>NC_084801.1:74171079-74473309 GCF_963169125.1 Humulus lupulus
CTTTTTAACCATGGCCTTTGGATATTGTACTAACCAAATCGGATGGTTGAAATTAATTGTGTCGTTTATGTATAAATAGAGTAGGAAATTTTCTGGTTTCACCTCCTTTCATTTGAAATTTTTCTATATTTCCTCTCTTCTTTATTTCCAAATCCTTCTTCATTCTCAGAAAGACCCAAAACCCGTTCGTTGAACCCAGTTACTCAGGGGTCTTCCAGGAACTTTCCCCTGCAAAGTCTACTTCTTTTTATCGAAGAACATACTGTAAGTACCTCCTCTTTTGGTTTTGAAGATATTTTTCATTTACTGGTCTTTTTTTTTCTTCTACACCATGCTCACCTGCACTTCACCGTAGTCAATATTAGGTTATTCCCTAAATGGTTTTAGCAAATAGGCTTCAACTTAGATTTAATGAGTAGGTCCTAAAATATCTTTGGAACTACGACTTTCATAAAATTGGGTAATTTTTGGGTAAAGTTGGGTAATCCATGGCGAATTTAGAAAATACCCATTCGGGATATAGAAGATGAAAAGTTTTTAGGGTCCAAACCATGTTGCTTAGGAGTCACGCTTCTTGGGTGGTTATGCACTAAACCGCCTCCCAAGGAAAGTAGTGGTTTGACATTCTGACACACGGATCCTTAAATGTGACAGTGAGAATCTTGTGATCCGTAGAGGGAAAGACCGGGTAAAAAGTTGTGCAATCCCACATCGCCTGGGGAAGGTCAAGTGTATTGATTCTAAGACTGTGTAGGTATGGGACTACACAGTTCAAGAGGGCTTAAATGGATTGATGGGTACTACCTATATCAACAAGATGCATCTTCTTTTTGGTAGCCCATCACCTGAGAACTCCAAAGTTAAGCGTGCTTGACCTGGAGTAATCTAAGGATGGGTGACCTCCTTGGAATTTTTCCCAGGAAGTTTGCGAGTGAGGATAAAGCATGCTGGAAAGACTTGTGCCAGTTTGTAGGGCTAGTCGTCATTCCAGGAAGCAGCCATAGTGACGTGGGGGCATTACAAATGTTATCAGAGCCTTGACCCAGCCGGAAGTGTGGCCGACAGGGACGTCAGACTCCTAAGGGGGGGGGGGGGGCTGATTGTGACAGTCAGAATCCCGTGATCTGTAGTGGGAAAGACAAGGTAAAAAGCTGTGCAATCCCACATCGCCTGGGGAAGGTCAAGTGTAATGATTCTAAGACTGTGTAGGAATGGGACTACGCAGTTCGAGAGGGCTTAAATGGATTGATGGGTACTACCTATATCAACAAGATGCATCTTCTTTCTCACTTGAGAACTCCAAAGTAAAGTGTTCTTGACCTGGAGTAATCTCAAGATGGGTGACCTCCTGGGAAGTTTTCCCAAGAAGCGTGCTAGTGAGGACAAAGAACGCTGGAAAGACTCGTGTTGGTTTGTAGGGCTAGTCGTTATTCCAGGAAGTAGCCATAGTGATGTGGGGCGTTACAAATAGTTGCCTACTTCCTTAGAGTCGTTACTAAGTTATAATTTAAAATGTGCAATTAACTTTCTAAACGAGGTCTTAAGACAAAAGTGTAGCTAATCATAACAAAAGTCACATAGTTTTGGAAAATTATTCCATTCATTGAATATTATAAAGCGTTAAACATTTGGGATCCCAAAATATTATTTAGAAATATTTACAACTCAAAAATATAATTAAAGTCGACTAAACGAAAAAATTAGGTTTAATACAAACATCTCCCTAAAATACCCCTGGCCGTGGCAGCCAGTCAGGCCAAATATATACGCGTCGCTTCACGCTCTCCGTACTCATGGTGGGTCAACTTTCCCCTTTCCCTTAGCCGAAGCCCAGCAAGAAAACTTCACACAAGCAAATAACATATGCATTGCTACCAATAAGCATACAATGAAACTGCCATCAGGCTAAACACATAACGGCCATGTCGTCCCAGGCGCTTTCCTAGGCCCCGTGTTCGCGGTCTACACCATGAGGATATCCTAGGTATCCTTTACGGTCTCACCCTGGCAACTCGCACTCCGCGTGCTTAACGCTGGTCCCGGCCCCTTACCGTACTCGGCCTTCGCCGTTCCCGACCCTTGCCGTTCTCTGCCTTCGCCATTCCCGGCTCTTGCCTTTCATTCACGTATATGCACAGGTAGCATTATTAAACAAATACTTAAACACGTATAAACAAAATCAATGGGGTTGCGCCCTACAACACAATCACATAGGGTCGTGCCTGCAACAGAAACTATAGGGCCTCGCCCTGGTCTACGGGTACAACAGGTTTCTTACCTTTGTCCCGAGCTTTCCAAGCATCGATGTCCCGAGCACAGTCCCCTATTCTGAACCTCGCTGAAAACCTAGTCACAACGTATCAACAATATCCATCCATCAAGTTCTAATCCATTAAATAGCTTTGGGTCATAAATCTAGTCTCCGAGATCTTGAATTCTTTCAATCCGGGTGATAAAATCCATCCCGAGCCTTAAATTTTGGATTCCCGAGCCTAAAACCTCCTTTAAGACCAAAAACACCATAAGTGTCGCAGCCCCATGAACCCATGGCGCGGCCCGCCTCAATCAGAAGCCCAATCACCCAAAACAGGGCATGCACATTGCGGCCCAAGCCAAGTTGTGTCACGGCCCGCCCTTCTTCCTGGCCACCAAATTATTCTAGAGGGCCGCAACTCAGCAAGAACAATGCCACTGCCCGACCCTTCGAACCCAGAAAAATTCTCCATTTTCTCCCCAAAACCCAAGCCAATTTACCCCAAAATCAAACCACCGATCCAGGTCAATCATCACAGAAGCTCTACTACAATCTAAACAACAAAACCTAACAAGAATTAACCCCAAACATCATCTAAAACTCAAGAATGATTCTTCCCCTAGCTCACATGCAAAACCTTGAAATACAAACAGAAAACTCAACATAACTCAGACAATTAAGTGTTAAAATCCTTACCTCAATCTGATAACTTAGCCCTGAGCTAATCCTCAATCACAGCCAGCTTCAACTCCAAGCCAAAATCCCCCTATAGATCAAAGTCTCCAAGCTTCCAAAGAGAAAAACTCCAAGAGAAAGAGATAGAGAAAAAGGGTCGGTTCCTTAGTTTCTGAAGGCTTCCTCGGTTTTGTCTCTTCTTAACTTAAGTCTCTAAGGTTACCTCAAAGGCTCGGGGTACCAAAAATGTCCCCGAGGGAAAAATAGTAATTTTCCCCGATATTCCCTCCTAAACATTCTAACTTCAAATATATCTCCAAATATTTATTTTCATAACCCGATAACCCTAATAAAATATCTAATACCCGAAATACCCCTCGACTCGCCCTGATTCAAGTATTCAACCCCATTGTGACTTTCTTGCTATATAGCTCCCTAGAACTGTCTTAGATCGTGCAATATAGATATATCACAAATATATCATAATATTCACAATTATTACATTTATGCCCTCAACGGACTAAAATTACAGACATGCCCCTAATAACCAAACGGGTCCCATATGCATATTTAATTCAGCTAATCATGCATTTCTAATCACATATTCATCAAATTCACACATTAAGATAATAAATCACTTATTTCCCTCCAGGCTCGCTAATCAAGGCCTTAAGCCTTATTATCAAATTTGGGATGCTACATTAAATATCAGGGGTCTGTTAGGAAATCGAGGTGCGTAACTTAGGGTAGCGCATGACATCACTCGATGGGTCCGAGGCTAACTCAGCTCGTACATCAAAAGTAAAACATTACCCTCCGTACTTCTGCGCTATAATCTTTAAAACTTTTTAGGTCACCCACTAATTAGGTGGTTCTGTTCGTTAGGCGATCTAATGGCTCCAAAGAAGAACCCACCCAAGAAGACTGCACCCAACTCGTCTGCTCAGCAAAAGTACAACGGGAAGGAGGTTGCCCCTGAGTCTCCTATTCCCTACTTCGGTCCAGTGGTGGAGAAAGAGGTGGTGGTAGAACCCAACGCCTTCTTCGAGGCGAAAAGAATCGTATTCAAGATTATGACTCAAGGGAGGGTGAACGAGATTATGCAGAGCCATAATATCGTGGTCGGGACTGGAGTTCTCATCGCCTGACCTATTTTCGAAGGGGAAAGGAGCTGCTCCCTTCTCCAGGAGAATTTTGCAGCCTGGAGTGACGAACACTTAAGGTAGGTGCCTTCCTTCCCTTGGACAATTACTTTGCGGATTTTCTGAATTTCGTGAAGTTGGCACCATTTCTGTAACGACCCAAAATCGCTAATAAGGCTTAAGGGCCTTGATTAGTGTGCCAGGAGGGCATGTTGGGATTTATGTGTGATTTTATGAGTTAAATGTATATTTATGATTTAAAGCACGTTATTTGGCTATTTGTTTAACTGAGATGCATGGCTATGTGTATTAGTATGCATGTAGGCCCGGATCGTGTTAGAAGGGCATAACTGTAATTTTGGCCTTGTTGGGCATAACTGCGTTGATATGTGATAATTGTTGTAACGCCCTACTACCTTAGAGCCGTTACTAAGTGAGTTTAAAACAGAAATTGTGCATCTAATTGACTCAAGTGGTTTCTAAAACCAAAAGTGTGAATAGACCAGAGTTTAAGGCTGTACTCTTTGAAAATGTTTAGTTTCATTAAAAACGTTAATTATAAAACATCTGGGATCCCAAAATAAGGTTTACAAAATATTTACAACTCAAAATAGATTTACACTTGATCAGCTATCAAAAGAATGGTTAAATACAGCCATATACAAAATGCCCCCAACCAAAGCAGTCGGGCAGGCCGAACATGTACGCGCCGCCCCCACGCTCTCCATACTCATGGCCGGTTGACTGACTCCTTGCTTTTACCTGCCACACGGAGCACCCGTGAGCCGAAGCCCAGCAAGAAAACCCAAATAACACATAACATATGCAAAGTAAATAGCTGGCAATAATTCACTGATACATAGGAAAACCACCATAATAAACAAGTACGGCCATGCCGCTCCCAAGGCCTTACCAAAGCCTGGAGTTTCGGTTCTCACCGCGAGGATAACTCATGTATCCCTTGGGTCCCACCCTGAATATAAGCATCCCATGTGCTGTGTTACTTTCGGCCCACGGCCGCCCCGGCCTATGCCGTACCCGGCCTCTGCCGCTCGTTTCATCATAATAACACATATAGTGCATTCAAAATAAACATTCACACACATCATGGTTCATTTAAGTTTATGTATTTGCACGTAATACAATCCGGGGCCACGCCCTACAATCACACAGTGGGGCCATGCCCTAAACTCGGGTGTTACGGTTTTCTTACCTGTATCCCGTGCTTTCCAAAGTACCACGGTCACGAGCACGGTCCTTTAGCACGAGCCTCTCCGAAATCCTAGTCACAACACACATAAAACACTTTTAATACTAACCAAACCCAAAACCACTTCCCGGGACCAATCCCGCACTCTCGGGACCTCTAAAACCTTAAAACAACACCCCGGAGGCATCCCACGAACCCCCGGAGCTAAGACCTAAAATTGCCAAAAAGAGCAACCCTGAAAATTGCCTTGTGCCGCGGCACCACATCCTTGTGCCGCGGCACCCATCAGACAGAAGCTCTCTTGCCGCGGCACACAAAAGCCCTGCCGCGGCACGCCTTCGCAGACCCAGAATTCTGGGTTTTTCCTGCAATTTTCCCCGAGCTTTAACCTCCCCAAATCATCCCAAACCAAAACCTAAACCCCAAAACTCAAATCCAAACCTCATATGAACAATCTAACACCCCATAAACACTAGAATCAAATCCAAAACATCAATACACACAAGATCCACTCCTTTGATTTCAAATTCAACAACCCAAATCAAAACCCATGAAAATCTTAACTCAAGCATTAAATTCCTCAACCAACACAGAAAACAAACTTAAATAAGCATAAGATCCTTACCTCAAGAGTAGAATCCACCCTAAAAGTTCCCTTGATCTCCTTCTAAGCTTCCCACTTCAGCCCTTTTCTACACCTCTTCTTCTTTCTTCTTCTTTGCCCTAGCCTTTCTCTCCTCTTCTTTTCCTTCTCTTCTAATTTATCAAAGCCACAAGTGACCCAAATGCCCAAACCGTACCCCCCTAAATCCCAGCTGCATAATGTCTATTTGCCTTGCCAAAAGACCAAATTACCCCTCCTTACTAATCCTTCTAAGCTAAACCTTCAAGGGTACTTAAGTCTTAACACTTTCATTTCAATTCTACCACTTCCTATCTTAAAACTTGTTACTCACAGCAGTTACAAATGGTTACCAAATTACCAATACTAATCACTCTTTCTAAACTCAACTTACAAGATTCCCGAAGTACCCCTGGGCTCCTCCCGAGCCGGGTACAACAACCCGTTGTGACTTTTAGACTAACTGGCTCACTAGGACCGTCCCGATGCGTGCATCCTGGTAAAACATCACACTCACATGGCACAATTCACATAGTATAATTATCACAGTTATGCCCTAACATGGCCAAGTTACAATCATGCTCATTTTAAGACAATCAGTTCTACATGCATACTGATTCACATAGTCATGCATCTCAAATAATCCAATAGTCATATAACGTGCAATAAATCATAATGATGCATTAAACTTAATAAAGTCACACACAAAATCCCATCATGCCCTCCAGGCACACTACTCCAGGCCCTTAAGCCTTAACACTGAATTTGGGTCGTTACAACTATCCCCTCCTCATGAGAATTTCGTCCTCGAAATTTACCTGAACAACTCGGGATGCCGCTCCCGCATATCTGATTCCAGTTCCCATGTCGCCTCTTCGACCTTGCTGTTTCTCCACAATACTTTAACCAAGGGGATGGTCTTGCTCCTCAAGACCTTGTCCTTCCTATCAAGGATCTGAATAGGCTTTTCTTCGTATGATAAGTCCCGATCCAACTCCAAGTTCTCATAGCTCAACACATGAGTAGAGTCCGAAACATACTTCCGGAGCATGGACACATGAAACACGTCATGAACTCCTGATAAAGCTGGAGGCATTGCTAACCTATAAGCCACCTCCCCAACTCGTTCTAGAACCTCAAATGGGCCAACAAACCTGGGACTCAGCTTGCCCCGAACGCCAAATCGTTTTACTCCTCTCAGGGGTGAAACCCTGAGGAATACATGATCACCAACCTGAAATTCTACGCTCCTGCGTTTCTGATCTGAATAACTCTTCTGGCGACTCTGGGAGGCGAGCATACGAGCTCTAATTTTCTCAAGTGCCTCATTGGTCCTCTGAACCATCTCAGGACCTAAATACCTTCTCTCACCTGTCTCATCCCAGTGAATCGGTGATCTGCATTTTCTACCATACAACATCTCATACGGAGCCACTCCGATAGTCGCCTGATAACTGTTATTGTACGAAAACTCAATCAGAGGGAGATACTTACTCCAAGATCCCTCAAAATCCAAGACACAAGCTCGTAACATGTCCTCCAGTATTTGAATTGTCCTCTCAGACTGTCCATCCGTCTGAGGATGATAAGCGGTACTAAACCGAAGCTGCGTGCCCATTGCCTTCTGCAGGCTCTTCCAAAACTTGGAAGTGAAAGTGGGGTCTCTGTCGGATACTATTGACCTCGGAGCCCCATGAAGTCGAACGATCTCCTTAACATAAAGCTCTGCATACTGCTCCACAGTATAAGTCGTCTTCACAGGTAAGAAGTGGGCGGACTTGGTATACCTGTCCACAATCACCCATACCGAGTCATGCTGACCCACGGTCTTTGGCAATCCTACCACAAAGTCCATGGCAATATCTTCCCATTTCCACTCGGGAATCCCAAGAGGCTGTAATAATCCTGCTGGCCTCTGGTGTTCCGCCTTAATCTGCTGACAGGTTAGGCATCTAGCCACATAGTCCACCACGTCCCTCTTCATGCCTGACCACCAATACAAAACCTTCAGGTCATGGTACATCTTCGTAGAACCTGGGTGCAAAGAGTAGGGAGTGGTATGAGACTCGTCCAAAATCTCTCGCCGAATGTCTGGATCAATCGGAACACAAATCCGTCCTTTGTACTTCAACAAACCCATCTCAGAAATAGAGAAGTCCTTAGCTGCTCCCGATAGGACGTTCTCTCTACGCTCAACTAACTGGGGGTCCTTTCCCTGTGCTTCCTTAATCCTCTCGAGGAGTGTTGACTGAAGAGTAATGTTGGCTAACCTCCCAACCACTAGCTCTATACCTGCTCTGGTCATCTCTCCTGCTAGTCTGTCAGATATCTGCCTCGAACTATACAACTGTCCTGGGCCCCTTCGGCTCAATGCGTCAGCCACCACATTAGCCTTCCCAGGATGGTATAGGATATCACAATCGTAATCCTTTACCAGCTCAAGCCACCGTCTCTGGCGCATGTTCAAGTCCTTCTGGGTAAAGAAATACTTTAGACTCTTGTGATCAGTGTATATCTCGCACCTCTCTCCATACAGATAGTGTCTCCAAATCTTAAGTGCGAATACCACTGCAGCTAATTCCAGGTCATGCGTGGGATACCTATGCTCGTACTCCTTTAATTGCCTTGATGCGTACGCTATCACTTTCCCAGCCTGCATCAACACGCATCCCAGACCCTGTCTGGAAGCGTCACAGTAGACCACAAACTTCTCATTATCTGTTGGCAGGCTCAGCACTGGTGCAGTAATCAACCGCCGCTTCAGCTCTTTGAAGCTATTCTCGCATCGATCTGTCCACACAAACTTGGTCTTCTTCCTTGTCAATTCTGTCAACGGAGTAGCAATTCTGGAGAACCCCTCTACAAACCGCCGGTAGTAACCTGCTAGTCCAAGGAAACTTCTAACTTCAGGAACATTGCTGGGTCTAGGCCAAACCCTCACTGCTTCCGTCTTACTTGGGTCGACCAGTAACCCATCCTTACTGATAATATGGCCCAAAAATGAAACTTGCGATAACCAGAACTCGCACTTACTAAACTTGGCATACAGCTTATGCCCTCTTAACCGCTGCAACACTAGACGCAGATGATGCTCATGCTCTGTCTCTGTCTGGGAGTATACTAGGATATCATCAATAAACACAATCACAAACTTATCCAAGTAATCCTTAAAAATTCTGTTCATCAAATCCATAAATGCCGCCGGGGCATTGGTTAATCCAAAGGACATAACCAGAAATTCATAATGCCCATACCGAGTCCGAAATGCAGTCTTTGGTATGTCCTCATCTCTGATCCTCAATTGATAGTAGCCTGATCGGAGATCAATCTTCGAAAACACTATACTCCCTTGAAGCTGATCAAATAAATCGTCGATCCTAGGCAATGGATATTTGTTCTTGATGGTCAGCTTATTCAACTCCCTGTAATCGATGCACATCCTGAGCGATCCATCCTTTTTCTTAACAAATAAAACTGGAGCACCCCACGGCGAGAAACTCGGTCTGACAAACCCCAAATCAAGTAGTTCCTGCAGTTGAATCTTCAATTCCTTTAATTCTGCTGGAGCCATTCTGTAAGGTGCTTTGGATACTGGCTCTGCTCCCGGAGCCAACTCAATGACGAACTCGATCTCCCGCTGTGGCGGCAACCCCGGCAGATCTGCTGGAAACAAGTCTGGAAACTCGCAGACGACTCTGGTTTCATTCGGTCCCACTGCCGCCACCTTAGAGGAATCCACTATACTTGCTAGGAATCCTATGCAACCCTCTTGCATCAGGTCTCTAGCCTTTAGTACCGAGATCACAGGTACCCGCGGTCCATCCACCGATCCCACGAACACAAAGGGTGCCTCGCCCTCCGGTTCAAAGGTCACCATTCGTCGCCTACAATCAATTGTTGCTCCATATCGCGTCAACCAATCCATCCCTAGTATTATGTCAAAATCGTCCATATCTAGTTCAATCAGGTCAACAAACAATTCTCTACCATCTACCACTACTGGTAAGGCTCTAACCCACCTCCTAGAGACTACCAGCTCTCCTGTAGGCAATACAGTCTGAAAACCCCTAGCATACAAAATACTAGGTCTACACAGCTGATCAATCACTCTAGCAGAAACAAATGAGTGCGTAGCACCAGAATCAATCAATGCAGTAAACAAGGATCCAGCGCTAAAAATCTGACCTGTGACCACTGATGGGCTGGCCTCTGCCTCAGTCTGAGTCAAGGTGAAGACCCTAGCAGGCGCGAGGCTGTCACCCTGCCTAGGCTCCTCCTTCTTAGCCTGCGGGCAATCTTTCTTCAAGTGGCTGGTGCTTCCACAAACAAAACATGCCCTGATGCCGGTACCCGCTCCAGAGGCGGACCGGCACTCGCCCTGATGCCGTCGCCTGCATCGAGGACACCATGGATAACTCCTCCAGTTGTCATTACCGCCCTGGCGGCCACCCACGGAACCGCGAACCCTCCTGTCGGAACCATAGGGAGTAAATGAGTCTGGTACTCTCCTCTTCTGCTCACTGGGGCCGCTGCCCCGACTAGGCCCAGAAGAAGAAGGCATTACCCTCCTGGTATCACGCCTAGCAGCGCTATCCTTCCAGATCTGATCCTCAGCCCTCTCAGCAGTGAGGGCCTTGTCTACCACTTGCGCATAGGTAGTCTCTGGAGCCATTGTAATACTCACGTCACGGGCGATCATTGCACCTAATCCTCGTACAAATCTGTCCCTTCTGGCCATATCAGTCGGCACAAGCTCTGGCGCAAACTTCGCCAATCTATCAAATACCAAGGCGTACTCAGTGACAGATAACCTGCCCTGAGTCAGACTGTTAAACTCATCCGCCTTCGCCGCTCGAACGGCTACGCTGTAATATTTCTCGTTGAAAAGGCTCTTGAATTCCTCCCAGGTCATAATAGCAGTATCCCTTCGCTGCCCCACCACCTCCCACCATATTCGTGCATCATGTCTAAGCATATAACTGGCACAATCAACCCTATCCCTTCCTTCAACCCTCATGAAGTCCAGGATTACCGACATTGTACTCATCCACTGCTCAGCCTGCAGTGGGTCTGCTCCCCCCTCAAAGGTAGGAGGTTGTTGTTTTCTGAATCTTTCATATAGAGGTTCCAACCTGTTCCCAGTCACAGGTTGAACCGGAGCCGGTACCACACTAGGCGGTGGTGGTATCACAGTGGCCGGTGGAGGAGCTGGTTGCCTGTACTGACTAAGCTCATCCTCTGTTTTCTTCAACCTAGCCTCCATCTCTGCTAAAATCTGTTGCCAGTTCTGAGGAGCAGGTGGAGGGTCCTGCCCCTGGTTATCATCCTCGGCCTGAATGCCGCGGAGTCTCGATGATTGGCGAGGCATTGCAACTAAATGCCTGCAATCAATGACACCGCTCATTAGGCATGATAACAAGGTCCAATTTCCACCTCTCAATCTCAACAACAACCAAGATCAATCGACCAAAGTGCCATACAAATATCATGCAGCATACAACGGGCCTTGCCCTGGCATCATGCATATGTTATTTCAATGATCATGCTCATAATAATTTAGGCAGGCACACAAAGCATTAAACACATATTCATGAATATATCAACCGATCATACCAAACTACCCTGAGTCGAGCTTTTCAATGGCAGCGTGCGTACATGTTCGGTCGATCTCCAGAACCAATAAACCTTGGCTCGCTCTGATACCAAGTTGTAACGCCCTACTACCTTAGAGCCGTTACTAAGTGAGTTTAAAACAGAAATTGTGCATCTAATTGACTCAAGTGGTTTCTAAAACCAAAAGTGTGAATAGACCAGAGTTTAAGGCTGTACTCTTTGAAAATGTTTAGTTTCATTAAAAACGTTAATTATAAAACATCTGGGATCCCAAAATAAGGTTTACAAAATATTTACAACTCAAAATAGATTTACACTTGATCAGCTATCAAAAGAATGGTTAAATACAGCCATATACAAAATGCCCCCAACCAAAGCAGTCGGGCAGGCCGAACATGTACGCGCCGCCCCCACGCTCTCCATACTCATGGCCGGTTGACTGACTCCTTGCTTTTACCTGCCACACGGAGCACCCGTGAGCCGAAGCCCAGCAAGAAAACCCAAATAACACATAACATATGCAAAGTAAATAGCTGGCAATAATTCACTGATACATAGGAAAACCACCATAATAAACAAGTACGGCCATGCCGCTCCCAAGGCCTTACCAAAGCCTGGAGTTTCGGTTCTCACCGCGAGGATAACTCATGTATCCCTTGGGTCCCACCCTGAATATAAGCATCCCATGTGCTGTGTTACTTTCGGCCCACGGCCGCCCCGGCCTATGCCGTACCCGGCCTCTGCCGCTCGTTTCATCATAATAACACATATAGTGCATTCAAAATAAACATTCACACACATCATGGTTCATTTAAGTTTATGTATTTGCACGTAATACAATCCGGGGCCACGCCCTACAATCACACAGTGGGGCCATGCCCTAAACTCGGGTGTTACGGTTTTCTTACCTGTATCCCGTGCTTTCCAAAGTACCACGGTCACGAGCACGGTCCTTTAGCACGAGCCTCTCCGAAATCCTAGTCACAACACACATAAAACACTTTTAATACTAACCAAACCCAAAACCACTTCCCGGGACCAATCCCGCACTCTCGGGACCTCTAAAACCTTAAAACAACACCCCGGAGGCATCCCACGAACCCCCGGAGCTAAGACCTAAAATTGCCAAAAAGAGCAACCCTGAAAATTGCCTTGTGCCGCGGCACCACATCCTTGTGCCGCGGCACCCATCAGACAGAAGCTCTCTTGCCGCGGCACACAAAAGCCCTGCCGCGGCACGCCTTCGCAGACCCAGAATTCTGGGTTTTTCCTGCAATTTTCCCCGAGCTTTAACCTCCCCAAATCATCCCAAACCAAAACCTAAACCCCAAAACTCAAATCCAAACCTCATATGAACAATCTAACACCCCATAAACACTAGAATCAAATCCAAAACATCAATACACACAAGATCCACTCCTTTGATTTCAAATTCAACAACCCAAATCAAAACCCATGAAAATCTTAACTCAAGCATTAAATTCCTCAACCAACACAGAAAACAAACTTAAATAAGCATAAGATCCTTACCTCAAGAGTAGAATCCACCCTAAAAGTTCCCTTGATCTCCTTCTAAGCTTCCCACTTCAGCCCTTTTCTACACCTCTTCTTCTTTCTTCTTCTTTGCCCTAGCCTTTCTCTCCTCTTCTTTTCCTTCTCTTCTAATTTATCAAAGCCACAAGTGACCCAAATGCCCAAACCGTACCCCCCTAAATCCCAGCTGCATAATGTCTATTTGCCTTGCCAAAAGACCAAATTACCCCTCCTTACTAATCCTTCTAAGCTAAACCTTCAAGGGTACTTAAGTCTTAACACTTTCATTTCAATTCTACCACTTCCTATCTTAAAACTTGTTACTCACAGCAGTTACAAATGGTTACCAAATTACCAATACTAATCACTCTTTCTAAACTCAACTTACAAGATTCCCGAAGTACCCCTGGGCTCCTCCCGAGCCGGGTACAACAACCCGTTGTGACTTTTAGACTAACTGGCTCACTAGGACCGTCCCGATGCGTGCATCCTGGTAAAACATCACACTCACATGGCACAATTCACATAGTATAATTATCACAGTTATGCCCTAACATGGCCAAGTTACAATCATGCTCATTTTAAGACAATCAGTTCTACATGCATACTGATTCACATAGTCATGCATCTCAAATAATCCAATAGTCATATAACGTGCAATAAATCATAATGATGCATTAAACTTAATAAAGTCACACACAAAATCCCATCATGCCCTCCAGGCACACTACTCCAGGCCCTTAAGCCTTAACACTGAATTTGGGTCGTTACAATTGTATTCTGTGAATGGTACCACGTGAGTGTGGTTTTATTATTGTGAAGCACGTGCCGAGACGGTCCTAGAGAGCTAGTTAACTTAAGAGTCACAACGGGATTTCTATACCCGGCTTGGGAGGAGCCTAGGGGTACCTCGGGAATTTTATGGTTAAGTTGAGACTTAGCGGGTAATGGTTATTGGAGATTTAGTAACCTGGGTAACCATTAGTTACTGCTGAGAGTAACAAGTTTTAGAAAGAAAATGGTAGAAATGAAATAGAAATGAAAAGACTTAAGTACCCTTGAGGTTTAAGTAGGAAAGGATAGGCAAGGAGGGGCAAAATGGTCTTTTGGCAAGGGTTATAGACAAAATTCAGCTGGGATTTAGGGGAGTTCGGTTTGGGCATTTATATCACTTGAGGCTTGATAGAAATTGAAGAGAAGAAAGAGAAGGAGAAAGAAGGTTAGGGCAAGAAGAAGAGGAGAAGGAGAAGTGAGAGTCTAGGAGGAGATCAAGGAAGCTTGGTGTGGATTCTTGATTGAGGTAAGAGTTTTAAACATCCTTGGGTTTTCTTTTCTGTTGTGGTTTAAGATTTTGGAGCCATGGTTTAGGATTTTCAAGCTTGGGTTGTGTTTTTGGCCTTTGGGTTTGAGTTTTAAGAAATTTGAAATCAAATGGGTGATTTTGAGTGTGATTGTGTAATTGAGTTGGGTTATGATGTTTATGGGTTGATGTATGGTCTACTTGGGGTTTTGATATGGTTTTGGGGCTTAGGTTTGAGTTTGGGATGATTTGGGATTGTTTTAGTTCGGGAAAAACGCAAGAGAAAACCCAGAAAATCTGGGTTCGCGTATGAGCGCCGCGGTGCGAGGTTGCATCAGGAGGAGGTCAAGCTGCTGGGCGCCGCGGCCCTTGAAGGGAGTGCCGCGGCCCTAGGCCAATTTTGGCAGCCAAAAAGTTGGGTTTTTAGGGCTTTTGCCCGGGGACACGGGGGATGGTTCCGATGTTTTGTTTTATGGATTTAGAGGTCCCGAGAGTGCGGGATTGGTCCCGGGAAGTGGTTTTGGGTTGATTAGTATTGAGGGATGTTTCTTGTGTGTTGTGACTAGGCTATTGGAGAGGCTCGTGCTAGAGGACCGTGCTCGCGGCTTCAGTGCATCAGGAAGCTCGGAATGCAGTAAGAAAACCGTAACACCCGAGAATAGGGCATGGCCCCAGATTGTATTATGTGCAAATGTTTAACCTTAAATGAATCATGATGTGTGTGAATGATTATTTCGAATGTACTATATGTGTGATTGTGATGAAATGAACGGCAAGGGCCGAGTACGGCGTAGGCCGGGGCGGCCGTGGGGCCGAAAGTAACACACAGCACATGGGATGCTATAGTCAGGGCGGGGCCCGGTGGATACATGTGTTATGCTATATTCAGGGTGGGACCCAAGGGATACATGAGTTATCCTCGCGGTGAGAACCGATACCCCAGGCTTCGGTAAGGCTCGGGGGCGGCTTGGCTGTGTTTGCTTAGTCTAATGGTTGACTTGTTTATCTGTGGATTATCTGTTATGATAAACTGTATAAACTGCATATGTTATGTTCTGCATGAGTTTTCTTTCTGGGCTTCGGCTCACGGGTGCTTTGTGTTGCAGGTAAGGGCAATGACTGAGTCAACCAACCCTGAGTACGGAGAGCGTGAAGCGACGCGTACATGTTTGGCCTGCCCGACTGCTTTGGTTGGGGGTTTATTCAAAAATGGCTGTAATAACCTATGATTTTATGATTTCTCAACTGTAACCTTATTTCAAGATGTAATTAGTTTTCAAACATTATTTTGGGATCCCAAATGTTTAATAATATAAGTTTTAATGAAACGACGCATTTGCAAAGATTACAGCCTTAACTTTTAACTAGTCACACTTTTGTTTCAAAACCTCGGTTAGCGAGTTCATTGCACACTGTTTTGTCTTAAAAACTCACTTAGTAACGGCTGTAAGGAAGTAGGGCGTTACAATTTCAGCTCCCCCCAAACTCTTATAGGCTTTTGGCGAGGCTGATATACCTATTTTTGAAGCATGAGTGGGAGGTCACCACTTCAAAAGATATATTATATTTCTTCTGCCTGAATGCCAGCCAGGAACAAAGAGGTCAAGGTGACAGGTTCTACTACCTCACCAGGTTCCCCAATTCTGCTCCGGTCATCGAGCTCCTACGCCACCCCAATTTCTATAAAGACTTGTTTTTCATGTCGAACGGGTTCTGAAACTATGAACAAAGATACTACAACCATCCTCGTAAGTTCTTTATTCTCTGACCTCAGCTCGTGAAATTTTATTCTTTCCAAGATATTTCCCTTATACATGTATTAACTGAGTTTATTATTCGTGCAACCATATTTGCGAGGACGGCGAAGTCCATGACCCTTGGGGGTCAGTACGAGAAATTGTCTGTGCTGCCCCCCAGTGAGAAGAATTACCGCCAAATAGTGAATGACGTCACAATGCTCGCGTGCCAGTTGATTGGCGAAGACCAGACATTGGCCTTAAGGACCCGAGATACCCTCCAGGTGATCCACGAGCTCCAACCCTCTCAAGAAGAGGCCTTTCCGGCCATCAAAGGTGAGGACGAGGAAGAGGACGAGCTGCCTCTTCTACAAAAGAGGCGGATTCCCGAGGCTGGGAACTAGATAGGGTTGTTGCCAATCTTAGGTTAGTTAGATTTAGTCCAAATCAGCTTGTCCATCATCATCCTAACAACCTAGACCATAATATCACTCTGCTATAGTGTGTAGACCACTTGGTGGTGCGTCATGATAGTAGTAATCCTAAAGGCACCATTGTTGTCAATAATACCTTAAATTTTAGGCCTGCCATCTTTGAGGAGTACGGGACCAACCTTCTCTGCTCCAGGGTGCCTTTGCACCTAGATTTAGGCAGTGCGTAGATGAGTCCAGCCCCAAGGTAGAACCGGACCCTGAACCCCCCAGGATCCAAGAAATACTAGTCATAGACTCTCCTTCTCCTCCTGTAGCCCCAAGGTCGGACGTCGTGATAATATACTCCTCCCCTAGCCTGGAGGGTAGGATCTTTATTTATTTTATTTTTGTATGTTTTTTACTTTATTTGCGAACTAATCCCCTCTTGTTCTTTTCAGGTGAAGAGATGGAACAAACCTAATGTAACGACCCTATTTCGCTAATAAGGCTTAAGGGCCTTGATTAGCGTGCCAGGAGGGCACGATGGGATTTATGGGTGATTTTATGAGTTAAATGCATGATTATGATTTAAAGTGTGTTATATGACTATTTGATTATTTGAGATGCATGACTATGTATATTAGTATGCATGTAGGCCCGGATCGTGTTAGAAGGGCATAATTGTAATTTTGGCCATGTTGGGCATAACTGTATTGATATGTGATGATTGTTGAGACCACATTGCGATGTGGATGTATCTGTGATTTGTGACTCGAGGCGATCCCAGTGAGTAGGCTAGCGGAAAGTCATGGCGGGAATTTGTACCCGGCTCGGGGCGAGCCTGGGGTATAAATTGGATCTGTTGAGTTTATTGGTGTTTATTTTGATATCGAGGAATATTATTTGGTGATTTATCAGGTAGTGGAAAGCAACGGGAAAATATTAGAGACACTTGAGGATTAGCGGGAATTGGGTAAAATGACTAGAATGGCCCTACTTGGACAAAAGGATTTAGAATTAATAGGGAGGGCATTTTGGTCATTTGGCTTTTTGGAGATAGATTAAATAAGGCTTTACACTTAGTGGGATTTATAGAGAAAGTGTGTTGGCTGTGGAGAGAATGAAAGAAAAGAAAGAAAAAGGAAAGAAAGAAAAGAGAGAAAACAGAGGGGTTTTTCTCTAGGATCGGTTTGTACATTCTTGCACCATTTCTCTCCATTTTTATTGGGGCAAAGCTCAATGGAGAGCTAGGATAGGCTGATCATCAAGGATCTTGGGTTAGACTTGAAGATTTGGTAAGGATTAGCAAGAACACATCAACTTTTGAGGTAAGTTTTAGAGATTTGAGTTTTAAGGGTTTTGATGGTTTGAGCTGTGTTTTGAGCTGAGTTGATGGGAATTTTAGGGACTTTCTGGGCAAGCTTTGAGGATGAACAAGCTAAGGAGGTCTAGGGATGAATCAAGGTCAAAATTTGCATCAATGGTAAGAATTATAAGCCTTTAACCTTGTTGTTGATTGAATTTTTGGGTTTAGGGTTGTTCATGGTGAATTTTGAGATTTGGGTTGAATGTGCTTGGGTTTTGAGTTCTTGGGATGCTTGGGATGAGTGTGACGTGTTTATAAGCTTGATTTTGGGTTTGGAAAAGGTTTGGACAAGTTTGGGGTTGAATTGGTTGAAGGAAATCGTAAGAAGCGATTTTTAGGTTCTGCTGGGCTGCAACTAGCGCTACAGCGCTAGTCAGTGGGCACTGTAGCGCTAGACCCTGTTCTGGGGGGTGTGTTCTGCTTGTAGCGCTACAGCACCCTCTTTAGAGCGCTGTAGCGCTGCACTGTTCACAGAAGGGGATTTTTGGGTTTTTGATGAGGGATTTTGACCTAGGGTTCGGGGCTCGATTCCGCCACTTTGTTTTGGGGATCTAGGACTTCCCGGGGGCTCGGGAGTGGTCCCGAGGCTAGGTATTCGGACTTGGGGTTCGGTGTTGACTTTGACCTATGTTTGTGCCTAGGTGTGCGCTAAGGCTCGAGTGGGATCGCGCTCAAGGAGTCAGGTGATCTAAGCTATCGAATTGAAAGGTAAGAAAACTATAACACCCGTAGGATAGGGCGTGGGCCCATAGTGTGATTGCGGGGCACGACCCTATATTGCATGATGAGATGATTGCCGGGCACGACCCTATATTGCATTACATGTTAGGGTGCAGACTTAAATGAATTGATATTTGTTTGAATGTTGTTTGATTTATGCTATATGTGATTATAGTGAAATGAACGGCTATGGCCGAGGGCGGCAAGGCCGAGAACGGCAGCGGGGCTGGAAGTATCACTTAGCACCTGGGATGCTTATAGTCAGGTTGGGACCCAGTGGATACATGTGAGATCCTACGGTAAGGACTGAGACCCCAGGCTTTGGTAAGGCTTCTGGGACGGCATGGCCGTGTTTGCTTAGTCTAATGGTTGACTTGTTTATCTGTGGACTATCTGATATGATTAACTGTATAATTTGCATATGTCATATACTGCATGAGTTTTATTGCTGGGCTTCGGCTCATGGGTGCTCTGTGTTGCAGGTAAGGGCATAGATTGCGTCAACCAACCATGAGTACGGAGAGCGTGAAGCGACGCGTACATGTTTGGCCTGCCCGACTGCTTTGGTTGGGGGTTTATTCGAGAAATGGTTGTAATAATCTATGATTTTTATAATTAATCAACTGTAAACTTATTTCAAGATGTAAATAGTTTTCAAACCTTATTTTGGGGATCCCAAATGTTTAATACTATAAGTTTTTAATGAAACGATGCATTTTCAAAGATTACAGCCTTAACTTTTTATTACTCACACTTTTGTTTTAAAAACCTTGGTTAGCGAGTTCAATGCACTATTTTGTCTTAAAACTCACTTTGTAACGACTCTAAGGTAGTAGGGCGTTACACCTAAGCTCCTGACCTCCGTACCGTTTTCTAAGCCAGGAAAACCGGCTCGGGCCCTGTTGTGAAGAGGCCCAGATTTACGAAGAAGGCCCCTTCGACATCGGGAAATGTCCCAAAATTCTCTGCTAAGGGGAAAGGCATGAGCTTGACAGCTCCAATGTTTTCTTTTACTGAGAGGAGGATTCCTCATCCTCCTCCTCCACCTCGGTTCGCACCTCCTCAGGATCAAGTAATACAAGCTAATCCTCCAGCTCCCCCTGCCCCAGCTACGACCATCCGAATACTAGTAGATCCCCAGGATCTAGAGAAAATCCATGAAGCCTCTCGGGGAATCCTTTACGAGATGGCGAGCCACATGGTGGGGCATGCCTATAAGGCCTGCTTGAGGGACTTGAGGACTATCGAGGAGGGGGGCCCGGAGAATGTCCTGGAGTTAGCCTTGGGGATGAACCTTATAGTAAGTTATCCTTCCTTGGTGACATCTTTCTGTTTATCGCGTCTAAGGATATATCTGACCTGTCTTGTTATTTTTCAGTCATCCCTGGATCAATATCGCAGTATAGCCTGGGCTAGGGCTAGAAATGATGAGCTCCAGGCCGAAATAAATGCCGCCAAGACTGCCCTGACAGATACTCAAGAAGGCGAGTAGGCCACCAAAGCTGCCTTTGTGGCTTCTCAAAAGAGGAAGTATGATGCCAAGTTTACCCTCGCCTCGTCCCAAGAAAGCAAGCAGGCTGCAAAGATTTCCTTGGCTGCTCCCCAGGCTACAAAGAGAAGGCGGAGTCACTGTCTTCCATGGAATATATGTTATACCATTGACGGGCCTTCAACAAGGATGGGAACGTTTCTTTCATGGCTCCCGCGCTATGGGATCCGTACCTTGAGAAATTCAAGGCTTGGATCTTGCTATAACCGTCAGAAACGGGGGACGCTTCTGCGGTGGACGAGCAGGAAGGCGAGGAAGTTACATCCTCAGAGCAACCTAGAGGAGCTAAGTGACAATCTTCTTCCTTCTGTTTTTGTTTTATATATTTGTTTTAAACAATTGCCTTTGAGCTTAGTTCTAGGTTTTTCTCCTCGAGACAACTTTATTTCCAATTTATATATCAAACTTTTAATCTATTAATATTTCCTTTATTATCTCTCATGTTTATGACTCCTTAGACTTATACAAATGAGATTTTAGGAATTGATTTTTAGATCGGGATAGATATTTTGTGCTTGGTTACATCAAAAATTCTATGTATTGATTTATATCAGTCCTGTTAAAAATCAAGCCTTGGACCCAGTTATATCCGGGATATAAAACATTTTTAAACTTAGTTCATGTTAGGTTTATTGACAACTCGAGCCTTAAAAAGTCCTTGATATTAAATAATTTTCCCAACTTTCCAAGTTTTGTACATGGTTGTATCCAGGGTATTAAAACTGAGTTTATGCTAGGTTTATTGACATCTCAAGCTCTTAAAAAGCCATCGAATATTCAATTTTCCAAGTTTCTAAGTTTTGGACCTGGTTGTATCCAGGGTAGTTTTATACCTGGTTGTATCCAGGGTTGTAAGTAATTTAAACTTATCCAGCGATCTTATTTCGATCCACCTCGGGTTATACACCCCCCAAGCAACCAGAATGTAGAGACTTTCTTGGTGTCTTTTACAAACATCAATACACGAGCTAAGACAACCTTAACAAGAAAAATGATTTAATAATCCATCTGTTATTTAATTAAATGGCTTTTATAATTAAGCCTTACATGGATGACTGTACTATTGATATACTTTTTTAAATGCATGGCGTTCCAAGTCCATGGGACTATCTCCCCTTTCAGTCGAGCTGTCTTGAAGGTTCCTTCATGCAAAACTTCAACGATCTGATATGGTCCTTCCCAGTTCAGGCCTAAAACTCTATCCTTGGCTTCCTTATTCGCCAGAAAGACCCTCCAGAGAACCAGGTCGCCTAATCCAAAACTATGTCTCTTGACTTTAGAATTAAAGTAAGGAGTGATTTTTTGTTGATAATGGGCAAGTTGTAACTGCGAATTCTCTCGTTTCTCGTCAATCAGGTCGAGAGATGAGTTAAGTAATTCATCATTCTGCTCTTGGCTAAATGTCTTTTGCCTTTGAGTGGTTACCATAGCTTTGACTAGAAGGACGACCTCGCTTCCAAAAGTTAAGGAGAAAGGAGTGTGACCCGTGGAGGTTTTGTGAGATATTCGGTATGCCCAAAGTACTTGCAGGAGATGTTCGAGCCATACTCCTTTGGCCTCATCTATAATTTTCTAAAGGTTTTGTTCATAGGTTCGACCTGCCCATTAGCCTATGGATATGCTAATGAGGAGAAACTCTTAATAACGTCGTATTTTTCACAGAAGTTATTGAAGAGATCACTGTCGAATTGGGTCCCATTGTCTTACACGATCTTTTTAGGAAGCCCAAACAGGCTTACAATATTCTTCACCACAAATTCCAGGACTCTCTTTGAAGTGATGGTTGCCAAAGGCTCAACCTCTACCCACTTCGTGAAATAGTCGATTTCCAGTACCGCGTAATGAACTCCTCCCTTGCCCATTGGTAGGGACCCTATTAGGTCGATTCCCCACACCGCAAATGGCCATGAGGATGAGATCATTGTCAGCTCAATTGGAGCAGCTCGGGCAACTATGGCGCTTGCATTTGTCGCATTTCTGAACATACGAGATGGAGTCTTTCGTTAAAGTGGGCCAAAAATAGCCTTGCCTCAATATTTTAATGCTTGGTTTTGCCCCCCAATATGATCTCCACAAAAGCCTTCATGCACTTCTTACAGAATAGTTTTAGCCTCCTTAGGTAGAGCACAGCGTAGGAGAGGCAATGAATGACCACGTCGGTATAGTGTAACATCCACTATCACATACCTTGGAGCTTGATAGAGTACTTTTCTTGCATCCTTTCTTTCCTCAGGTAGTCTTCCCGTTGTGAGGTATTCCATTATGGGGGTCATCCATGTTGGTCTTGTATCGATCATCTCGACCTCTATCATTTTTTCTATAATACTTGGACTCTCCAAGAACTCCACTTCAGCGACATTCAAAGTATCCGCTTCCTTGGTGGTGGCAAGCCTTTCCAAAGCACCAGCATTAGAGTTATGCTTGTGAGGTATCTGTTCAACAGTACTGTACTCAAATTCAAATAGCTCCCCCTTCGCCTTAGCTAGGTAAGCTGCCATCTTGGTGCCTCGAGCTTGATACTCCCCCAACACCTGATTAACCACAAGCTCAGAATCGCTATAACACTGGACGACCTTCGCTTTGAGCTCCTTCGCCACTCTCAGTCCAACAAGTAAGGCCTCATATTTTGCTTGGTTGTTAGATGCTTCGAATCCAAATCTTAGAGTTATATGGAATCGATGCCCTTGTGGGGAGATTAATATGATCCCAGCTCTTGATGAGTTCTCATTTGATGATCCATCAACGAATATTTTCCACAACTCTTGCACCGGTTCCCTCAAAAGCTCCTCTTGAAATCCAGTGCATTCAGCCACAAAATCAGCAAAGGCCTGAGTTTTGATTGAGGTTCGTGGCACGTACAATATTTCGAACTGGCTGAGTTCAACTGCCCATTTTAAAAGACATCCCGACATTTCAGGATTTTGCAATACCTGCCTTAAAGGTTGGTCGGTCATGACGTTGATTGAATGGGACTGGAAATATGGTCAGAGCTTCCTGGAAGCCAATATCAGACAGAATGCCATATTTTTTATCAGTGGATACCATGATCCAGTTCCAAGAAGTCTCTTGCTTATGTAATACACCTATATTTTAGCATAGCCTTCTTTTGGAACTAACACGACACTGACTGCATTTTCTGTTACGACCAAATAAAGGAACAGAGGCTTAGACAATACTGGGGGCTCAGCCAAGTGTGTTTTTAGGTCGAGGAATGCCTGCTCGTATTCCTCAATCCATTCAAATTTCTTGTTTCCCCTTAGCAAGTTGAAAAATGGCAAGCACTTGTTAGTGGATTTTGAAATAAAACGATTCAAAGCTGTTACCCTTCTAGTCAGGCTTTGAACTTCTTTGCGCAACCTGGGCGAGGGAATTTCGAACAGTGATTTGATTTTATCAGGATTCACCTCTATCCCCCTCATATTGACTATGAACCCTAAATTTTTTCCCGATGCTACTCTAAAAGTACAATCCTGGGATTCAGCCTCATACCATACCTCTTTAAGATCTCAAAACAATCTTTTAGATCAGATACATGGTTACCAGCAATCTTGGATTTGACAAGCATATCATCAACATACACTTCCATATTCCTCCCGTTCTAATCAACAAAAATTTTGTTGACTAATCGCCGATAGGTAGCTCCGACATTCTTCAACCTGAAGGGCATAACTTTATAACAATATACGTTTGTTGGGGGTCATAAAGCTAGTATGTTCTTGGTCCGAAAGATTCATCGCGATCTGGTTATATCCAGAATATGCATCCATAAAGGATATGAGCTCGTGACTCGTCGTGGCATCTACCAACTGATCAATCCTTTGTAGTGGGAAGCAATCCTTGGGGCAAGCTTTGTTCAAGACGGAGAAATCGATGCAGATCCTCCATTTCCCGTTTGGCTTTGGGAGCAACACGGGATTGGCAACCTAGATCGGGTATTTTGCTTCACGAATAAACCCGCACTTTAATAGTCGAGCTACTTCTTCCTCCAGTGCTTCAGCTCGGACTGTTCCCAAACGCCTCTGTTTTTGGGATTTTGTAGGCATGTTCTTGTCTTAGTTTAGAGTGTGCATGATTACACTCGGGCTTATTCCCACGTCTTGTGACTAGGCAAAGACATCCAGAATCTTTTGTAAGAAATTGATCAGTTCCCTCTTCCTCTTATTATCAAGATTTTTCCCAATGTTAACAACTCTTGAAGCCTCTTTGGGATCTATACTTACTTCCTTGAGCTCTTCAATGGCCTGGATCATGTGGGACGATGTCATTGTCCTTTGCTTCTTGAATTTCTTCCATCCCATAAGTGTCTTCCACTTCCTGGGACTCCACACCTCCGTCACTTATGACCATAGCTTGCTGCCCGGGTTGTGATTTTCCCTTCATAGAAATGCTATAGCATTCTCTGGCAGCGAGCTGATCGCCTCTGACGGTGCATATCCCCGTAGCTGAGGGGAACTTGATTTCTAGGTGGCAGATAAAGGTTATGGCTTCAAATGCCATCATCGCAGGTCGACCCAAAATAGCATTGTATGCAGCTGGACAATCGATCACAACGAACTCGAGTAACTTGGAGGTAGTTTGCGAGCCTTCTCCCAATGTTACCACTAATTCAATCATTCCGATGGCTACCAACCCTTCACCAGAAAATCCGTACAGAATCATTAAGGTCACCTTTAGTTCTATTACAGACAACCCCATCTTTTCCAAGGTAAACCTAAAACGTAGATTCATAGAAGTCTCGTTATCCACAGGTTTCCTCCGTACTCTTCGATTGGCGAGTTGAACGGTTATGACCAAAGGATCATTATGTGGGAACTAGACGTGACTAGCATCCTCTTCTGTACTATATGATTGGTTTTTTCTCTAATCAATGTTATTTTGATAACCGCTGTTTCGGGACGAATTCACTTTGTTATGGGATTTTAGATCGTTAATGTACATCTTCAAGGCACCAATGCTCATGCCTGCCAGATGTGGTACTCCTAGAATGGTTGCTATATCTCCCCCTATTATTTAAGGAGGGTCGTTATGATGTGCTTGAACTCCGGCTTGATTCATTGGAGCTTCAGGAGCTAACGGAGGGTTTTGTCCAATGGGCTAACTAGGGACCACTCGATTTTGGGCGTATGGGGCCAAAGGTCCTGCCTTGATAAGGATCTTGATCTCAACCTTCAGCTGTCTACAATCATCAATGTTGTGACCGATATCATTGTGAAATCGGTAGAACTTTGAAGGATCTCTCTTTGTTCTTTGGTTTTTCAGTGGTTCTGGCTTCTTCGATGAAAGGCAAGTAGAATTGGCTAGGAAGAATAGGTTGCGTAAACATGCTTGAATTTTTCCCTGAACTTACTTTTCTTTGTTCCGTTCTGTTCGCCCTTATCATTTTTCTTCCTCTTATTATTTCCCCCTTGGTTATTCTGGGTAACAGTTTGAGTCCTAGCCGCAAAATCCATTAATGCTCCAATGGGCTGGACAGGGATCTGGCTGGTTCCTGCAACAGAAGCTTGCGCCTCTTCCAGATTAACCCATCTTTGAGCTTGTCCCAAGAACTTGTCGACATTATTAACTCATTTTCTCGGTAATTCTTGCCACAAGTCGCCTCCAACAAGGATTCCTGTCCTCATTGCCATGAGCTTGGAGCTATCGTCGGCATCTCTAGCTCATGTAGCAAAATTCGTAAACTTACTTAGATCTGCCTTCGATGGTTTGCCAAGTTATTGCTTTAGATTAGCCAATGAATCAGCCTTAATCTGGATTTTCTGGGAAGCCTTGAATGCTCTATTGAAACCAGCATAAAACTTATTCCACGAGCTAATTGAATGCCTCTTGTATTGTTTAAACGACTTCCTAGCTGGCTCAATTAGAGTTGAGGGGAATAAAATGCACCTTAGATCGGGTCTGACGTTGTGAGTCATCATCATGGTGTTAAACATCCCAACGTGATCAGACAGATCCCCATCTCTGTCAAACTTTGACAAGTGTGGCATTCTGAAGCCCACCGTATATGTGGCCAGCGCAATATTTGGAGCAAAAATCTCGAGCTCATCCTCTGAGTCACATCGTCTTTGTCTTTTTCAGATAGAATCTTCTTCATTTGCTCCTCCATCTCAACTAACCTCTCGAGGGTTTGGTCCTTAGTCCCTAGGTTATTTTGGGTTGTTCAACAGCTCCCATCCTGTGGTACGCATTTAATGGGTTGCTGTCCCTCCAAGCTCGAGCTTGGTTTGGTGGGGCATTCCCATTATCATGTTCTATGGAAGGACCTCCTTCTTGATGAGTGTGACTAACACCCTAATCTCAAGCTGAATTTCTTTTTTGCAAATTCAGGCGATCATGCAGATCAGGTTGTGAATCGTATCGAGGGCTTTGTGACGAACTTAGATGATTTCTTAGATCATCTTCAGACCTACCACTTTGGTGAATTTCAATCCAATAACTTTCATTTGTGAAGCTTACATCTCGCGGTTGAGGACGAGGATCTGGATTTTCAACACGTGTCCGTGGGATATAGGTATGGGCAGACGTAGGAGGTTTCTCCTACTGTCTCCATAAGAAGGAATGTCCTACGTAGGCCGAGGTGGTGTTAGGTGTCTAATTTTTGATGGGGGATACCTTACTAGCGAGGTAATCCTTGTCCCATCAGGCCGAACTAAATTAGCACGCCTCTGTTCTGCCCCATTATTTCTAGCTCTCTGCACCTGACGATCTGATCGTGACGTAGGAAGGTTACCTAGAACATTCTATCTCTGTGTGCCTATCCCTGTCCCTCCTCGTGGGTTTCCATGGGTATTCCTAGATGCGTGTGAAGGAGGCATTGAACTTGGGGTTGCGATTCTAGACTAACATGTTGAATACCCCTATGAAGGCCACTAGGTTGAGAATTTTGGCGATCTCGCACTCTAGGCACAATACTTGGGGTGGCAGTTCTGACTGGCCGACTTGGTTTGGATTGGTTATTCCTGTGGGACTTATGAGACACACTTTTCCTCTTTCCGTCATTAATGTCGGTTGCAAGTGGGGGTACCGAGCCAAAACCTCCTCAATTTTTTTGTTTTCCTTAGCAAGATGGCTTCTTAACTGCATATTTTCAACTCAAGTGCAGTTATGTAGTTTGGGTTTGGATTCAGTTGCAATGATGCTGAACTTCCAGTATCGTCGTGACCTGCTAGTTTCATTCCCTGATGTTGCTGAACTTTAGGGCCATGCACATTTGAAACAGTGGTATGATGGGCCTCCTACCCACCAGGTTGTTCTATCTCATTGTCATGCATTGAGCGAGTGACCACCATGATGAGATTTGACTCAGATTTTGATGAAAGCACTAATTTCTTCCTCTCAATGAAAGCACCAAACTGTTGACGCGGTTTTTCGCCAACAACGTATTTAAGAAATAATAAGGTTGATTAGTGCTTAATAATAAGCCGAAATATGAAAAGAATTCACAAGAACAAAAATCCTTTTACGTTGTTAGTGGTAAAAATCAACCTAGCCTACGAGTCTATATTATTGCTGTTTCTCTCTCTATTTTGGCAGAGTTTCAGTATTACAGAATAATCGTCCCATTCCCTATCCAATATTCTTAGTATTTATAGAGAAAGTCCAAGGATATGTTTTGGTAACTACGTGAGTCAATCATGGATTTACATTTATACTGGGATATGATTTGATCATGAAATAAATGATCTCCTAATATATGGAATATTAAATATGACAGGCTGGTCATAAATAATCATATAAAAGTACCTGAGTCTTTGGGGATCCGCGGGTAAACAATATATTTGAATTATCACGAACTAGATATCTCTCCGAGGTCGTACTTCGGCAGCCATTTGAATATCATGAGCTCGTGCTTAACAACCTTCATGTCTGTGGCTTGGGTTAAACCCAGGACGCCTAACACCGCACGTACCCATGTGAAACTGGAGTAGCTTACATGGATAATAAACATATATCATTTCCTTGGTTAATTTTGCGTATATTTATTTGCCAGCTATACCCAAGATGAATGAAGGACTCGTGCTGAAATTAGGGTACAACACGATGAAAAATATTAGAGCTCGAATGCTCACGTCCCAGAGTCTCCAGAAGAGTTACTCAGAGTTGAGGCACAGGAGTGTAGAGTTTCAAGTTAGTGATCACGTGTTTCTCAGAGTTTCTCCCTTGAGAGGAGTGAAAATTTTTGGTGTTCGGGGCAAGTTGAGCCCTAGGTTTGTTGGCCCCTTTGAGATTCTGGAATGGGTCGAAGAGGTAGCTTACAGATTGGTGATGCCTCCAGCTCTATCAGGGGTTCATGATGTATTTCACGTGTTCAGGCTCCAGAAGTACATATTAAATTATACGTATGTATGTAAACATGGAACTGGACCAGGAAATGTCATATGAGGAGAAGCCAGATCAAATTCTCGATCGAAAGGATAAATTCTTGCTGTTAGAAGAGGCGACTTGGGAACTTGAGATAGATATGCGGGATCGGTGTCCTGAGTTATTCAGGTAATTTCGAGGACAAAATTTTTTTAAGGAGGGGATAGTTGTAGCATCCCAAATTTTCTAATAAGGCTTAGGGCCTTGATTACCGTGCATAGAGGGCAATAATTGAATTATTATGTTAATATGTGAATTTGATGAGTATGTGATTAGAAATGCATGTTTATGTGAATTAAATATGCATGTGGGCCCCTTTTGGCTGTTAGGGGCATGTTTGTAATTTTAGCCCATTGAGGGCATAAATGTGATATTTTTGTATATTGTGATTGATACCACATGTGAGTGGTGATATATTTGCAATGCACGATCCGAGACAATCCTAGGGAGCGGTTTTGCTAGAAAGTCACAACGGGGTCAAATGCCCGGCTCGAGAGGAGCTTAGGGGCATTTTGGGCATATAATATGTGTTTGGGAATTATCGAGTAACATGTAGTAGTTTGGAAATCATTTGGACATGTTGGGATTAAATGGGGATATATAGGAATACTCGGGGACTTAACGAAATTCGGTAAATAACTAAATTTTCCTTGGATAACTAAAGGGTTGATGATAAGTGTAAAGGGCAGTTTGGTCATTTGGCAGGGGTATTACTTAGCTTAGAGAAGCCTTGGGAAACCACTGAAACAAAATAGAAGACTCTCTCTTCATCTCTCGATTTCTTCCACTCTCTTTGGATGCTTGAAGGCTGAGAGAATTTTAAGGGATTTATGCTACGAATTAATAAATTAAAGGCTGGAACTCAGGAGATTGGTTCAGAGGCTTAGTTCAGTTCAAAGGCAAGCTCTTAAACTTGTTGATCAAATTGAATTATGCAAGTTTTGTTGCTAGAACTTAGGCTTGCATGGATTTGGATTCCAAGATTTTTTTTGGAGGTTTGATGGGTGTAAGATTTTTTTTATGAGTTTGTTAGGATGTTTAGGCTATATGAGTATCAATTCTGGGTTTAATTCTGAGGTTGGCAGAAGTTTGGGTTGTGAAATATGGTATTAAGCTTGGGGAAATTTTTTCAGAAAAAGGCTGGTTTTCTGGGTTTGGAGGTTCGAGCCGTGGCCGCTATGTGTTTAGCCTATTTGTTGTTTTCAATTATATGCAAATTAATAGATATGCATATGTTGATTGTTTGCGTTGAGTTTTCTTGCTGGGCTTCGGCTCACATGTGCTCTATGGTGCAGGTAAGGGCAAAGGAAAGGTCGACCAACCATGAGTACGGAGAGCGTGGAACGACGTGTACATATTTAGTCAACGTGACATGTATTTTGAGTTGTAAATATTTTCTAAACAGTATTTTGGGATCCCAACTTTAAAACTTTATGAGATTTCAATGAATATCATATGTTTTATACTGAATGACTGGTAATAGATTTTAACACAGTTTAGCTACACTTTCAATCTAAAATCTCGATTAGCGAATGATTAGCACGTTTTAAACTCACTTAGTAACGACTCTAAGGAAGTAGGGCATTCTAGGGGCATTACATTATATTTGTATTATATATGTTTTATGAGTGAGACCATGTTTTATGTGGATATATTTGAGATGTCTGGCCTGAGGCGATCCTATTGAGTAATTTAGCGAAAAAGTCACAACAGGGTTTAGTACCTGACTCGGGGTGAGCCTAGGGGTATTTTGGTAATTTAGTATATTGTCGGGGGTGTAATTCGGTATGGGCATTTATTTGGTAATTATTTGGGTATGTCAGGGTCAATCGGGAATTTATAGTGTTATTTGAGGTTAAGTGGGAAATGTGGCAAATGACGATTTTGCCCTTAAGGACATTATAGAACCAAGGTAAAGACTAGGGGTATTTTGGTCTTTTCCCTAGCCTTAGATTACCTTAATCCCCTATAAGACTTAAGAAAATCAGAACACAACACTCAGTCACCTCCTCTCTGTCTCTCTATCTCGCTTCTCTCTCTCCTTTGAGGCACTTAGGGATTTTTGAATTTCTTGGAGAAGGATTGGTAGGGAATTGAGGGCTTGGGGAAGGATTTGGATTAGGAAGAACCTTGGGAGTTGTAAATATCCGATGAGGTAAGATCTATACTCTGTTCTTTTATGAAATTCATTTATGGTTTCAGTTTTGTTTAGGTTTAAACTTTAGTTTTTTTGACATTGAGTTTTGGTAAGGATTTGGTTTAGATGTGGGGCATTTATGATGCTTAGGTTGTGTTATTGAGAGTCCTAAACTCAATTGGGACTTAGGTTAAAATTATGGAAAGATTTTAGGAATTTTGGTTTGTAGGAAATAACTGGAAAATGTTGGAAAAATCTAGGTTTGTGGGGTTGCGTCGCGGTACTGTTCTTGGAGCATCGTAGCCCGCATGAACTCTGGGGCTAGGGCAATTCTGTGAATCGCCTTAGCACCACGACACTGGGTGGGTTCCACTTTGGCGCGCGTCTAGGGAAACAAGGGTATAGGCACTCTGACTTGTTGAGGGTCGCGACGCTTGTGAGAGGCGTCACAACAGAAATTGAAGATTTCGGCCAAATAGGGATTTTAAGCATAATAACTCAAATCTAAAGGCTCGGGAAGCATTCTATTACATGGTTTAGTAGAATTCGAGGTCTTGGAGGCTAGGAATTAATCTCGAATCTTTAAAATAGTTAATTTCTTCATGGTTATTTGTAATGCCCTGGATAGCCAAGACCATTACACTGTGTATTTTAAATAGTGTTGGACTTGCTAATCTAGTCATTTGGACATAAACGTGTTACTAAGGTTAGTTAAAGGATTAGGGTTGAATGATTTTGATCGTGAAAATAGTTGTTTTCATTATAAGTCTTGAGTCTACACATGGGATCCCAAAAAAAAAGTAAGTTTTTACAATGCATTTACAACTCTCAAAATAATTACAACTTAAGCCACCCTAAGCGGCAACATCAAGTTTGGCTCTAGTCCCTATTGATCCCTCGGCTATGGCAGTCGAATAGCTACAAATGTACATGCCGCACCCAAAGCACTCCAACTCACGGCTTATCCAACTTTTCCTTTCCCTTACCTTCACCACATAGCATCCGTGAGCCAAGGCTCATCAAGAAAACTTAATTCACAACACAAATGAATAATAGTATATAAACAGTAAACTCAAATCATTCAACTCAATAATAACAGAACATAAGCATTAACCGAGGCAATGACAATCTAATAAATTCAACATGTAATTCAATCTCAGCATTTAACACAGTTAGTTAAGTGATAACGACACTTCTGTTTACTTAGTAACTTTTAGGCCTGATGCCCTTAGGCCGAGTCCTCTTGTTATATAGCAAACCCCGATACGATTAGGTCGGGCTACGTTCTACACACTTAACATTAGCCCTGGCTCCCTTAGGCCGGACTTTCAAATCAATATAAACAAATGAATAGATTGACAAACACGCAATCAGTTGCAGGAGCTCAAACCTCGGATCGGGTAGTATATTCCTTCTTGAGCACTTAGGATTGAGTTCCCAAGCCTAAAAACCCTTTTCCACATCCATTTCCCATTTGAGTCTCAACCCTCCTCAGGTGCGTCGGGGACCTCTATAAGTCAGAGAGAATTCTAAGGCCTTCTGAGTTCATGCAGGTCGTAGTGCCCTAGATGGTTCAACAAGCCCCCATAGCCCTTGTGGGTTCATACGAGTCGCGTCACCCATGAACAGCGTTACGGTGCAGCCCTCCAAACCCAAAAACTTCAGCATTTCCCTACATTTTTCCTGAGCCCGAATCATCAAAATCCATCCTAAACATGCATCAAAGCCGTAATTTAGCTTCTACATCTCAATAGTACATTCAGAACAATACAATCACCTAAAAATCTAACAAAAAAACCCCTAAGAACTTAAAATTCAACAAGACTTTTAAAAACCTAAAAACTTAACAAAACTCAAAACTAAAATCTCATATTACCTTGGGTGAATTGCGCCCAGCTGCTCGCCTTAAGTCTAGAAGCTCACAGCTTCAATCCCCATCAAATCCCTACCGCAAAGTTCAGAGAATTAGTGTCCTTCTTTAAGCTTTCCAAAGTTCCCCAAAAAGAGTGAGAAAGATGGTAAACGTGAGAGAGATAGAACCCTTAGTGGATTTATATTTCTGGTCACTGCCTGAAGAAATTCCCAAGCCTATCTCTTAACTCAAAAAACCAAAGTGCCTCGAAACTTATCCTTAGCCTCTTATTTCCTTTAAGGGAAAACCCTTCGTTTACCACATTTCTCGCTAATCCTTAAGTGATCCTATAAATTCCCAATTATTCCTGACGTGCCAAAATAATCGCTAAATAACTACCCGTTACCCAATAAATCCAAAGTACGCACTAAGTCCTCGAAATATACCTAGGCTCACCTCGAGCCGGGCATTTGACCCCGTTGTCACTATTCCACAAATCCACTCACTAGGTTTGCCTCGAGAGGAGTATCGCAAATATATCCACATAATAATGTGGTGTTAATCATATAACACATATAATCACATTTGTACCCTCAACGGGTCAAAATTACACATATGCTCTTATTAACAAGAATCGGGCCCATATGCATATTTAATTCACATAAACGTGTACACATATTCACATTACCATATAAATTATGTATGCAACGTAGTCACACATTAAATCTATTAATTCCATATATATATCCAATTATGCCCTCCCGGGACACTAATCAAGGCACTAAGCCTTATTAGCGAATTTGGGACATTGTATTATTGGCTATTATGTTGTGACTAAGGGTACTGAATGGCTCGGGAGGAAAGGCTTGTGCTTGCTGTCACTTTACCTTATCACTCAAGACTTGAGGTAAGATAACCATCTCTTTTACCAAGTGTAGGGTGTCCACTCAGTTATAGCACACGAGAATGACCGTGTCATTAACCCATTTTTAGTTGAATGTGTGATGTGTTTAAATCTATGCTGGTTTTTTTTTTTTTGTACTGATTGTTCAGTCGGAAGATCATTATCGGCCTAGAGGTCGTTATCGGCATTACATGCATAATGTAGGCTCTAGTGCCGGGGCCAGGTCGTATTGGTGGGACCATTATAGGGAAGTGGTGTACATCTATTCAGCTTGACTCGTTATATTTGTTGAATTATGCACGTGTATACGGTTATTATTTATAAAGCATGTATTTGATAGGAATTCTTATCTGAATGTCTGTTTTATTTGGTTAAGTTTTCTTGTTGGACCTTGGCTCACGGGTGATTTGTGGTGCATGTAAGGGCAAAGAGTAAGCTGGACCAGCAATGAGTTGGAGAGCTTCAGCGGCGGTGTATACATATGCAACCTTCTCGACTGCCACGGTCGAGATTTCTTGGGAAAAATTAGGGTTGAAACATGATTTTTCGCTTAGGAGGGCTAGTTTATATTTTATTTGTCTTTTATCAATCTTTAAACACTTTTTGGGATCTCGAGTATAAACTAAACACTTTTAATGGAAAATGATTACTTCATTGACAAACATTTTTAATACCTAACAATTGTTTAGTTTTAAATTACACATTCAAGTACAAATGACTCGTTTAGCGAGCTAAGCACCATTTCAAAAACGCATTGTAACGGTCTTGGCTAAGCAGGGCATTACAACTTAGTATCAAAGCAGTCTAGGTTTAAAGGTTCCTAAAGATTGGCTGGGTATGTACACTCGCTGCTAAAGATAAGCTCGACTCACGGTTTGGTATCCAATAATGTGATTATGTGCTTAATTGCTTAATTTAACATAGGTTTCTTACTTGGATGCTAGAATAGAAAGCATGGTTTATATACTGTTAACGTAGGGCCTATTGATTGATGTATGAATGCTATGGACATGTGTTTAAGCATTAATGTTGTATGTTGTTGTTCTGTTGTTCGGTTCTGCTTGTGGGATGTTTTAGAAATGATTATCATGCCTAATAGGCTAAATCATTAAGTGTAGACAAATTCAAAAGTTATGTTCCCAAGGCAGTCAATTGGATTAGGAAGTGTTAATATCAGGGCTATAGATGATAGTCGTGGCAAGAACCCTCCATCTGCCCCCTAGAATTGGCAGGAAATGTTTACTAGCATGCAAGCAAGATTGCAAAGGCAAGAGGAAGAGATTAAGGGGCTGAGACAATTGGTTTCGCCAAGGAATGCTACTCCATTTTTTTTTCCAACAGTGGCACTAGTTTTAGCTGTCCCTATGGGTTGAAACATATGGGAACTATTGTATGAAAGATTCAAGAAACATTATCCTCCAGTTTTTTAGGGAGGCCTTGATCCATTATGAGTTGAATAGTGGATGGGCATGGCTAGCTCTATCCTTTACCATATGGGAATGGTAGGCAATGACAACGTGGCTTGTGCCACGTACATGTTGTGGGAATATGCCTGAACATGGTGGGAAATGGTATCCCAAACCTGGAATGTTATTAGGTTGGGAAGAATTCAAACAATTTTTCAATGAGAGGTATTACTGTGACGTTGTTCGAATTGTGAAGACCAACGAGTTTATGAACTTTGTTCAGGGTAGTAAGATAGTGACAAAATATGTCAATGAATTTGATGGGTTGGCCAAATTTTATTTTCATTTGGTACCAATAGATGTGGCCCAGAAGGATCAATTTATTTGAGGACTGAACTTTGGGGTAGCCCATAGCGTTAGGATCACTCTATTACATGATATTTCTACCTACTCTCAAATGGCAGGGAGGGACCTTGCTATCGAGGATGCACGAGATAAGATATGGAGTGAGAGCATCGTAGGGCAAGAAGCTCAGACAATGGTACCCCCATTTGCGGGATCTGATAGGGGCGGAGGCCCTAGTAACCAAAAGAGAAAGACCCCTGATAGTTCTACTACTCCTGTTCTTGAGAAGAGGGATCATGGTACTCAGGATGGCTGCCAGGGTGGCAACGAGGCCTGGAAAAGTTATCCAGTATGCGCGAGGTGCAGGAAACACCATTTGGGAGAATATCGAGCAAAGGCATGTTTTCTATGGGGAATAATTGGGTACTTCAAGAAGGATTGCCCAAGATCAAAGAAGGAAGAACCAAGGAGAGCATATAGTTCGACTCCAGCTCGTGTGTCCGTCTCGACGCAGTTAGAGCCTGAGACTAGTCCTCAGTTGTGACAGGTTGGCTTTCTAGTTCTCGATCTTTTATTTTATGCTGATTGATTATGGAACTACGTATCTCTTAGTAGAGGCATAGATATGTTTTTCATAGTATTTGATTATTATGCTACAGGCCTTGAGGTTTTTGTGCCTACCAGGGGAAATTTGCAATTTCCAGGAGATGGGCCAGAGTACTACTACTATAGAGTTAGAAAAAAATTTATTGAGTTGGTTGTAGGAGACTTTGGTATAAATTTGAGTATTGCCTAGTTTGCCAAGTAAGGGAAGACCATGGATTGTAAGAAAATATGGTGACTAATGAGTTTAAAAGGAAATGAACCGTTTGCGTTCACAATATTCCTAGCTATTGTGGTGGGAACAACTAGGGTTATATCAGTTAGACCAGAGGGAAAATAGATTGGCCACTAAGGTTTCACATGGGTGTCCCACGGATTTGCTTGGATTGTTGTCGCGTCTAGGGACTAAGTGTGTTGCGAGACTAATGTAGGGATAGAACCGGTATTCAAGACATCATGCATAATGGCACCAGTTGAGTGGAAAGAGTTAAAGGTTTAGTCAAAGGAGTTACTCGACTTGGGTATTGATTAGAGAGAGCTTTTCGCTACGGGATATGTCAACACCATATTTTATGAATAAGGATGAGTCTGTGAGAATGTGTACCGTGTCTGTATAACGAAGTAAAGTAATTAATAAGAATATGTATCCATTGCCAAGGATGAATAAGTCATTTCTCTGGTGGCAAGGTGTAACGCACTCGATAACCAAGACCGTTAAACTATGTGTTCAAAATAGTGCGAGACCTGCCAATCAGGCTGTTTGAACATAAATGTGCTTTCTAACGACAACTGACAGGTTAGAGGTTAAATTTTCACTAAAACAAGTGTTTAATACATGGGATCCCAAAAATAGTATTTACATAACGAAAAACAATCCTCAATTTCTAATCCAACAAAAGACAGTCTAACGGCAAAATACAGTTTAGCATTCAAATTCCCGTAAATTTCCTCAGTCGCGGCGGTCGAGCAGTTGATGATGTACACTTCGCCTCCAGAGCTTTCCAACTCATGGTTGGTCCAGTTTTCCTTTTCCTATACCTGCACTACGAAGCACCTGTAAGCCAAGGCCCAGTAAGAAAACCATAAACGACAAGCATAAACAACAACAAGAGCATGTAATCATCTTTAATCCAATCAGTTCAACTAATCAGCCGGATACATATATAAAGCTAGACAGCAATAAACATATACTTTCAACCTGTATCCCGATTAGTAATACAAACAATAAGGTGTCGGCGCCCTTAGGCCGAGCCCTCTGGTTATATAGTTGATCTTGGCTTGCTTAGGCCAAGCTGCGTTGAGTACGCCTATTATCAGCCTCAACATCCTTAGGTCGCACTTCCTTATTGCATATAACAGTCATACAATTACAGAAAACAAATGTTCAATTACAGGGAATCTCAGTCCCTTTCACAACCACATGGGTGTCATTTACTTACCTCAAGTCCTGAGCAATGGATAAAGAACAGTTCTGAGGATGATCTGCAGTCTTGAGCCTTAACGGTAAACCTAATCACGAGCAATAACGGATAACTATCAAATTCTAATCTAATTAAATTTTTTGGAAAAAAATGCTAGCCTCCTGGACCTCGAATTCTACTAAACTGGGTAGCAGATTTCCTCTCGATCGCTTAGGTTTCAATCCCAGAGCCTCCCCGAGCTTAAAAACAAACCCTAAGGAAAAATTGCCTAGGAAAGCCGCGACCTAGCCCTGAGGGTCGTGGTACACCTCAAGTCAGAGGTGCGACCCCTAGCTTCTTGGGGGAGGTCGGCCATGACTTTCCCCCTTAAGTCAGTAAGCCCTCCAGGACATTCTGGGCATGCGGGTCACGGCGCCCAAGAACTGGGTCGCGGTGCACCCCCACGAACCCAGAATTCCCTGGGCTTTCCAGTGTTTTCACTAACCTAAAGTTAGCATAATTCACCTCAAATATGTGCTAAAGATAAAATTGAGCTTAAAACTCTCAATAAAACATCATAAATATCACATGTAACCTATTACACCATCTCTAACCACCTAAAATCCCAAAACCTAGAAGCTAACTCAAGCAACTCCAAACATATCTAACCCAACCAGAATTCAACATAATAGGGCTTAGAACCTTACCTCAGTGATGGCTTGAATTCCCCAGCTGATCCTTGTCTACTCTGAGCCCCAATTCTCCAAATTTTCCAATCCTATTTTCAAGCTCCTCTTCATTGTTTTCCTTCAAATTTTCCATCAGCTTCAAGGCATAAGAGAGGTAGAAAGAGCAAATACGTGAGTGAGAGGGAGACAGAATGTTTTAGAGTATTCCTAATGCTTCTTATAATTTCCTAAGGTATCTGGATATATCCTTAGAGCCTCAACTTATTGCACCCTTAACTAAAAAGGACTAAAATACCCCTTAGTTAACTCAGCTTCTTCTATTTCCCTTAAGGGTAAAATGGTCATTAATCCCGATTCCCACTAATTCCTCACATCTTCCTACCAATTCCCAATTAATGCCATCATGTCCAACTATTTACCAAATACTTACTCGTTACTAAATAAATTCCAAAATATTCTCTAAGTTCCCAAAATACCCCTAGGCTCACCCCTAGCCAAGTATTAACCCTGCTATGATTATTCCGCTAATTCGCTCACTAGAATCGCCTCAAGCCATAAACTGCAAATATATCCACATAATAATGTGGTGTCAACCATTTAACACATATAATCACATTTATGCCCTTATAAACAAGAATGGGCCCACATACATATTTAATACTCATAAACATGCATCTAAATATATTCATATCGTCATATATATCATGCATGCCACATAATCGCGCATTTAATCAATTACTGATACACATATCCAATTATGCCCTCTCAATACGCTAATGAATCCTCTAAATCTTATTAGCACTTTTGGTTCGTTACAACTATCCTCTACTACTGAAAATTTCGTTCTTGAAATTTACCTGAATAACTCGGGATACTGATCCCGCGTAGTTGACTGAACCTCCCAGGTCTCTTCTTCGACGTTGCTATTTCACCATAATACTTTAACTAAACGCATCGTCTTGTTCCTCATAACTTTATCTTTTCTGTCTAAGATCATAATAGCTCGTTCCTCCTATAATAAATCGGTATGTAGCTCTAGACCCTCATATCCCAAAACATGAGTCGTATATGAGAGGTACTTCCATAGCATAGAGATGTGGAATACGTTGTGAACTCCTAATAATGATGGTGGCAAAGCCAATCTATAGGCTACATGCCCGATCCTAGGCCACCAATATATAGTCCATAGATCCTAATAAATGCTTGTGGTGCCTGGATGGAGTGAGTATGGTGTAGTATAGGATTCATCAAGTATCTCTTGTCTAATGCCCATCTCTTCTACTAACTCCTTTGATATTTGTTTAGAACTAAACAACTTTCCTGGGTCCCTCTGGCTCAACGCATCTGCCAATACATTAGCTTTCCCTGGGTGGTAAAGGATGTCACAGTCATAGTCCTTCACCAATTCTAGCCAACGTCTCTGTCCCCATACAGATAATGTCGCCATACTTTCAGTGCGAACACTACCTCTTCTAACTCCAAGTCATGGGTAGAGCATCGCTGCTCATAATCCTTCAGCTGTCACAATGCATGGGCAACAATCTTCTCATTCTTCATCAACACGCACCCCAGTCCCAATCTCGATGCGTCACAATATACTACAAACTTTCCTCCCACCGAAGGAAGACTCAACACAGGAGTTGTAATAATTCATCGCTTCAATTCTTGGAAGCTACCCTCACACTTGTCTAACCTAGTGAACTTTAAATTCTTCCGTGTCAATTCAGTCAATGGTGTGGAAATATTTGAGAACCCTTCCATGAACCGTTTATAATATCCCGCTAATCCAATGAAGCTCCTAACCTCTGAGGCATTCCTTTTCCTCAGCCAATCCCTAGCTGCCTCTACCTTGTCTAGATCTACCTTAATCCTACCTCTGCTAACAATGTATCCAAGGAATATCACTTATGCTAGCCAGAACTCCCACTTCTTAAACCTAGCATACAACTGATGCTCTCTCAATCTCTGTAATACCTATTGGAGATGTTGCTCATGCTCTACCTCTAAACTGGAGTAAACTAAGATGTTTTTGATGAAGACAATCAGAAAATGATCCAAGAAATCCTTGAACACCCTATTCATTAGATCCATAAATGATGTTGGGGCATTGGTCATACCGTACGACATGACCACGAACTCATAATGCCCTTACCTCGTACGGAAGGAATTCTTCGGAATATCCTCATCCTTGATCCTCAGCAGGTGATAACCAGATCGAAGATCATTCTTCGAGAATACCATCTTTCCCTGTAGCTGATTGAACTAGTCATCAATCCTTGGTAAGGGATAATTGTTCTTGATGGTCAACTTGTTCAACTACCTATAGTCTATACACATTCTTAGAGTCCCATCCTTCTTCTTCACAAACAAAATCAGAGCACCCCATGGGGAGAAGCTAGGTCTAATAAATCCCAAGCCTATGAGCTCTTCCATCTGTATCTTCAACTCATTTAGGTCTATCGGAGCCATTCTATATGGTGCCCTCAAAATTGGCTCAGTATCTGGTGCCAACTCAATGACGAGCTGAATCTCCCTGTGCGACGGAAATCCTGGTAAGTCCTCATGAAACACGTCCAAGAACTCGCATACAAGTCAAGTCTCTCCTGGCCCCATTGTCGTAACGGTATCCACAACACTAGCTAGAAAACCTATCCAACCTCCTTGTCATAGGTCCCTAGCCCTCAACGCTGATATCCTAGGAATGCGGGGTCCATACATAGCACCCACAAAGACAAAGGCGTATTCACCCTCAGGCTCAAAAGTCACCATCTTCTTCCTGCAACATATAGTGGTCCTGTATCTAACTAGCCAATCCATCCCCAAAATCATATTGAAATCATCCATACTCAACTCAATCATATCTACTGATAGTTCCCTACTATCCACCATCACTACCAGTGCTCTAATCCATCTCCTAGAAACTACTAGCTCCCATGTAGGCAATATAGTACCAAACCTCATAGTATAATACTTGCTAGGCCTACACAATCTATCAATCACCTTGCTAGAAACAAAAGAATGTGTAGCACTAGAGTCAATCAATACAGTATATGAAGAGCCAGTGCTAGAAAGTTGACCTATCACAACCGAGGGACTAGCCTCGGCCTCTTCCTGGCACCAAGGTGAACACTCGAGTTGGAGTCAAGCTATTCACCTTCCCTAGTTCCTCTTTTTTCAGTGTCGGGAAATATTTCTTGAGCTGCCCAACCACCCCGAACAAGTAGCAAGCCTTGGCCCGACATTGGCCCAGATGGCGCTTCTTACATCTAGGGCACTCTGGATAACTCCTCCATGTCTCACCGCCACCCTAGCGGTCACCCTAGATATCCTGGCTCGTTCTATTAGGACCGACAGTAGTCGAGATGTCAGGGGTCTTCCTCTTCTAATAATTGGGGCCTCCGCCCTTACCAGACCCTGTATACTGAGGCACTGCCCTACGAACATCTTGTTTCACAGCGTTCTCCCTCCAGATCTGGTTCTCCGCCTCCTCAGCAGTGAGGTAAGTTTCAAGATTTCCTGATGTGTTTTTCCGAGTTTTAATTAGATGGTTTCTAAGCTTGAGTTTTGGATGGAATAAATGGAAATAAGCTTGAGGAGTTGAAGGGTCTGAGGCTTGTTGGATGCTAGAGTTAACTTAAGGTCAAAATTCTCCACAGAAGGTAACAAATTATGGCTTTGAAGTTCTAAGTTTATGAGTTTCTAGTTGAATCCTTAAGTTCTTGAGTTCAATGTTTATTTTCTTAGTTTGATGATGCATGTGGTTAAGTCTTTTGTTATTGGGTTATGTGGGGTGAGATATAGGTGATGTTAGACTCAATTTGGTGTGTAGTGGAGGTTTGGAAGGTTTCCAAGGGGTTTTGTTCGAGGAAAATCGAAGGAAGAAAAATAGGGTGTTGCTGGTCTGTGACTAGTGCTGTAGTGTTAGCCTTTGGGTGCTACAGCGCGAGGTTTGGGTTCCCTGGTGCTTTTGGTTCTGTTTGTAGCGCTATAGCGCCCTTTTTATAGCGCTCTAGTGCTACCCTATTTTCAGAAGAGGGTTTTTGGGTTATATCTTAGGTTTTTTGCCCGGGGGTTTGGGGTTTGATTCCACCACCCCGTTTGGTGGAATTAGGGCTTCCCAAAAGCTCGGGATTGGTCCCGAGGTTAGGTTTTGGTATAAAAGTTTGGTGTTGATATTAATTTATGGTCGTGACTAGGTATGCGCTAGGGCTCAGACTGGATCGTGCTTGAGGATCGAACTAAACAAAGCTATTGGAAAATTGAAGGTAAGAAAACTACACCCGATTATGTGACTGTAATGGGACTAATGGCTCCCTATACCAGAATGATGTCATAGATGGTATTATGACATGGGACATGTGATAAACGGCCTAAGGGTGCTGTAAATAATATTTGCGAACAGAGCGCGACTCAGCCACTGGTTGCTGAGGACAGCTTAATATTCACTGAGCTCGGTTTGAGCGAGCTAGAGTCAGTGGGATAAACAGAGGGTGCGGCCTAAGGGCGTTAACCCTGGTTATCATATATGATTTGATTATAGATATGAAATGATGTACTTAGTATGTTGAATACATGATTAATGTGAATATCTGGAATGTTGAAGTATAGGAGTATACTGTGTGGGTTATCTAGTTGTTTGTTTGATGATTATGCTTTGTAATTGTGTTTTCTTGCTGGGCCTTGGCTCATGGGTGCTACGTTGTGTAGGTAAAGGCAAGAGCAAAGTGGACCAGTCCTGAGTTGGAGAGCTTTGGGGCTGAATGTACATAGTCAGCTGATCGGCCGCCACGGCCGAGGAATGATACAGGACGGGGAGAACCTAAATGCCTATTTTGCCCTTAGAGTGGCTAGTAGCTGTACTTTTGTTCTAATGTTTGTAAACTATCTTTTAACTTTACTACTTTTGGGATCCCATGGAAAAATATTTAATTATAAGAAATGAAACTTTTGACACTGAAACCTTTTAACCCTAGTACATCTTTAATTATTATAACACGTTTCCAACTAAATAACTTGACTAGCAAGTCCCTCACATTTCTAAACACACAGTGTAATGGTCTTGGCTATCCAGGGCGTTACAACTTGGTACTAGAGCGTCCTAGTTTTAAAGGTTCTTGAAGACTAGTTGGACATGTACATTCGCTGTGAAAGACAAGCTCGACTCAGGGTTTTGTAATTGTGTATATGGTTACATTCTTAGATGAATGAAATGGAATATGACTGTTGATATCTTCTTGATTAATAGGGAGCGTGAGATACTGATAGGGCCATGCCCTTGACTATTGCATGATGAGATTGAAGCGTGCTGATTAGCATTGCTTTTGCATGTGAATGAATATTTGGACAATGGTTTGCAAACTGAGTGTATGTGGTTAACTGTCTAAATTGAATTCATATGTCATATCTGTTTATTGGCTTGTAGGAAGCAAGATGAAACGTGAGTATACTTGGCTGTGATAAAATTCGGTAGCTAAATGTATAGTATTGTTGATTTGAGTTTAATATGCTTTATGTGTGTATGATAACTGTGGTTATTTGGACCTGGTTGTGGAGCGGTTGAGAGTGTGAACCTCAGGGCTGACAATTTTAGTTAGCAGTGGCGGATGAACTCAAATGGTTTGCGCCTAGAATGGTTAAGTGGACTTGGTATTGTTTTATAGGGGGATTGCAGAAAATAGTAGGAGTTGGAGAACTCCATCTATCCCTGGAAGCCAAAGCAGATGATCGTTGGTATGTGAGTAAGTTGTGGGGTTTAATAGTTGGGACTAGGTAGAGGAGCAGTGGATTTCTCTGGGAAAAAGCTGTTTTGTATGCTTTGATTGTAACGCTATCAGTGCTGGTTTATTGTGAGAATATAGACAGATAAGGGTATTATATGGAAGGCCTAAAAGGTGTTCCCTAAGAATTGGTCAGCGGATGGGAAAAGTTAATTCCATCCTTAGTTATATGGAGATGAGAGGTCATGATTAAGGGGTTGTCATAAGTATTTGTGGCAGAAGAATGCCTGGAAATGGTACTCGGATCGAGATATTAGCATGATGGGTTGGAAAGGGCTCAAATGGTGAATTGATAAAAGAGGTTATAAAGGCATTGATTGAGCTGTGGAGACTGGGAGACTTATAAGCTTGATTTGGAATAATAAGGTAACAGTAGTGTACGATAATGAGTTTTGTGAGTTGGGTAATTCATTTTGGGAAATTGATACAGGCGGATGTAGTTGGAATGATGATGACCCATTTAAGGATTAAATACTGGAATAGTCCAGAGCGTGTGGGCCACTCCGATGTAAGAACTCATCATCTGTATTTGGGTAGCAGAGTGGGCCATGTTATTGAAGATCTGTGAAATGAGGTATAAGGCATGAGTGCCAAAGTTGCAGATGACAGTGCTTCCATTGGTGGAGTTTAGTAAGGCCAGATACTCGGTAGTCAAGTAGAAGAACCCTGGATAGTTCTATGGCTCCTGGTTTTTGTCAAGAAGGGGGAAACTGATTGACAAGATAGTTGTAACGCCCTACTGCCTTAGAGTCGTTACTAAGTGAGTTTAAAGTGTGCAATTAACTCGCTAATCGAGGTTTTAAGACAAAAGTGTAATTAAATCATAATCAGAGTCATAAACTTGAGAATAAACCTTTTATTGAAAATTTATACGACATTTAACATTTGGGATCCCAAAAACATTGTTTAGAAGTATTTACAACTCAAAATATAATTAGAGTCGACTAAACGACAAAATTAAGGTTTTGTACAAACATCTCCCAAAAACACCCCTGGCCGTGGCAGCCAGACAGATCGGACATGTACGTGTCGCTCGTCCCGCTCGCCATACTCAAGGTTGATGACTCTCCCTTTTCCTTTCCCTGCACGATAGAGCACCCGTGAGCCGAACCCCAGCAAGAAAACCCTCACAAGCAGATAATAAACGCATATCAAACACTTAATATAAAATCAAGCCAACACCAGGTCATACATGTGCGCCCATGCCGTCCCACACGCTTTACCAGGCCCTGGGTTCGCGGTCTAAACCGTAAGGATATCCAAGGTATCCCTTGGGGTCTAACCCTGGCAACTCGCACTCCGCGTGCTAAACGCTGCACCCGGCCCTTTGCCGTTCCCGGCCTTCGCCGTTCCTTGCCATTGTCGTTCCATCATTAATATATACACATAATATACTAAACAGATATTAAAACACACATAAATTCAGTCAAAGGGCCATGCCCTGCAACGCAATCATATAGGGCCGAGCCTTGCAACACAAGCTCTATGGGAATGTTGAAGTATATGAGTATACTGTGTGGGTTATCTTGTTGTTTGGTTCATGATTATGCTCTGTAATTGTGTTTTCTTGCTGGGCCTTGGCTCACGGGTGCTACATGGTGCAGGTCAAGGCAAGAGCAAAGTGGACCAGTCATGAGTTGGAGTGCTTTGGGGCTGAATGTACATAGCCAGCTGATCGGCCGCGACGGCCGAGCAATGATACAGGATGGGGAAAACCTAAATGCCTATTTTGCCCTTAGAGTGGCTAGTAGCTGTACTTTTGTTCTAAAATTTGTAAACTATCTTTTAACTTTACTACTTTTGGGATCCCATGTCAAAATATTTGATTATAAGAAATGAAACTTTTGAGACCGAAACCTTTTAACCCTAGTACATCTTTAGCTATTATAACACGTTTCCAACTAAATGACTTGATTAGCAAGTCCCGCACATTTCTAAACACATAGTGTAATGGTCTTGGCTACCCAGGGCGTTACAAGTCGTATTTGGATCGATCGAGAATGTGTTGGAATACTTCCAGTTAGAAATAGAAAATGAGCAACATTTTCATAGATATTATAGAAGTTGAAGAAGCGGGGATTACAGGCAAGGTTCTGGAAGGGATAAGTTATGATTTCTCCAAGTGATTTTAATGTCAAATTATAGAAGTTATAAGAGCGTGCATGATGTTATTAAGATAAAAGCAGTAACGATGTAATGCCCTGGATAGCCAAGACCGCTACACTGTGTACTTATAAAGGTGCAGGACTTGCTAATCAAGTCATTTAGTGAAAAACGTGATGCAGAAACCACTAATGAACTAAGGTTAAAAGGAGTTTTGGTCTCAAAAAGGTACATTTCATATAACTAAACATTTTTACACATGGGGTCCCAAAAAGGAACATCATTCAAAAGTCAGTTTACAAAATTTCCAAAGTTTAATCAACCATTGCCCACTCTAAGGAAAAACAGATGTTTCTTGTTCTCCTGTTCCTGTCTCCCTTTCAACTGTGGCAGCTGAGCAGTTGATCATGTACATTCTTCTCCCAGAGCTCTTCGAATCGGGGCTGATCAAGCTTGCCCTTGCCTTGACCTGCACCACGAAGCACCTGTGAGCCAAGGCCCAGCAAGAAAACATATCATATTACATAACAAGCAATAATAAGATTTGGATAACCCTTTAAGCATGCTCATACACTTAACATACCACAGTAATCACAAAGCATGAAGATTCAACCAAAGAATCAGCTAATCATCACTCAGCTATACAACATAACAATCCACTAATCAGTAATAACAAACAAGTCACATAATAATCAGGGTCGACGCCTTAGGTCGCACCCTCTATTTATCCCACTGACACCGGCCCGCTTAAACCGAGTTCAGTGCCTAATGAGTTGTCCTCAGCTACCAGTGGCTGAGCCGCGCCTTATGCGCTATTGTAAACTTCGGCACTCTTAGGCCATTGGTTTACTGTTTACATGGCATAATACCATCCTTTCAAAGCATACAAAATAGGGAACCCTTAGTCCCAATATAAATCCACAACTAGGTGCAGTTGTCTTACCTTTAATTTCCAAATAAACTGGTCACGAGCGATGCCTCTTGAGCACGATCCAATTCCCAAGCCCTAGCTTAGTACCTAGTCACAACCAAGATAAGAATACTATAAATAATTGTAAGGAAGGGTTTCTAGACAAATTTCTAATGTCCAGAACATCGAGTTCCACCAAACATGGTAGAAGATTCGATCCCGAGCACCCTAGGTTAAATTCCCATGCCTAAAATCTCAAAATCCTAAATTCCCTTAAGCGCTGCGGCTTAAGCCACCCATGCCGCGGCCCGCCCTCCATCTCCTGCATCCATTAGCTTCAGAGGGCTGCGACTCCCCAAGAACTATGACGCGGCCCGACCCCTTCGAACCCAGAAAAACAACCATTTTGACTTCTAAACCTCACTCAAAACCATCCAAAACTATCCCAATTCCACAACTCAATTATCCCAACACTTCTCACATGATTCCAGCAACACAACCCAGCTGAAACCTAGTATAGAAACTCATTAAAAACTCACTTCAATCTCTGAAAGTCACATATTCAAAAACATCAAAACCAGTCATACAAACTTAGAATTTAAACTCCAAATTACGAATTGAAGCTTACCTTCTTTGATGAACCAACTTCCTTAACAATCTCTGAGCTAAAACCCAAGCTTTCAAGCCTCAATTCTGCCCTTCAACACCAAAGTTCATAAACACTTCAAAACCCAGCTATAACATAGAATTTTAATCACCATGCTTCAAGCTTATAACTTACCTTAGTTCTTGGCTGAATCCTTAGCTGAACACTGGACTAATCCTTCAAAACTCCAGCCCAATCCACTGAATTCCCAGCTAAAATCCTCAAGTTCTAGTAGTTTTCCTCTGAGAGAGAAAGGGATAAAGAGGGAGGGTCGGTTCACTATGTTCTGAGTCTTTTTACTTAGTATATCCTTAGATAATTAAGTTAATCGCAAGGCTCGGGGTACCGGAAACGTCCCTGAGGGAAAAATGGTAAAATTCCCCAGTATTCCCACGTAAACTTCCTAACCTCAAATGTATCTCCAATTATTTATTTCCATAACCTGATAACCTAAATAACCATCAAATACTTAAAATACCCCTTGACTTACCTGAAGTCAAGTACTAAGCCCCGTTGTGACTTTCCCGCTAGCTAGCTCCCTAGGATCGCCTCAAGTCGCATGCTGCAAATTTACCCACATAATAATGTGGTTCTCACAATTATAGCATATAATCACATTAATATTTACATAGCCATACAAGCATGCTTATCATATAAACATGCATTTAGTCAATAAATTCACACATAAACCAATTATGCCCTCCCGGCACACTAATCAAGGACCTTAAGCCATATTATTCATTTTGGGTCATTACAACTATTCCCTCCAAAGGAACGTTTTAGAGGTTAGAAGCACTGTGGGACTAGCGAAACACATCAGCCTTTACTTGAAGTATCTTCAAGAACTGCCATACCCTTGATTGAAGTAACGTAAAGACCTAATGTTGTTTGAATGGATAGTTGCGTATCAAATTTTAAAATTTGAAGTAAGGATTTATTATCACGCCATGGTATCAATATAAGCATCAGATGGACTGATAAATAAGGACAATATTGTGGATACTATCCTTGTTGTTTAAAAAGAAGGAATTCATAGTGCGGCACGTCAGGGACTAGGGTGTGCCCGTTTGTATATTGGAAAGGGGACTGTTCATGCTTCACAATGGTTAAAGGAATAAGAGCATGGATGTTTTATACGAGACTTTGAGTTAATAATATTTCCAAATAGCTGTGGTTAGGGTGAGGCAATGACACTCATGGGAAAGAAGTGCATACACTAGTATAAAATATAAAGTGTTTTGTCACCTATAGGGGTTGAACATGAGATAAAGGCTTTGGTGAGAACTTGTGAAGGAATGACAGTGAAATCCTTTATTACTCAGGGAAAACTAATGTGGAGGTTGATGCCTTGAGATGGAAAGGTCCATACCAGTTGTATGATTTGCAACAGATTACAGAGTTAGTATGGTGGATATAAATATTCGCCTTAGATTGCGGATAAACAATTTTGTATGAGAAGTTGTGACTCAACATATTAACTTGACACACTTTTGATTGTGTGAGTGAGTTATTACAAGAATGAATATATGCGAAAGGAGAACGTACGTCTCCGTGGGGCACCGTAGTTAATAGTATCGAATTGAAACCCTTTATTTAATTCCCAAATTCGAGAAGGGGTCATAAAGGGAGATGAGTATACTAGAGGAATTTTGAATTAATTGTTACCTTCAGACAGATTAACAACCTAAGGGAACAACTCAAACTTTAAGCATTTTACTTTGAGTAAGCAAGTTTTAGGGACATTGAGGTAAGTAGAGTACCTTAATTCGATTGACACGGTGATGAATACCCGTCAATAGCCGGAGTATTCTAATTCTGATATAGGAAATGAGAATTACCCATTTCAGGGAAAACTTAAAACTTGAAAAAATATATATATATATTCTTGAAAAGAAAAAAAAAAGAACTTAAATCTTGTCCTAGCTCTTGTTTTCATTTCTTAACATTGTTTTTGTTCTCTTAATTTTTATTTTCTTGTTCTTTTTTTTTCCCTTAATTGTCATCTTTAAAAAAAATAAAAAATTAGTTTGTCATTTAGTTTCTTCCATATAGATCATTTTAATTATAGTTGGAATTCTGAGTACAACTATTATGAGCATTCAAATTTAAATTATGGAGAAACTAATAATATGTATGATATGCATGAATCATTTGATATCCCATTTGCCCCCACCTATAATCCAAATTTTTCATGGAGCCATACTCAATCTCCAATGAGTCAAGAGCATGAATTCAACATACCCAATCAAAATCATGCCCAACCCGACCTATCATATCCCATTGAACAAGAAACGAGCCCATCTTTAGCGGATACCCTACAACAGTTTATGAAATCAACCTACCAAATCTTACTAGCACAGTCTCAGTCAATCTCGAAAATTGAAACAATAGTAGGACAACTTGCAACTGTTATAGAGTCAGAAAAACAAGTTTATCTCAACCAACCCAATCCCAATCCAAATAGTCAAATTCAAAGTGAAAAAGAGAATGAGGTAGTTGAAGAACTTGTAATAAGCATCCAACCCCCTAATGAAACAAAAGAGTTGGATGAAATAATTTTCGAGGCTCATGAGGAAAATGAAAAAGATATAATTATATTTCAAGAGCCCATAATTGAACAAATTTGTTTATTTACTCAAAATAAAAAGGAGTCTAATATAGATGTGCAATTTTCTTATTTTATTGATATTCCCTTAAAATTGCATATTTCTAATTTTCTTGTAGGTGTGATGTTATCAATTATTATTTATGGCATTTGCATCAAAGTCATAACTCACCCTACTAATGAAATTCTACACCATCGATTGGGTGTAGGTTAAAAGAAAAAAAATTTATAGTCGAGCTAAAGACTATAAACTAAAGGGCTTTGTGGGAGGCAACCCATACTTTAATGTTTCATTTTATATTTCACTTGGTGTTGTGTGTTTTTTTTGTTTCATGTTTTTCAAATTCCAAAAGGCTTGAAGGAAACTTCTTGCCCAAAAAGAAAAGAAGAGAAGAAAGCAAGGAGCCAAATCAATGAAGCATTCATCAAAGGGAGTAGTTCTTAATTTTTTCTATTTTATTAAACATTGAGGACAATGTTTCATTTAAGTTTGGGGGTAATGTGTATGTATTTTTATTTGTATTTATGTGTTTTTATTTGTGTTTATGCATGTTTTTTATTTGTTGTAAAAATTCAAAAAAAAAAAGTTATTTGTTTTTCTTTTTGTTTTTATGTGATTTTCATTTGTTATATAATGTTAAAAAAAAAAATTATTTTGTTTGTTTTGTTTGAAAAAAAATATATTGGTGATTTTTATTTTCTAATTATAAGAATGTGAAATTGTTCCTAGTTCTTAGAAAAATAAAAATAATTATTAAGCTTTACTTTTAATTTCTAAGTTAGTTTTGTTTAAATATATATTTTTCATAATATGTCACTTGTCTATTCTATTCGAATTTGTGATATTTGGATATAGTTTATTTAAACATTAAATTCTTTAAATCTAAAAAAAAATAAATTAAAAAATCCTAGAATTTGCTTGGTTATCTCTTGAGATTTAATTTATTTTTGTTTGCATAGGCTTGTCTAATGTTCACATAATAATTTGATGATAGTTTTTGTGTTTGTATGTTAAATATCTATTTTGAAAACAATTTTAACTTTTTAATTAATTGCATAAGCTTTACTTTTATTTGTGATTTTCTTTGAACTATTTCCATTATGTAATTTTTGAGCTAAACATTTGACATCATCAATTAATAAAAAATGTGTGTTTTTAATTTTTCTTTTGCTCGAGGACTAGCAAAATATTAAGTTTGGGGGTGTGATAACTCTACAAAATAGAGTTATTTTACCACTTTTTATGTGCTAATTGTTGCTTAAATCTTGAGATTTTAATTGATTTATTAAGTTTTTAAGTAATTTTGAATTTATTAGTCTTATTTTGATTTTTATATATTTTGATGTGTTTTTATAATTATTTTGTTGTAAAATGTTGTAGTTAATTAATTGAATTATTATTGTTTAATTTGAGGTAAAAAAATGTTGTATTATTGAAATTAAATGTTAAATATAAATTAAGTTATAATTAATATTTTCAAAGAATTATTATGATTTAATTCTTGACCCCGACCCAAAACGGGTGTGTTTTAAATATTTATACTCGCAAGCGCACGAATCGTATTTATAGAATAGTTTTCGTGTAAGCACGAGATCGAACCCAAAGGAGTTGTCTAAAATTGAAAAGAAAACTATTTTAAACCAAAATTAATAAATTCTAACCTAGCTCCAAAGGTTGATGAGAATTTGTGACAAGAAAATAAACTAAAAGATAATAATAAAGATATTATAGACAATATATAAACATAAATTAATAATAGAAATCAAGATAGTAAAATAAGATTATTAAAGATTAGAATCCACAAAATATAAGTTCAATAATATTTATAAGTATATTGATTCCCAAGTTTTAATGATAGTTAAAATAAATCAAACTATCATTTTCCAAATAGATTTATAATTTTAAGCACAAATTACTTCTTAAAAAGATAAGATTTTTCTTCACTTTTCAAAATTATAATTTCAAAGCATTTAGTGTAAATCAATCTAATGAAATAACAAATAAATCAATGAACATTATTTATAAGGCAAAACATAATATTTTTGTTCTATGTATGGATGTGTACAATTTAATGACACATCTTACACAAAGAATATTATGTATTTGCACTAATGAAGAACAAAGTGTAAATATGTGCTAACAATCCAAAATACATGATATTTAAGATGAAAGAAGATATTTGAAGAAGAAAATTCCATAAACTTTGTTTCACAATATGGGAAATCAACATACAAAAGAAATACTATCTAGTTACATATTGTTTCATCATCACCTTAATAATCTTAAAAAGATTAGAAACACATAACTAAAATAGAAAATACACACTAAAAATTACAAACATAAATAGGACAATTTGGAGGAGAAACCCCCAAATTATTCCTCTAAAAATACATAGAAAAATAGCCAAAAAGAAGAAGAAGATGAAGAGAATAGAGAGGTTTTGAAATGTGTAGAGTTTGTGGTATGGTGACCTCCTCTCAAATGGACACTCTAACTCCCTTATTTATAGCCAAAAAATAGGAATTAAAATAATCAATTTAAAATAATTAAATTGATTAAATTAATTTAATTAATTATAATATGGGTAAATTATAGGGTATAATTATGATGTTTTGGGGTAAAATATGTAGAAAGTGTGGTAAAAAGTTGACATTTTTGTCATAGGGGACAAATGGTACAAAAGCAATTTTTTGTTGGGCTCAAGGAAAAAATGGGGAAGTGGCAGCTTTGGGTGGCTGGTGTGGGTAGCTATGAAATGGCATTGGGCCTTAGTTTGGGCAGAGGAGAATTGAGGTTGATTGCTGAGGCTGGCTGGAATTGTGATGCCAGGCGTGGACTTTGGCTGGGCATGAGTGACTTGGGCAGTCATGTGGAGTGCTGAAGAGAAGTGGACAGGTGGCGTGTGGCTGCTTTTGTGATGGTGAGGCTGATACGTGGAGCTGCTGGCCGTGGTCTTGTGATGTTTGGAGCAGCTTGGAGTCACGGTGCATGGCTGGAAGGAGAAGAAGAGAAGACCGTGGGCCTGGGGACGGGCCTGGCGAATTGGGTCTGACTTGGGCTTGGCTGAAGGAAAAATGCCATATCTCAAGCTATTCTCTTTCAAATTTGCCACTTGTTTCCCTTTCTTTTCTTTACTTTTTAAAGCAAAAAAAAAAATACAACTTTCCTACAAAATAAACATAAAATAAATCATAATAGAATATTTTCCACTATAAATAAATCAATTTAATTCTTTGAAAATATTAATTATACCTTAATTTATATTTAACATTTAATTTCAATAATACAACATTTTTTTACCTCAAATTAAACAACAATAATTCAATTAATTAACTACAACATTTTACAACAAAATAACTATAAAAACACATCAAAATATATAAAAATCAAAATAAGACTAATAAATTCAAAATTACTTAAAAACTTAATAAATCAATTAAAATCTCAAGATTTAAGCAACAATTAGCACATAAAAAGTTGTAAAATAACTCTATTTTGTAGATTTATCACTGGAGTATTCTAATTCTGATATAGGAAATGAGAATTACCCATTTCAGGGAAATGAAATGAGAGACATGAAGTATTCTAATTCTGAACAGGTCTAAAGGACCAATAATGATATTAAAGATTGTTAAAGCAGAAATATTTGCTTTATTGAAAAGTCATAAAAGTACGCAAATTTAAATACGGGAACGTGGAGTTCCAGGATAGGAGACCTTATGTAACTCCCTACTTCTTTAGAGTCGTTACTAAGTGAATTTAAAACGTGCAATTAACTCGCTAACCGAGGTTTTAGATTAAAAGTGTAGATAAACTGTAATAAAAGTTAGTTAATTTTAAAATGTAACCAATCATTGAAAATTGTAAAGCGTTTAACATTTGGGATCCCAAAATACTGGTAGAAATATTTACAACTCAAAATATAATTAAAGTCGACTAAACGAAAAAATCTGGTTTAATACAAGACATCTCCCAAAAATACTCCTGGCCATGGCAGCCAGGCAGGCCAAAATTGTATAGGTTGATTCATGCTCTCTGTAGTCATGGTTGGTCAATCATCCCCTTGCCCTTACCTGCACCATAGAGCACCCGTCAACCGAAGCCCAACAAGAAAACTCCACACAAGCAATTAACATATGCATATCTATCAATCAACATATAATAAAACTGCCAATAGGCTAAACATATAACGGCCATGCCGTCCCAGGTGCTTTACCAGGCCCTGGGTTCGTGGTCTACACCGTGAGGATATCCCAGATATCCATTAGGGTCTCACCCTAGCAGCTTGCACTCCGTGAGATTAACGCTGCTACCGGTCCCTTGTTTTACTCGGCCTTGCCATTCTCGGCCTTCGCCATTCCCGGCCCTTGCCGTTCTTGACCTTCGCCGTTCCCGGCCCTTGCCGTTCATTCACAAATATGCACACATAACATAATTAAACAAATACTTAAACACGTATAAACATAATCATATAGGGTCGTGCCCTGCAACACAAACTATAGGGCCTCGCCCTACTCTTCAGGTACAACAGTTTTCTTACCTGTGTCCTGAGCTTTTCTAGCATCGATATCCTGAGCATAGTCCCCTAGTTCGAGCCTCGCTGAAAAACTAGTCACAACGCATCAACAACATCAATCCATCAAGTTCTAATCCATTAAATAACTTTGGGCTATAATTCTAGTCTCCGTGACCTTGAATTCTATCAATCCGGGTGATAAAATCCATCTCGAGCCTTAACTTTTGGATTCCTGAGCCTAAAACCTCCTTAGGGTCCAAAATCTCACTAAGCACCACGACCTCAAGATCCCATGCTATGGCTCGCCTCAACCAGAGGCTCAGCCTCAAAATTATACCGATGCATGCATGCCCATGCGCCCTGCGGCCCAATCCTTGGTGTGCCGCGGCCCGCCCTTCTTCTTGGCTTCCCAAGTGTTCTAGAGGGTCGCAACTCAACAAGAACAATGTCGCGGCCTAACCTTTTCAACCCAGAAAAATCCTCCATTTTCACAACTAAAACCAAGCCAATTTACCCCAAAATCAACCCAACAATCCAACTTAATCACCACAGTAGCTTTACCATAGTCTTAGCAACAATTCCTAACCAAAATTAACCCCAAACGTCATCTAGAAACTTAATAGTTATTCACAACCTAGCTCACATGCATAACCTTGAAACACCAACAAAACTCATCATAATTAAGAAAATTAGGTGCTAGAATCCTTACCTCAACTGATAGCTTTGCCCTGAGCTAATCCTCAATCTCCACCAGCTTCAATTCCCTTGATAGGCAAGCCAAAGTTCTCCAATAGATCAAAGTCTTTAAGCTTCCAAAGAGAGAGAGAAAACTCAAAGATAGGGAGAGGGTCGATTCTCTAAGTTTCTGAATGTTTCTAAGTTTTGTTTACTTACCTTAGGTCTATAAGGTTACCTCCAAGGCTCGTTGTACCAAAAACGTCCCCGAGGGAAAAATGGTAAATTTCCCTGATATTCCCTACTAGACGTTCTAACTTCAAATATATCTCCAAATATTTATTTTCATAACCCGATAACCTAGTAAAACATATAATGCTCAAAATACACCTCGACTCGCCCCGAGTCGGGTATTTGACCTCGTTGTGACTTTCTAGCTAAACCTCTCCCTAGGACTATCTCGGATCGTGCAACACGAATATATCACAATTATTACAATAATCACAAATATTGTCTTTATGCCCTCAACGGGTTAAAATTACAAACATTCCCCTAATAACCGAATGGGGCCCACATGCATATTTAATTTACCTAACCATGCATTTCTAATCACATACTCAACAAATACACATATTAGCATAAAAAATCACTTATTGCCCTCTAGACACGCTAATCAAGGCTCTAAGCCCTATTAGAAAATTTGGGACGCTACAACTATCCCCTCCTTACAGAAATTTTGTCCTCGAAATTACCTGAACAACTCGGGATACCTCTCTCGCATATCCGATTCAAGTTCCCACGTCGCCTCCTCAACCTTGTTATTTCTCCGCAGCACTTTCACCAAAACGATGGTCTTGCTTTGCAAGACTTTATCCTTCGAGTTGAGAATCTGAACTGGCTTCTCCTCATATGATAAATCCGGGTCTAGCTCCAAGTTCTCATAACTTAGTACATGCGTCAAATCTGATACATACTTCTAGAGCATGGACACGTGAAACACATCATGAACCCCTGATAAGGCTGGAGGCATCGCCAATCTGTAAGCTACCTCTCCAACCCATTCCAGAATCTCAAAGGGGCAAAAAAACCTAGGGCTCAGCTTGCCCTGAACACCAAATCGTTTCACTCCTCTCAAAGGAGAAACCCTAAGGAACACATGATCACCGACTTATAATTCTACGCTCTTGCATTTCAAGGTGAGTATTCGAGCTCTTATCTTTTCAATCACCTCATTGGTCCTTTGAATTATCTCAGGACCCAAGTATCTCCTCTAATCTGCACTTCCTCCCATATAGCATCTCGTACGGAGCCACTCCGATAGTCGCCTGATAACTGCTGTTGTATGAAAACTCAGTCAAAGGAGCCAAAATCTAGCACACAGGGTCGTAGCATATCTTCCAGTATTTGAATCGCCCTCTCAGACTATCCATCTGTCTGAGGATGATAAGCGGTACTAAACCGCAATTGCATGCCCATAGCCTTCTGCAGACTCTCCCAAAACTTGGAGGTGATGGTTGGGTCCCTGTAGGATACTATCGACCTTGGAGCCCAATGGAGTCGAACAATATCCGTCAAATATAACTCAACATTGTAACGCCCTACTTCCTCAGAGCCATTACTAAGTGAGTTTAAAATAGGCATTTAACTCGCTAATCGAGGTTTTAAGGAAAAAGTGTGAATAAACAATAAACAGAGTCATAAACTTTGAAAATAATTCCATTTACTAAATATTGTTTAGATATATTTACAACTCAAAAACATAATCATAGTCGGCTAAACGACAAAATCTAAGTTCAGTACAATCATCTCCCAATTCACCCCTGGCCGTGGCGGCTAGGCAAGCAAAACATGTACGCGCCGTTTCACGCTCTCTGTACTCACGGTTGGTCGACTTTCCACTTTCCCTTACCTGCACCATAGAGCACCCGTGAGCCGAAACCCAGCAAGAAAACCCACACAAGCGGATAACAAATGCATATCAAACACTTAGCATATAAACCGGCCATCAATAGGCTATATACATACGGCCATGCCATCCATGGTGCTTTACCAGGCCCTGGGTTCACGGTCCACACCGTAAGGATATCCCAGGTATCCTTTAGGGTCTCGCTCTGGCAACTCACACTCTGCGTGAAAAACGCTACTCCCGGCCCCTTGCCGCACTCGGCCTTGCACTCCACGTGCCTAATGTCATTCACGGCCCCTTGCCATTCCCAGCCTTGCCGACCTCGACCTGCGCCGTTCCCAGCTATTGCCGAACTTTCACACATATGCATACATAGCATAATAAAGCAAATACCAAACATGAATAAACTCAATCAAAGGGCTATGCCCTGCAACACAATCATATAGGGACCTGCCCTGCATACAAGCTCTATGGGAACAGCAGTTTTCTTACCTGTGTCCCGAGCTTCCCAAGCACCACGATCACGAGCACAGTCCTCTAACCCGAGCCTTGAAGAAATCCTAATCACAACACATGAACCATAATCAACCATCACGTTCTAATCTATTAAATAGTTTTGAGTCATAATTCTAACCTCCAGTACCTTGGCTTCTACCAAACTGGGTAGTAGGAACCTTCCCGAGCCTTAACGTTCAAGTTCCCGAGCTAAAAACCCTCATTTTGCCAAAACTCCACATTTGGGCCACGGATCAGCCTCCCTTAAGTGCCGCGGCGCGCTCCTAGACAGAGACAAAATTGCCTCACATCTGCCAGCCTGGGAAATTCCCTCGAAGGCCACTGGCCTAAAAACGCAAGCAGGCCGCGGCGCGAGCCCGAAACCCAGAATTCCCATGCAAACTTTTCGAGCTAACTCCCCTAAAAATCATTCCAAGCACACCCCAACAACATAATTGAATCCCATAATCACCCCAATGCACTTCAAGCAGCACACAAGCCCAGAAAAACCAACCAAAATCCTATTATAACTCAAGCTCAATTATCTAAACTTTAACACCTCAAACTTCAACAAAAACATAAGGAAATTAGACAATGTTCAAGCATAGATCCTTACCTCAAGAACAATTCAACTCTCATCTATCTTTAACCTTGCTCCTTGCTTTGATTTCCCCAATTTGCAGCCTCAAATCCAAAGCTTTCCCCTCAAAATTTCCTTGGCAAGTTTGGGAGAAAACAAGAAAAAGAGAAGAGAAGGAGTTTGGGTCAGTTCCTCTAAAAAATCTGAACATATCCTTAGTTTATTTTATTTAACTTAGTCTCTAAGGTTACCTCAAAGGCTCGGGGTACCGAAAACGTCCCCGAGGGCAAAATTGTAATTTTCCCTAATATTCCCTCCTAAACATTCTAACCTCAAATATATCTCGAAATATTTATTTCCATAACCCGATAACCCCATACAACATCTAATACCCGAATTACCCCTCGACTCGCCCCGAGTCGAATTCTCAACCCTGTTGTGACTTTCTGGCTGACAGCTCCCAAGGATTGTCTCGGATCGTGCTACACAAATTTATTACAAGTATATCGAATTTACCACATTTATCACATTTATGCCCTCAATGGGCTAAAATTACAAACATGCCCCTAATAACCAGACGGGGCCCACATGCATATTTAATTCACCTAAACATGCATTTATATTCACATACTCATCAAATTCGCATATAATAATAATAAATCACTTATTGCCCTCCAGGCACACTAATCAAGGCTCTAAGCCTTATTCGAAAATTTGGGATGCTACAAGCATACTGTTCCAAAGTATAAGTCATCCTGACAGGTAAAAAGTGGGCGGACTTGGTATACCTATCCACAATCACCCACACCGAGTCATGCTGTCCCACGGTCTTTGGCAAACAAACCAAGAAGTCCATGGTAATATCTTCCCACTTCCACTCTTGAATCCTTAGAGGCTGCAATAACCCTCCTGGCCTCTGATGTTTAGCCTTTACCTGTTGACAAGTTAAGCACTTAGCCACATAATCCACATAGTCCCTCTTCATTCCTGACCACCAATACATGGTTCTCAAATCTTGGTACATCTTCGTCGTACCTGGATGTGAAGAATAAGGATTGGTATGAGATTCATCCAAGATCTCTTGCCAGATACCAGAATCTATCGGAACACAGATCCGACCATTGTGCTTCAGTAATCCCATCTCTGAGATAGAGAAGTCCTTAGCACCCCGACTAAAACACTCACTTTATGCTCTCTTGACTGGGGATTCTTCCCCTGCGCTTCCTTGATCCTTTCAAGGAGTGTAGGCTTAAGAGTGATGTTGGCTAACTGACCAACCATCAACTCTATATTCGCTCTAGTCATCTACTCAGCTAACTTATAAATTATCTACATCGAACTGAATAATTGTACTGGACCCTTCCGACTCAATGCATCAACTACTACATTAGCCTTCCCAGGATGGTATAGAATATCACAATCATAATCCTTTACCAATTCCATCCACCATCTCTGGTGCATATTCAGATCCTTTTGAGTAAAGAAATACTTCAAACTCTTATGGTCAGTGTATATCTCGCACTTCTCACCATACAAGTAGTGTCTCCAAACCTTAAGTGAAAATACCACTGCTGCCAACTCCAGATCATGCGTGGGATATCTCTACTCATACTCCTCTAACTGTCTTGATGCATAGTGTGGATGCTCAAACTTCCATGCTTGTAAAAGACCCAAAGCACGTGCTAAGGTCCCTTAAACGCCTAAATACATGGTTGAGCCGCAGTGCCCTCGGGCCACCATCGTCTCGTGCACCAGCCTCCTCTCGGCGAACCCAGCGAGACCTCACCTCGGGAGACCATCGTCTCACACACTAGCCTCCTCTCCATACACCCAGCGATGCCACACCTCGTGAGACCATCATCTCGCACACCAGCCTCCTCTCAGCGCACCCAGCGAGGCAACGTCTCGCGAGACCATGGTCTCGCGCACCAACCTCCTCTCGGCGCACCAAGCGAGGTCACGCCTTGCGAGACCATCGTCTTATGCACCAACCTCCTCTCGGCGCACCCAGCGAGGCTACGCCTTGTGAGACCATCGTCTCACTCCAGCTTCCTCTCGGCGCACCCAGCGAGGCCACGCCTCACGCGTCTGCCCAAATGGCCTCTTGTCTCGTGTGCCTCATCCCTGCCGAGATGGCCTCTCACCTCGTGAGAGTGGCATGCCTCTCAAACACCTCGTGCGCCCAACCATCTCATGAGGTCATGTCACATCAGACGCCCACGAGCGTCTCGCACAACAACAGGTGCCTCGCTAGGAGTGTCGTCTCGCGAGACAAGCCTACTTCACTTAGTCATGCCTACTCTGCTAATGGATTGTCACATGAGCCTCATGTAACTAGCAAGGCATCATTCTCTTGATCTAAAGTTAAGAGAACTTTATCTATCCTGATAGAGCACAATAACCTGTTCAGAACAAGTTCCGCAAGAAGACAAGCATCTCACGGAGACAGCCGCATCCTTAGGGTCTAACGAGACCTGATCTCCACGAGGTGTCTAGCACCACATATGTAGCAAGCATTACAACAATTCGATGTGAAGTCAGAAGAGGTACAGAGCGCACTGACAAACCAAAAGGAGTTAGAGTACGGACATATTACCCACGACAGACAAGTAGTGGTCTCAAGTGAGGTACCTGTTGTGGTCCTCACCCGCCAACCTCTGACACTCGTACTAGGCAAGTAGTAGAGGCATAATCGGGTACCAAAGTGGAGGTCCTCTCACAGACTCTGACCACGTACTAAAGCCGACACCACTACACCTGATACCACTCTCCTGACATCATACTTGTGTACAATCTAGTCCCTTGGACCATAATGTATCAGAAGCCATTAGAGCCCCCTATAAAGGGAACCCCACTTCAACATTGAAGGGGGTTGGAAAGAACACTGTAGCTGGATACAACAGAGAAATACAAGTTCATTTCTCCATTTTTCTTCTGCAACTATTTTCTAAGTTTCAAATTAGATCTTTGAAGTTCTTCATTCATAAGCACTATACTTTGATTTTTCTAACTTAACATCAATAGCGAGTTCTCACCGTCAACAATTTGGCGCCGTCTGTGGGAAGAATAAGTGTCAAGCCATTGTTCTTCCATTGATTCCGGCAGAAAAAAATGCCAAGACATTCTAAACGACTGAGAGAGCCACGAAAGGTGGAGGTCCACCTTGATGGAAGCCAGCTGAAGGCCTCCATGAAGAATCCTCCACCCAAAAATGTGGAGGCCCCAAAGGAGCCCGAGGTCCACGAAGATGAAAGGGAGGCCTCGTCCCCGGCCGTCCCACCTAAGGAAAACTGTCCAAAGTCGACAGCGGCCCCTGCAAGAGATGCTGATGAGTTCCTACCTCCAAGGCCACCACAGATACCGAACTAAGGGCCCATCGACGCGCAGACCTGACAAGCATCCCAGTGTCCATTCCGTGAGTTTGAGTTCTAAATCTCAATTTTACGAAGAGGAGATACGCGAACTGTAACGACCCAAATTTTCTAATAAGGCTTAGGGCCTTGATTAGCGTGCCTGGAGGGTAATAAATGATTTAATATGTTAATATGTGAATATGTGGTAGAGATGCATGTTTAGTTAAATTAATTATGCATGTGGGCCCTGCTTGGATATTAGGGGTATGTTTGTGATTTTAGCCTGCTGAGGGTATAATTCTGATATATACAATATGTATGTGATTTATCTGTGCAGCACGATCCGAAACAGTCCTGGGGAGCGGTTAGCTAGAAAGTCACAACGGGGTTGAGAATCGGACTCAGGGCGAGTCGAGGGGTATTTTGGGTATTAGATGTATTATGGGGTTATCAGGTTATGAAAATAAATATTCGGAGATATATTTGAGGGTAGAATGTCTAGGAGGGAATATTGGGGAAATTTACCATCTTGCTCTCGGGGACGTTTTGGTACCCCAAGCCTTGAGGTAACCATATAGACTTAAGTTAAATAAGACAAAATTTAGAATTGTTTGGAACATTTAGAAACCTACTCCCTCTCTCTCTCTTGAAGTGGTCTTCTTTCCTTTCGTAGCTTAAGGAAAATCTTGGTGAAGTTAGCTAGAAACTAAGGGAATTTAGCTGGGAAATCTTTGGAGCTAGAAGCCTGAGGCTTAAGGACCAAATTCAGAGACAAAGTTCAGTAAGGGTAAGCTTTAAATTACAAGGTTTTAGCTTGAAGTTTCTGCTGGTTTTTAGAATATGCATGTAGTTGGGTGAAGGATTGATTTTGGGTTTTATGAGGTTTTTGGTTTAAGTTCTTGTTAGGTTTTCCTGCTAACATTGTCTTAAGAATTCTATGATTAACGTTTGGATTGTTAGGTTGATTTTTTAAGGATGATTGGCTGAGTTTTAGAAGTGAAAATGGAGGATTTTTCTGAGTTCGAAGGGTCGGGCCGCAGCATTGTTCTTGCATAGCCGCGGCCCTCCGAAGCATTTGGGTGTCCTGGAAGAAGGGTGGGCCGCGACATGCCTTAGCCAGGGCCACGGCGCGCACGCCATGTTTTGGGTGTGCTCTCGGGTTTCGGGGTGGGCTGAGGCATGGCCGCATAGGGCCGCGGCTCTTAGTGCCAATTTGCGCTTTTAAGTGTGTTTAGGCTTGGGAATTCAAAGGTTAAGGCTCGGGATGTATTTTATCACCCGGATTGATAGAATTCAAGGTCCTGGAGGTTAGAGATATGGGTCAAAGTTATTTAATGGATTAGAACTTGATGGATGAATATTGTTAATGTGTTGTGACTAGGGTTTCGGTGAATCTCAAGTTAGAGGACTGCGCTCGGGATATCGGTGCTCGGAAAGCTCGGAACGCAGGTAAGAAAACCACTGTTCCCATAGAGCTTGCATGCAGGGCTGAGCCCAATATGTTTGAATTGCAGGGAGTAGCCCTTTGATTGAATTATTAGTGTTCAGTATATGTTTATTATGCTATGAATGTGATTGTGTAAATGTTCCGCACGAGTCGGGAACGACGCAGGCCGAGGTCGGCAGTGGCCGGGAATGGCAAGGGGACGGGAATGGCATTGGGCACGTTGAGTGCAAGACCGAGTACGGCAAGGGGCCAGGAGCAGCGTTGAGCACGTGGAGTGCAAGTTGCCAGGGCGAGACCCTAAAAGATACTTGGGATATCCTCACGGTGTAGACTGCAAACCCAGGGCCTGGTAAAGCGCCTGGGATGACTTGGCCGTATGTGTTTAGCCTATTGATTGCCTGTTTATATGCTATGTGTTTGTTATGCATATGTTTTCTGCTTGCAAGGGTTTTCTTGCTGGGCTTCGACTCACGGGTGCTCTGTGGTGCAGGTAAGGGCAAGGGAAAATTCGACCAACCTTGAGTACGGAGAGCGTGAAGCGGCGTGTACATGTTTCGCATGCCTAGCTTCCACAGCCAGTGGTTTTTGAGAGAAGATTGTATTAAAACCTAGATTTTGTCGTTTAGTTGACGTGGTTTGTTCTCATATGTTGTAAATATTTCTAAACAGTATTTTGGGATCCCAAGTATCAAAACACTTTATGATTTTCAGTAAATGAAATCACTTTAAAAGTTTATAACTCTGTTTATGGCTTAATTACACTTTTTGACCAAAAATCTCGATTAGCGAGTTAAATGCACATTTTAAACTCACTTAGTAATGACTCTAAGAAAGTATGGCGTTACAACTTGGTTTCAGAGCGAGCCAAGGTTTATGGTTCTGGAGATTGACCGAACATGTACGCTCGCTGTCAGTGACAAGCTTGACTCAGGGTTGGTTGGTATGTGTAACGACCCAAATTCGCTAATAAGGCTTAAGGGCCTTGATTAGTGTGCCAGGAGGGCAGGTTGGGATTTATGTGTGATTTTATGAATTAAATGCATGATTATGATTTAAAGCATGTTATTTGGCTATTTGTTTAACTGAGATGCATGGCTATGTTTACTAGTATGCATGTAGGTCCGGATCGTGTTAGAAGGGCATAATTGTAATTTTGGCCATGTTGGGCATAACTGTATTGATATGTGATAACTGTATTCTGTGAATTGTACCACGTGGGTGTGGTTGTATTATTGTGATGCACGTGCCGAGACGGTTCTAGAGAGCTCGTTAACTCAAGAGTCACAACGGGATTTCTATACCCGGCTCGGGAGGAGCCTAGGGGTACCTCGGGAATTTTATGGTTAAGTTGAGATTTAGTGGGTAATGGTTATTGGAGATTTAGTAACCTGGGTAACCATTAGTTACTGCTGAGAGTAACAAGTTTTAGAAAGAAAATGGTAGAAATGAAATAGAAATGAAAAGACTTAAGTACCCTTGAGGTTTAGGTGGGAAAGGATAGGCAAGGAGGGGCAAAATGGTCATTTGGTTGGGAATTAGATAAATGGCAGCTGGTTTTATGGGGTACACGGTTTGGGGCTTAACCATTTTGGTCTTGATAGTGTTTGAAGAGAAGAGAAAAGAGAGGGAAAAGCTAGGGCATGAGGAAGAAGAAGAAGAAGAAGAGAAGGAGAAGTTGGAGACCTAGGAGATGAAGGAAGCTTAGGGATGGATTCTCCATATGAGGTAAGGAATTTTATACACATTTAAGGCTTGATTATGTTATGGGTTAAGAATTTGAGCATGGGTTAAGTTTGATGTTTGAGTTTTTATTTTTTCTGAAATTGAAATCAAGGATGTGGATTTTGGGGATTTGATTGGGTGTTTAGATGTTTTGGTGATGTTTATGGGTTGTTGGATGGTTTATTTGGAGTCTTGAGTTGGTTTTGGGGCTTGGGTGTGAGTTTGGGTTGATTTGGTAAGGTTTTAGCTCGGAGAAAACGCAGGAGAAAACCCAGAATTCTGGGTCTGCGAAGGCGTGCCGCGACACAGGTTTTTCGTGCCGCGGCAAGGGAGCCTCTGACTGATGGGTGCCGCGGCACAAGGATGTGGTGCCGCGGCACAAGGCTAATTTCAGGGCATTATTTTTAGGCAACTTTAGGCCTTTGCTCCGGGGGTTCGGGGGATGCCTCCGGGGTGTTGTTCTAAGGTTTTAGGGGTCCCGAGAGTGCGGGATTGGTCCCGGAAAGTGGTTTTGGGTTGATTAGTAATGAGGGATGTTTCTTGTGTGTTGTGACTAGGTTCTTTGAGAGGCTCGTGCTAGAGGACCGTGCTCGCGGCTTTAGTGCATCAGGAGGCTCGGAATGCAGGTAAGAAAACTATAACACCCGAGGTTAGGGCATGGTCCCAGATTGTATTATGTGCAAATGTTTAAACTTAAATGAATCATGATGTGTGTGAATGATTATTTCGAATGTACTATATGTGTGATTATGATGAAATGAGCGGCCGTGGGCCGAGTACGGCGTAGGCCGGGGCGGTCGTGGGCCGAGTACGGCGTAAGCCGGGGCGGCCGTGGGCCGAAAGTAACACCTAGCACATGGGATGCTATATTCAGGGTGGGACCCAAGGGATACATGAGTTATCCTCGTGGTGAGAACCGATACCCCAGGCTTCGGTAAGGCTCTGGGGCGGCTTGGCCGTGTTTGCTTAATCTAATGATTGACTTGTTTATTGTGGATTATCTGTTATGATAAACTGTATACATTGCATATGTTATGTCCTGCATGAGTTTTCTTGCTGGGCTTCGGCTCACGGGTTCTCTATGTTGCAGGTAAGGGCAATGACTGAGTCAACCAACCATGAGTACGGAGAGCGTGAAGCGACGTGTACATGTTTGGCCTGCCCGACTGCTTTGGTTGGGGGTTTATTCGAAAATGGCTGTAATAATCTATAATTTTATAATTTCTCAAACTGTAACCTTATTTCAAGATGTAATTAGTTTTCAAACCTTATTTTGGGATCCCAACTGTTTAATAATAGAAGTTTTGATGAAACGATGCATTTTCAAAGATTACAGTCTTAACTTTTAATTAGTCACACTTTTGTTTCAAAAACCTCGGTTAGCGAGTTCATTGCACACTGTTTTGTCTTAAAAACTCACTTAGTAACGGCTCTAAGGAAGTAGGGCGTTACAACTTGGTATCAGAGCGAGCCAAGGTTTATTGGTTCTGGAGATCGACCGAACATGTACGCTCGCTGTGAGTGACAAGCTCGACTCAGGGTTGGTTGGTATGAATGATTGACATGTTTGAATATATGTTTGAATGCCCTGTTTGCCTGCTTATTTATATGGAGCATAAGGAATGAGATGACATATGCATGAGATACTGATAGGGCCTGGCCCTTGACTGTTGCATGTTGAGATTAATGTGTGCTGAATAACATTATTATGCATGTGGATGAAAATTGGCATAATGGTTCGCATATTGAGCGTATGTGGTTAGTTTTCTGAATTAAATTCATATGTTATATCTGTTTACTGGCTTGTATGAAGCATGATGAGTGTGGATACACTTAGTGGTGATAGAGATTTGGTAAGCTATATGTATATCATGGTGGACTTGACCTAGTATATGCTTGGGTGTGCATTATACCTGTGGATATTTGGACCTAGTGGTGGTTTGGTTCAGAGTAGGAACCCCAGAGTTCAGGTGTTGGGTCAGTTTTGACAGGTGGAATTGTGTTGTTGGTTCCTAGAAGGGTTTGGGGACCTGATATTGTGTTGAAAAGGGGGTTTTAGATATAAGTTGGAGTTGAAATCTCCAGTTACCCCTGAGTGTAGCAGCAGAGGGTCACTAGTGTGTGGGTAGCTGTGGAGTTGTTAGTTGAGACGGGATAGAAGAGCAGCAGATTTCTCTGGGGAAATAGCTGATTTCGATGTTTTAACAGTAAGGTGGCCAGTGTTGGTCTACTGTGAGGTATGGACAGATAAGGGTATTACATGAAAGGCTTAAAGGGTGTTAACCTCGGGTTTTGAGGAGAGTTCGAGTTGACATGGAATTTATCAATAGATGAGCAGAGTTAATTCCACCCTTGGTTAAGAGGATGAGAGATCCTGATTAGAGGGTTGTGTTAAACATTGAGGCAGGGAGATGCCTGGATTTGGTACTCGGGCGGAGGTACTAGCTTAATGGGTTGGAAAGAACCTAGTTGATGAATGGTTAGAAGAGATTTTAAAGACATGATTAGAACCGTGGAGACGGGCAAATGTGTGAGTCTGGTTTGGACTGTTAGGGGTAACAACAGCGTAGATCAATGGGTTTGGTGATTTGGATAGTTCATTTCGGAAATTTATACAGATGGATGTATCTGGGATTGGTGGCGACCCATTTAAGGGCATGAGATCTGAAATAGCCTAAGGCATTTGGGCTGCTTTGAGGAAAGAGTTTTTGTCTGCATGTGGATGGCGGAGAGGGCCATATTGTTTGAGGAACTGATGGTTGATGTATAGAGCATGAGTGCTAGAGCCGCAAGGGCGGTGCTTCCTTTGATGGAATTAGTGAAGATAGATTCGTGATAATCAAGTTGAAAGAACCCCGGATAATGTTGTGGCTTTTGGATTGCCAAGAAAAAGGGGAAAAGTCTGACTGATAAGACGGTACTTTTGTTGATAGAACGCAGCGAGGTCGGATTCTCGATTGTTGAGATAGAAGGACCCCAGACAGTGCTTGGGCACCTAATTTGAGATTTGAAAGAAGCCTGATTGAAAAGGTAGATATCGAGATGGCGACAGGAACCAGGAGGTTAATTGGTATGCATATGAGGAAGAGGATGCCACCTTAGAGGAGGTCAGGTGAGGGCATGACTTCTACGTAGAATGACTCGAGATGTTGGGATGGATTTCCCATGGTGAGGGAACGGAGAACCAGAGTGCAGCGATACATTCAAAGTTCGAGGCCGAGTCCTCAAGGGTGAGTATGTATCTGACGAGCTTATGCTTTGGTCATGTAGCGAACTGGAAGGATTCGGTGTTGCGAATGCTCCGAGAGGGTGATGGACATAGAGAGGGTGCCTCTATGGTGCCATTCGAGAGGCTGAGGACAGTGATACTTATTGAGAAGGAATTAGAAACTCTGGCAGATGGATTGTTGAGGATGTCATCTGGAGTACGTAAAGGAGACGGAGCTGACCAGTGGGAAAATTATGTGGGTATGCAAAGGAAGATTTAGGGAATACTTCAAGGTCAGACTACGGATAGGATTGGTATAGGGAATGTTGTAAAAGACGGTTTTGGACGACAGAAAGTCTATCGAAGCAATTGAAGGAATCTGAGCCTGGTGTAGCCAGTGTGTTATACTGCGGGGATTGTTGGCATCGTCGGGTTTGAACGAAAAGTACAATGTTGGGTACCAGTGGGGACGATGTCTCCAAGAGTTGATCTACGACCTGGTTATTGCCAGTTGGAAACCAAGGATAGAGACATTTCGGAAAATTTTCTATTCTGCATCGGGTTGGGAGTGAGGAGTTGGTAACAAAGATTCTAGAATGGTTCAAGCTACAGCAGCACAGGTAAGTTCTTTAGGCTGAGAATGCGTGAACGGTATGGGTAAGTCCCTTCAAGCTCACGAGCAGTACATGTGGATTACTCCCAGACGGAAATGGTGAGCAATGATTATGCGAAAGACGTTTGTACCCAGAAGGCAGAGTGTCAGGTAAGGTTCTACGGATTGTTGGTTGAGAGTCGTCAGGAGTACTAAGATTAGAGCTACAAGGAGGAAGGACAGGTAAGAGAAGAATTGATCTGAAGCCGCAAAGAAGCTAATGAAGAACGTTCGAAGAATTGAAGGCATAACAAGACTGGTAAGCGCGTCATCTACTGCACGAGCATCTCCGGGAGACAACTACATCAGAGACGAGGGGAACAGTAAACTCGAGGTTAGACGGACTGAGTGGTATCAAATCAGAAAGAAATTCAGAAGACAAGGTGTGATTGTTTAGTATCTGCTAATGCGGGAGTATGCGTGTGATTTGGTTAAGTAAAGAGTGATTTCATAAAGGACCTGATCCATGGTAGGGTTATGGAAATGTGGGAGTGCATCACGGATTGTGCACGCCCAGGCGCAGTTGGCGCGAGGGTGGAACGAACCTTGCGGGAGGCGACAGAATGGATCATGGTTGATACACTTGGAACGTTAAGTCGACTGTTGTGTATGGCATAAGGTACTTGAGTTTTGGGTATTAGTAAGAAGGTTAACGTTGAGGCCCAGTTGTGGTGAAAAGTAACAGACTGATGATCAGTGTTTCAGTTCTCGATTGGACGTGGGGAAATTTAATTGGAGGCAGAACTCCTAGCGGTAAGGCGCGTGTCAGTCGGGGAATAGCGCCATAGATGGTATTGGGGTGGTCAAAGCAACGACTGAGATTGGCATGATGTTAATAGGTAAGGGTTAGCTGGTGAGCGTCACTGAGCTATGGAATCCGAAGTGTTGACTTGAGTTGAAACAGGGAAGGACCCTGTCATGGTGGTACAGTAGGATACCAGGATCGAGTGAAGGATCCAGGTAGGATATGGTTTTGAATGAGGATTCTGAATGGACATCATTCTACCTCCTAGGGTACGTTGCACCGGGAGGGTTGAGCGGGTGATAGAGTTTAGGCGATGTGGTAGTGTATCATGGGAATAGACCACATTAGACCTTAAGTAAGGTATTTGGACATGAAAAGTTTAACTCGGTTGTTTGAGTTAATGTTGGTTGGGTCGAGTGAACTGGCTTCAGGACGGAGCGTCGATGATATCGAATTGAGACCCTTTAGTAGTTTAAATTTTGGAATGGACTTAGAGAACGAAAAGAACAGAGTGGGAACCTGGAATTATCAATTGATTGCAAGTGGAATAGCAGCCTGAAAGTTATCAGACATCCTAAAGAATTGAGCGCTAAGTAGGCGGATACTGGAGGTATTAAGGGAAGCGTAATCCCTGATGAGTTAGTCGTGGTAGCAGTTGCTGGTGTCTGGTTAATGAAATACGACATAGGACATGGTAAGAGGTAAAGGTTAGTGAATACTACGTTTTGGCATTGGTTCAGAGTGAAAGCCAGACAAGTGGTTGGAATTGTTAAGGCAAGAGTGTCTGCCTATTTGAAAGGATAAAGAGCTTGTGAATGGTTAAATTATGAGGAAATAAAGCTCCGGAAGGAAAGAGTTGCATCTCTGCGTAATAACAGACGAGGATCTGTGAGGCGTTCAAAGAAAGAAGGGAGAGTTCTGACCCTTGATTCAACATAAAATTTCGAAGTTGTACTAGGTGTTAGGCCAGCGGGGCCTACAAGCTGATCCCACCTAGTAGAGGTGATGACGTTTGAGTATCTATGGAATCAGGAATAAGACAATGAATTGGTCATTGTAATCTAGGCAGACCCTGGGCTTCGGCAGGGTTGCGGTGTTAAAGAGGGGCTATCGAGAGTATGGCTATTAGACGAGATCTTGCGAGCCAAGATTGTTACTCCTGTAAGAGTGTTGTTGAAAAGTAAAGTAAAGGCGGTGGACCTTGGAAGTTATGGTCAGAACTGCGGGTTTGTTGACTGATGTGTTTGGATAAATTTCGAGGACGAAATTTTTATGAGGAGGGGATAGTTGTAACGACCCAAATTCGCTAATAAGGCTTAAGGGCCTTGATTAGTGTGCCAGGAGGGCAGGTTGGGATTTATGTGTGATTTTATGAATTAAATGCATGATTATGATTTAAAGCATGTTATTTGGCTATTTGTTTAACTGAGATGCATGGCTATGTTTACTAGTATGCATGTAGGCCCGGATCGTGTTAGAAGGGCATAATTGTAATTTTGGCCATGTTGGGCATAACTGTATTGATATGTGATAACTGTATTCTGTGAATTGTACCACGTGGGTGTGGTTGTATTATTGTGATGCACGTGCCGAGACGGTTCTAGAGAGCTCGTTAACTCAAGAGTCACAACGGGATTTCTATACCCGGCTCGGGAGGAGCCTAGGGGTACCTCGAGAATTTTATGGTTAAGTTGAGATTTAGTGGGTAATGGTTATTGGAGATTTAGTAACCTGGGTAACCATTAGTTACTGCTGAGAGTAACAAGTTTTAGAAAGAAAATGGTAGAAATGAAATAGAAATGAAAAGACTTAAGTACCCTTGAGGTTTAGGTGGGAAAGGATAGGCAAGGAGGGGCAAAATGGTCATTTGGTTGGGAATTAGATAAATGGCAGCTGGTTTTATGGGGTACACGGTTTGGGGCTTAACCATTTTGGTCTTGATAGTGTTTGAAGAGAAGAGAAAAGAGAGGGAAAAGCTAGGGCATGAGGAAGAAGAAGAAGAAGAAGAGAAGGAGAAGTTGGAGACCTAGGAGATGACGGAAGCTTAGGGATGGATTCTCCATATGAGGTAAGGAATTTTATACACATTTAAGGCTTGATTATGTTATGGGTTAAGAATTTGAGCATGGGTTAAGTTTGATGTTCGAGTTTTTATTTTTTCTGAAATTGAAATCAAGGATGTGGATTTTGGGGATTTTATTGGGTGTTTAGATGTTTTGGTGATGTTTATGGGTTGTTGGATGGTTTATTTGGAGTCTTGAGTTGGTTTTGGGGCTTGGGTGTGAGTTTGGGTTGATTTGGTAAGGTTTTAGCTCGGAGAAAACGCAGGAGAAAACCCAGAATTCTGGGTCTGCGAAGGCGTGCCGCGACACAGGTTTTTCGTGCCGCGGCAAGGGAGCCTCTGACTGATGGGTGCCGCGGCACAAGGATGTGGTGCCGCGGCACAAGGCTAATTTCAGGGCATTATTTTTAGGCAACTTTAGGCCTTTGCTCCGGGGGTTCGGGGGATGCCTCCGGGGTGTTGTTCTAAGGTTTTAGGGGTCCCGAGAGTGCGGGATTGGTCCCGGAAAGTGGTTTTGGGTTGATTAGTAATGAGGGATGTTTCTTGTGTGTTGTGACTAGGTTCTTTGAGAGGCTCGTGCTAGAGGACCGTGCTCACGACTTTAGTGCATCAGGAGGCTCGGAATGCAGGTAAGAAAACTATAACACCCGAGGTTAGGGCATGGTCCCAGATTGTATTATGTGCAAATGTTTAAACTTAAATGAATCATGATGTGTGTGAATGATTATTTCGAATGTACTATATGTGTGATTATGATGAAATGAGCGGCCGTGGGCCGAGTACGGCGTAGGCCGGGGCGGCCGTGGGCCGAGTACGGCGTAAGCCGGGGCGGCCGTGGGCCGAAAGTAACACCTAGCACATGGGATGCTATTTTCAGGGTGGGACCCAAGGGATACATGAGTTATCCTCACGGTGAGAACTGATACCCCAGGCTTCGGTAAGGCTCTGGGGCGGCTTGGCCGTGTTTGCTTAATCTAATGATTGACTTGTTTATTGTGGATTATCTGTTATGATAAACTGTATACATTGCATATGTTATGTCCTGCATGAGTTTTCTTGCTGGGCTTCGGCTCACGGGTGCTCTGTGTTGCAGGTAAGGGCAATGACTGAGTCAACCAACCATGAGTACGGAGAGCGTGAAGCGACATGTACATGTTTGGCCTGCCCGACTGCTTTGGTTGGGGGTTTATTCGAAAATGGCTGTAATAATCTATAATTTTATAATTTCTCAAACGGTAACCTTATTTCAAGATGTAATTAGTTTTCAAACCTTATTTTGGGATCCCAACTGTTTAATAATAGAAGTTTTGATGAAACGATGCATTTTCAAAGATTACAGTCTTAACTTTTAATTAGTCACACTTTTGTTTCAAAAACCTCGGTTAGCGAGTTCATTGCACACTGTTTTGTCTTAAAAACTCACTTAGTAACGGCTCTAAGGAAGTAGGGCATTACAGTATGATTGACTAATATGCTTGAATATGTGCTTGAATGCCCTGTTTGCCTGCTTATTTCATATGGTGAAAAGTGCGAGATACACCGACCATGAGAGCCTAAAGTATTTCTTTACACAGAAGGACCTGAATATGCGCCAGAGGCGGTGGCTGGAGTTGGTTAAGGATTATGATTGCGATATCCTATACCATCCTGGGAAGGCTAATGTAGTGGCTGAGGCACTAAGTTAGAAAGGCCCAGGACAGTTGTTTAGTTCGAGGCAGATATCTGACAAGTTAGCTGAGGACATGACCAGGGCAGGTATAGAATTGGTGGTTGGTCAGTTGGCCAACATCACTCTTCCATCTACACTCCTTGAGAGGATCAAGGAAGCGCAGGGGAAAGATTCCCAGCTGCGAGCTCATAGGGAGAGTGCCTTTGTCGGAGCGACAAAGGACTTTTCCATTTCAGAGATGGGGTTACTGAAGTACAAGGGCCGGATTTGCATTCCGATGGATTTTGATATCCGGCTAGAGATCTTAGATGAATCGCATACCACTCCAAATTCTGTGCACCCGGGGACGACGAAGATGTACCAGGACTTGAGAGTTCTATATTGGTGGTCGGGCATGAAGAGTGATGTGGTTGATTATGTGTCTAAGTGCTTAACTTGTCAGCAGGTTAAGGATGAGCACCAGAGGCCAGCAGGGTTGTTGCAGCCTCTGGGGATCCCAGAATGGAAGTGGGAAGATATTACTATGGACTTTGTGGTTGGTTTACTGAGAACTGTGGGACAGCATGACTCGGTGTGGGTGATTGTGGATAGGTATACCAAGTCCGCTCACTATTTGCCTGTTAGGACAACTTATCCTGTGGAGCAGTATGCTGAGTTGTATGTGAAGGAGATTGTTCGACTTCATGGGGCTCTGAGGTCGATAGTATCCGACAGAGATCCCACCTTCACCACCAAGTTTTGGGAGAGTCTACAGAAGGCTATGGGCACGCAGTTATGGTTTAGTACCACTTATCATCCTCAGAAGGATGGGCAGTCTGAGAGGACGATTCAGATATTGGAGGATATGCTGCGAGCCTATGTGCTTGATTTTGGGGGATGATGGAGTAAGTATCTCCCTTTGATCGAGTTCTCGTACAACAACAGTTATCAGGCTACAACCAGAGTGGCTCCGTACGAGATGCTTTATGGAAGGAAGTGTAGAACACCTATTCATTGGGATGAGACAGATGAGAGGAGATATTTGGGTGCAGAGATGGTTCAGAGGACCAATGAGGCGATTGAGAAGATTAGAGCGCGTATGCTCGCCTCCCAGAGTCGACAGAAAAGTTATTCAGACCTGAAACGTAGGAGCGTGAACTTTCAAGTTGGTGATCATGTGTTCCTTAGGGTTTCACCCATGAAGGGTGTGAAACGATTTGGTGTTAGGGGCAAGTTGAGCCCTAGGTTTGTTGGCCCCTTCGAGATTCTGGAACGAGTTGGAGAGGTAGCTTACAGGCTAGCGATGCCTCCAGATTTCTCAAGGGTTCATGAAGTTTTCCATGTATCCATGCTCTGGAAGTATATGTCAGATTCGACACATGTTCTAAGGAGAAAGACCATCGCCTTAGTGAAAGTGCTGTGGAGAAACAGTAAGGTTGAGGAGGTGACATGGGAACTTGAGTCAGAGATGAGGGAGCGGTACCCCGAGTTGTTCAGGTAATTTCAAGGACGAAATTTCTGTAAGGAAGGGATAGTTGTAACGACCTGAATTCTCTAATCGGGCTTAGGGCCTTGATTAGTGTGTCTCGAGGGCAATAAATGATTTACTATGCTAATATGTGGATTTATGTGTATATATGGTAATGATGCATGTTTAGTCGAGTTAAATATGCATGTGGGCTCTGTCTGGGTATTAGGGGTATAAATGTGATAAATGTTATATATATATATGTGATATGTCTGTGCAGCATGATCCGTCCTGGGGAGCGGTTAGCCAAAAAGTCACAACAGGGTTGAGATTCCGACTCGGGGCGAGTCAAAGGGTAGTTTGGGTTTTAGATGTGTTATGGGGTTATGGGGTTGTAAAAATAAATATTTGGAGATATATTTGAGGATAGAATGTCTAGGAGGGAATATTGGGGAAATTTACCATTTTGCCCTCATGGACGTTTTAGTACCCCTAGCCTTGAGGTAACCACATAGACTAAGTTAAACAAAACAAAGGAAGGAAACATTTAGAAACTTAAGAAACCGACATTAGTTTTTCTCCCAGCTGAAGACAATCCTTATCTCTTTCTCTCTTTCATTCTCTAAGAAAAACTCAAGGAAAACTTTGGGGAAAATCAGCTTGAAGCTAAGGGATTGCAGCTGAGGATTTAGGGGAGCTTGAAGCTTGGAGTATAGGGAGCTGGTTCAGAGGCTTAATTGAACAAGGGTAAGATTTAATTATAGAGATTATGTTTAGAATTTCTGCTGGTTATTGGAGATTGCATGCTAGTTTAAGCTTGATCTATTTTTGGGTATTCTAGCTGAGTTTTGGAGCAGATTTCTAAAGGGTTTTGATGCTGATAATGAGCTGAAATGATTGTGTTGATTATCTAGGATTGTTAGCTAAGTTTTGAGTGAATTAGCTTGAGGAAGGGTGTAGAAATATGGTGAGGAAATCTGGGTTAGAGGTGAGGACCGCGACCCTAGGAGGGGTGCGCCGCGGCCCGTGCGCGCGCCCGGCCATGGGAGGCCGAGAAGTTCATGCGTGTCGCGGTGCTTGGTGAGCGCGCTGCGGCCCGTGTGGGTGTCAGTGGGAAGCTAGCCTCTGTTTCGAGGCTAGCCGCGGCGCTTGAGGGTGGGACGCAGCTCTTAGTGCTAGTCTGTGATTTTTTAAGGGTGTGTAGGCTTGGGAACTCAATGGTTAAGGCTCGGGATGGATTTTATCACCCAGATTGATAGAATTCTAGGTCCCGGAGGTTAGGGTTATGGCTCAAAGTTATTTATTGAATTAGAACTTCATGGATGGATGTTGTTATTGTGTTGTGACTAGGGTTTCAGAGAGGCTCAAGTTAGAGGACTGTGCTCGGGACATCGGTGCTCGGAGAACTCGGGACTCAGGAAAGAAAACCCTTGTTCCCATAGAGCTTGTATGCAGGGTTGAGCCCAATGTGTTTGAATAGAACCGGTATGCAGGGCTGAGCCCAATGTGTTTGAACTGCGGGGCGTAGCCATTTAACTGAATTTGCTACAATTCTGTATTACTTGCTTTGCTATGAATGCTATTATGTGGATGTTCGGCAAGAGCCGAGAACGGTGTAGGCCGAGGACAGAAGGGGCCGGGAACGGCGTTAGGCACGTTGAGTGCAAGTCCGAGTACGGCAAGGGCCCGGGAGCAACGTTTAGCACGTGAAGTGCAAGTTGCCAGGGCGAGTCCCTAAAAGGATACTTGGGATATCCTCACGGCGTGGTCCGCGAACCCAGGGCTTGGTAAACGCCTGGTACGGCTAGGCCGTATGTGTTTAGCCCATTGGCGGCCTGTTTATATGCTTGTTATATGTGTTGCTTATGTTATCTGTTTGTGGGTTTTCTTGCTTGGCTTCGGCTCACAGATGCTCTGTGGTGCAGGTAAGGGTAAAGAAAAGGCCAACCAACCATGAGTGTAGCAAACATGAGGCGGCGTGTACATGTTTGGCCAGCCTGGCTGCCACAGCCAGAGGATTTTGGGAGATGCTTGTAAATAAATCTAGATTTTGTCATTTAGTCAACTTGGTTCAGTTTATATATTGTAAAAGTTTCTAAATTGTATTTTGGGATCCCAAGTGTAAAACATTTATGGTTTTTCTATGGAAATTATTATTTCTAAAGTTTTTCCTCTGTTTATGGCTGAATTACACTATTTGACCTAAAACCTCGATTAGCGAGTTGAAAGCACGTTTTTAAACTCACTTAGTAACGGCTCTAAGGAAGTAGGGCGTTACAATAGAGTTGTTGGTTGGTAAGTTGGCCAACATCACTCTTCAGTCGACACTCCTTGAGAGGATCAAGGAAGCGCAGGAGAGAGATCCTCAGTTGAGAAGTCACAGAGAGGATGTCTTAGTCGGAGCGACTAAGGACTTTTCTATTTTAGAGATGGGATTTGTTATGCAAAAAATTAGCATTGATGACGTGGCAAGTGATCCCTGGACACGTGGCTGACACCTGGAAGAGCTCTGCTAGGGTATCGACCAGAAGACGCATTAGAAGCATTAAGCAGCCCAGTCTTACCTGCGACCAGTCTGGTCGATGGTTCCGCATACAAAGCAACATTACTGTGAAGATCTTTGTAAATCCCGAATTTAACTCACACAATCTCCTGAGTATCCGATTATTCAGGAAAGAATATCTGTAACAATCTTTTGTAATCCCCCTTGAGCCTATAAATAGCAAAAGATAGCTCAAGGAAGGGACTTTTCGCTTTTGAATCATTTGAGACTAGAGTAATTCTCCTAGTGATATTGTATTGTTCTTCAGAGGTTAGTGAAACTCATTGAACCCTTGTTCTTTGATCACTCCTTTGATTCTTATATCAATAACAGTTTAAGTGGACGTAGGTTATTACCAGATCCTGGGGCCGAACCACTATAAAAACTTCGTATTGTTATTACTTTTTGTCATTACGTTTTTCTCTACACATTCATTCATATCAAGCATATTCTGACTCCGTGTCAGTTGACCAAATTTCGGGTCAACAGGATTACTGAAGTATAAGGGTTGGATCTGCGTTCCAATGGATTTTGATATCCAGCGAGAGATCTTAGATGAATCGCATACCACTCCCTATTCTTTGCACTCGGGTACGACGAAGATGTACTAGGATTTGAGAGTTTTGTATTGGTGGTCGGGCATGAAGAGGGATGTGGTGGATTATGTGGCCAAGTGCTTAACTTGTCAGCAGGTCAAGGCTGAGCATCAGAGGCCAGCGGGGTTGCTGCAGCCTTTGGGGATCCCAGAATGGAAGTGGGAAGATATTACCATGGACTTTGTGGTTGGTTTGCCGAGGACCGTGGGACAGAATGACTCGGTGTGGGTGATTGTGGATAGGTATACCAAGTCCGCCCACTTTTTGCCTGTTAGGGCAACTTATATTGTGGAGTAGTATGCTGAGTTATATGTGAAGGAGATTGTTTGACTTCATGGGGCTCCGAGGTAAATAGTATCCGACAGAGACCCCACCTTCACTTCTAAGTTTTGGGAAAGTTTGCAGAAGGCTATGGGCACGCAGTTACTATTTAGTACCGCTTATCATCCTCAGACAGCTGGACAGTTTGAGAGGACAATTCAGATATTGGAGGAAATGTTGCGAGCCTGTGTGCTAGATTTTGGGGGATCATGGAGTAAGTATCTCCCTTTGATCGAGTTCTCGTACAACAACAGTTATCAGGCGACAATCGGGGTGGCTCCATATGAGATGCCTTTTGGAAGGAAGTGTAGGTCATGTGTCCATTGGGATGAGAAAGGTGAGAGGAGATATCTGGGTCCAGAAATGGTTCAGAGGACCAATGAGGCAATTGAGAAGATTAGAGTACGATTGCTCGCCTCCCAGAGTCGTCAGAAGAGTTATTCAAACTTGAAACGCAGGAGCGTGGATTTTCAGGTTGGTGATCATGTGTTTCTGAGGGTTTCTCCTTCGAGGGGAGTGAAACGGTTTGGTGTTCGGGGCAAGCTGAGCCCTAGGTATGTTGGCCCCTTCGAGGTTCTGGAACGGGTTAGAGAGGTAGCTTACAGACTAGCGATTCCACTAGCTGTATCAGGGGTTCGTGATGTTTTCCATGTGTCCATGCTTCAGAAGTATGTGCCAGATTTGATGCATGTCCTGAGTTATGAGAATTTAGAGCTAGATTAGGATTTTTCCTATGAGGGTAAGCTAGTTCAGGTTCTTGACCGGAAAGATAAAGTCTTGTGGAGCAAGACCATCGCCTTGGTCAAAGTGTTGTGGAGGAACAACAAGGTTGAGGAGGCGACGTGGGAACATGAGTCAGAGATGAGGGAACGGTATCCCGAATTGTTCAGGTAATTTCGAGGATGAAATCTCTGTAAGGAGGGGATAGTTGTAACGACCCAAATTTTCTAATAAGGCTTAGGGCCTTTATTAGCGTGCCTGGAGGGCAATAAATGATTTAATATGTTAATATGTGAATATGTGGTAGAGATGCATGTTTAGTTGAATTAAATATGCATGTGGGCCCCGCTTGGATAATAGGGGTGTGTTTGTGATTTTAGCCCGCTGAGGGTATAATTATGATAAATGTGATATGTATGTGATTTATCTGTGCAGCACGATTCGAGACAGTCCTGGGGAGCGGTTAGCCAGAAAGTCACAACGGGGTTGAGAATCGGACTCAGGGCGAGTCGAGGGGTATTTTGGGTATTAGATGTGTTATGGGGTTATCGGGTTATGGAAATAAATATTCAGAGACATATTTGAGTGTAGAATGTCTAGGAGGGAATATTGGGGAAATTTACCATTTTGCCCTCGGGGACGTTTCGGTACCCCGAGCCTAGAGGTAACCCTATAGACTTAAGTTAAATAAAACAAAACTTAGAATTGTTTGGAACATTTAGAAACCGAGTCCTCTCTCTCTTGAAGTGGTCTTCTTTCCTTTAGAAGCTTAAGGAAAATCTTGGTGAAGTTAGCTAGAAGCTAAGGGAATTCAGCTAGGAAATCTTTGGAGCTAGAAGCCTGAGGCTTAAGGATCAAATTCAGAGACTAAGTTCAGCAAGGGTAAGCTTTAAATTACAAGGTTTTAGTTTGAAGTTTCGGCTGGTGTTTAGAATATGCATGCAGTTGGGTGAAGGATTGATTTTGGGTTTTATGAGGTTTTTGGTTTATGTTCTTTTTAGGTTTTGCTGCTGAGATTGTCTTAAGACTTTTGTGGTTAACGTTTGTGTAACGCCCTACTTTCTTAGAGCCGTTACTAAGTGAGTTTAAAACGTGTACTTAACTCGCTAATCAAGGATTTAGATCAAATAGTGTAACTAAGCCATATACGGAGGATAAACTTTAGAATTAAACTCATTTCATTGAAAATCTTAAAATTTTAATACTTAGGATCCCAAAATACAGTGTAGAAATATTTACAACATACAAACTGAATCAAGTCGACTAAACGAAAAAATCTAGGGTTGTTTACAAACATCTCCCAAAATCCACTGGCTGTGGCGGCTAGGCTGGCCAAACATGTACACGCCGCTTCATGCCTGCTACTCACGTGGTTGGTTGGCTTTCTCCTTACCCTTACTTGCACCACAGAGCATCTGTGAGCCGAAGCCCAGCAAGAAAACCCACAAACACATAACATATGCAACACATATATCAAGCATATAAACAGGCCACCAATGGGCTAAAAACATACGGCCTAGCCGTCCCAGGCATTTACCAAGCCCTGGGCTCGCGGTCCACACCGTGAGGATATCCCAGGTATCCTTTTAGGGACTCGCCCTGGCAACTCGCACCCCATGTGCTCAACGCTGCTCCCTGCCCCTTGCCGTACTCGGCCTTGCACTCAATGTGCCTAACGCCGTTCCCGGCCCCCCCTGCCGATCTCGGCCTACACCGTTCCTGGCTCTTGCCGATCTTTCACATAATAGCACTCATAGCATAATAAACAAGTACAGAATACTAACAGATACAGTCTAAGGGTCAGGCCCTGCAATTCAAACATATTGGGCTCCGCCCTGCATACCAGTTCTATTCAAGCACATTGGGCCAAGCCCTGCATACAAGCTCTATGGGAACAAGGGTTTCCTTACCTTAGTCCCGAGCTCTCCGAGCACCGATGTCCCGAGCACAGTCCTCTAGCTCGAGCCTCGCCGAAACCCTAGTCACAACACAATAACCATATCCATCCATCAATTTCTAATCCATTAAATAACTTCGAGCCATAACTTTAACCTCCAGGACCTTGAATTCTATCAATCCGGGTGATAAAATCCATCCCGAGCCTTAACCATTGAGTTCCCAAGCCTAAACACCCTTAAAAACACAAGTTGGCACTAAGGGCCGCGGCTCTACCCTCAAGCGCCATAGCTAGCCTCAAAACAGAGGCTAGCATCTCACTGACACCCACAGGGGCCGCAGTGCACCCACCAAGTGCCGTGACGCGCATGAATCCTTTCGGCCTCCCATGGCTGCACGCGCACGGGCCGCGACGCGCCCCTCTAAGGGCCGCGGCCCTCACCACCGAACCCAGAATTTCCATCACTTTTCTTGCATATTTCCTCAAGCTAACACACTTAAAACTTATCTAACAAGCCCAGATAATTAACACAATCATTTCAGCTCAATAACAGCACCAAAACCCCATTGAATCCTACTCCAAAGCTCAACTAAAACACTTAAAACAGATCAAACTCAACCAACATGCAACTCTTACAAACCAGCAGCAAATTTAAGCATAATCCTATAATTAAAACTTACCCCTTGCTAAACTCAATCCTTGAAGTTGATCCTCAATCCCCAAGCTTCAAGCTCCTAAGTTTGCTCAGCCCAAATCCTTGCTTAAGCTAGCTTACACCAAATTCCCTTGAGTTATTTCTTAGAGAGTGAAAGAGAGAGATAAGAATGGTGAGGAGCTAACCATAACTGAAAACAGAAGTATAAGTCGGTTCCCCAAAGCTTCTAATTGATTCTCCCTTTTTGTTTTATTCAGCTTAAGTCTATGTGGTTACCTCATGGCTCGGGGTACCAAAACGTCCCCGAGGGAAAAATGGTAAATTTCCCCAATATTCCCGCCTAGACATTCTATCCTCAAATATATCTCCAAATATTTATTTTCATGTCCCAATAACCCCATAACACACCTAGTACCAAAATTATCCCTCGACTCGCCCCTAGTCCAAATCTCAACCCTGTTGTGACTTTCTGACTATCCGCTCACCAGGACTGTCTCAGACCGTGCTGCACAAACATATCTCATATATATAACATTTTTCACATTTATACCCCTAATATCCAGACGGGGTCCACATGCACATTTAACTCAACAAAACATGCATCATAATCATATATTCACATAAATACACATATAAGCATGTTAAATCATTTATTGCCCAATTAGCAAATTTGGGTCGTTACAGTTTGGATTGTTAGGTTAATGTTTTAAGGATGATTGGCTGGGTTTTAGAAGTGAAAATGGAGGATTTTTCTTGGTTCGAACGGTTGGGCCGCGGCATTGTTCTTACTGAGCCGCGACCCTCCGAAGCATTTGGGTGGCCTGGAAGAAGGGCGGGCCGCGGCATGCCTTAGCTAGGGCCGTAGCGCATGCCATGTTTTGGGTGTGCTGTCAGGTTTGGGGGCAGGCCGCGGCTCTTAGTGCCAATTTACACTTTTAAGTGTGTTTAGGCTTGGGAACTCAAAGGTTAAGGCTCGGGATGGATTTTATCACCCAGATTGATAGAATTCAAGGTCCCGAAGGTTAGAGATATGACTCAAAGTTATTTAATGGATTAGAACTTCATGGATGAATATTGTTAATGTGTTGTGACTAGGGTTTCGGCGAGGCTCAAGTTAGAGGACTGCGCTCGGGATATCGGTGCTCGGAAAGCTCGGGACGCAGGTAAGAAAACCACTGTTCACAGAGAGCTTGCATGCAGTGCTGAGCCCAATATGTTTCAATTGCATGGCGTAGCCCTTTGATTGAATTGTTAGTGTTCAGTATATGTTTATTATGCTATGAATGTGATTGTGTAAAATGTTCGGCAAGAGCCAGGAACAGCGCAAGTCGAGGTCGGCAGGGGCCGGGAACGGCAAAGGGCCGGGAACGGCGTTGGGCACGTTGAGTGCAAGGCCGAGTACGGTAAGGGGTCGGGAGCAGTGTTGAGCACGTGGAGTGTGTGGTGCCAGGGCGAGACCCTAAAGGATACCTGAGATATCCTCACGGTGTGGACCGCAAACCCAGGGCCTGGTAAAGCGCCTGGGACAACTTGGCCATATGTGTTTAGCCTATTGATGGCCTGTTTATATGCTATGTGTTTGTTATGGATATGTTTTCTGCTTGTGAGGGTTTTCTTGCTGGGCTTTGGCTCACGGGTGCTCTGTGGTGCAGGTAAGGGCAAGTGAAAAGTCGAACAACCATGAGTACGGAGAGCGTGAAGCGGCACGTACATGTTTGGCCTGCCTGGCTGCTACAACCAGTGGATTTAGAGAGATGATTGTATTAAAACCTAGATGTTGTCCTTTAGTCGACGTGGTTTGTACTCATATGTTGTAAATATTTCTAAACAGTATTTTGGGATCCCAAGTGTCAAAACACTTTATGATTTTCAGTAAATGAAATTACTTTCAAAGTTTATAACTCTGTTTATGGCTTAATTACACTTTTTGACCTAAGATCTCGATTAGCGAGTTAAATGCACATTTTAAACTCACTTAGTAACGACTCTAAGGAAGTAAGGCGTTACACGAATTGCACCGCAAGAACCAAAGTCTAGAAACCACCTTAGAGAACATACTAGAGGTGTTAAATGTCCTATTATAAGGAAAATCGAGCATACCTCTGCCTAGGCGATAAGAGAAAGGACAAAAGGGGGTGGAAACCACAGTGCGAGTTGACGATGGGAGAACTCGACTGTCCACCAGTAATACCCCCAGATGAAGCAGCACGAATGTCCTGGACAGCCTGAGCAGCCCCAGCGGCAAAAGTAGAGGAACAACGTCGACCCATGTAGCAAAGTCGAGGACACATCAAAGAGAATGCCCCTAGACATGCAAGAAGAGCTCAATAAGAATAGGGCGGATAAAAGGACCACACCTCCTATGGCACCCCGTGAGGACAAAGGAAAAGGAAAGGTTAAACCGTCCACATTGAGAGACTCCTTGAATAAAAGGTGGCAAGACCTAGACACAGAAATGAGGAGCCCCCGGAGCAAGATCATCACCGCATCTGGAGGACAAGCCATTGAGGACGAGTTTGACCATGAATCGCCCTTCATTAAGGAAATCCAAGCCATCCGGCTCCCAGCCAACTTCAAGGAGCCTCATATGACCCTGTATAAAGGAAACACAGATCCTAAGTACCATCTGGATGCGTTTAATGATCTGATGAAGTTAAGGGGGATTAGTAGCAGAGCCAAGTGCCATTGCTTTGCTTTTACATTGAATGGACCTGCGTACAAATTGTTCAAAAGACTACGACCAGTGTCCATCAGGTCTTGGCAAAAAATTTCTGATGAATTTCTCCAGCAACATCACGTCGTACGTGAATACACAATGCTGGGCACCAGCCTCGCTAACGTGAACCAAGGAGAAAATGAGAGTCTGAAGAGCTACATCCATAGGTTTAATGTTGAGGCACCAAAGGTAGGGAGCTTGAACCATAGAGATCTAAAAATGGCCATCACAGCCGGAGTACGCCCGAGAAGTAAGTTATGGGATAACATGCTCAAGAGAGAGGTAACAGATTTAGATGATTTCTACAAGCGAGCATAGAAATACACTCGCATAGAGGATGGTCACAAAAGCCTTAAGGCCGGAAAAGACTAGTCCCCACCAAAACCCTCAATCTGGGAGAGCCAAAGCAGTGCAAAGAAGAAAAGGGTCTATGAAGGAACAAGAGAGGATCGCCCTCGGAAGCCCCAGCGCACAGATGAGCGTAGGCAAGGCCCCTACACCTTTTATACTGACCTCACCCCCGCTAGGGAACATATCTTCGTCACCAATGAAAACCAGGTCCCTTTCAGAAGGCCCCCGCCAATGAAAATAGACCTGTCAAAAGGAGACCCCAGTAAATATTGGCAATATCATAAAGATATCGGCCACACCACTGCAGAATGCAACCATTTGAAAATAGAAATCGAAGAGCTTATACGCAGGGGACATTTGGGAAGATACATCCGCTAAGAGAACCAAAGGACGAAATAAGGGGTATCCTCACCACAGGTGCGAGAGGTAGCTCCGTAGGTACAAGGAGAAGTCAGGACCATTTTCAGAGGGCCAGGATTCGGAGGCGAATCAAGGAAGGGGCGAGACAAATATGCCAGGGGGGCCAGACAAAATCCACCACCATGTGTCTTAAGTTTGGAGCACCGCCCCCCGAAGAGTTTCAAGGGTGAGAATGACTCGATAACCTTCACCGAAGAAGAAATGCGGGGTGTACATTTCCCTCATAATGACCCCTTGGTGTTGACTGTCCAGCTTGCAAACATGAGGGTGCATTGGGTTTTGGTGGATAATGGAGGCTCTATGGACATCCTGTATCGCCCAGCTTTAGAGAAAATGGGACTGAACATCTGGAACCTAAAGCCTTGCAAAACCTCCCTATATGGGTTTACAGGAAATTCAGTACAACCCCTAGGGGCAATTGAGTTAGCCCTCACCATGGGAGAACAGCCCAGACAAACCACCATAATGGCAAACATTGTCGTGGTGGATTGCACCTCAGCCTTCAATGCGGTATTAGGGAGACCCTCCCTAAGAGAATTGAAGGCAATAACTTCTGTATAACACTTAGCCATGAAATTCCCAACTCGTGGGAGAATAGCAAGAATGAAAGTAGAACAGAAGGAAGCGAGGGAGTACTATAACACATCCCTCCGCATGACCACAAAGCCATCAGTACCTATGGCAATGGTTGTGAATGAAGGTGCGAACCCGCAAGAGTTGGACCCGTGAGTCGTGGAGGAACCCAGAGCCGAGCCAGTAGAGGAGTTGGAGGAAGTCACGGTCATGAATGAGGCATTGAGAAAGTTGAAGGAAGGAAGAAACCTTACGGGTATCGTGAAGGATAAGCTGGTAGAATTTCTGAAAGCCAACCTCGACGTATTCACCTGGAGTCACGAGGACATGGTAGGAATAGACCCATCAGTCATGTTCCATCACATAAACATTGACCTAAAAGCAAGGCCTGTGAGGCAGAAAAGGAGAGCGCTAGACCCAGAAAGAAATGTGTCCCTAAAGAAGAGGTTGACAAGTTAAAGGCAAATGGGTTTGTCCAAGAGGCGTTCTACCCAATATGGGTATCAAACCCAATGTTAGTCCCAAAGCCCAATGGAAAGTAGAGGACTTGTGTGGACTTCACTAACCTTAATAATGCCTACCCAAAGGACAGCTTCCCGCTTCCCAGGATAGACCAGTTAGTAGACGCCACGGCGGGGCACGAGCTACTTAGCTTCGTGGATGCATATTCTGGATACAAGAAAATACCCATGAACCCTGCCGATGAAGAGCACACTTCATTCATAACAGACAATGGGCTTGATTGCTACACAGTGATGCCTTTTGGTTTAAAGAACGGAGGTGCTACTTATCAAAGGCTAGTGAACATAATGTTTGCAAATAAAATAGGAAGGAATATGGAGGTGTACGTGGACGATATGCTGGTAAAGACAAAGAAGGCAGAAGAGCTCACAAACGATCTCATTGAGACGTTCGACACCCTCTGAAAATTTAGAATGAAGCTAAACCCGCTCAAGTGCATCTTCGGAGTTTCATCAGGGAAGTTCCTGGGTTTTATGGTGAAATCCTGAGGTATCGAGGCCAACCCTGAAAAAATCAAGGTATTGCTGGAAATGAGCCCACCACGAAGCATGAAGGAGGTGCAGTGCTTAAAAGGGAGAGTAACAGCCCTCAATAGGTTCATCTCCAGATCCACTGACAAATGCCTCCCTTTCTTCAACATCCTAAAAGGGAGCAAAAAGTTCGCTTGGGATGATGATTGTCAAGAAGCCTTCATTAAGCTAAAGGAACACCTTGGAAAACCACCCCTTTTGGCCAAGCCAGAAAAATGGGAAAAGTTATACTTGTATTTAGCTGTATCAAAGCATGCTATAAGTGCCACCTTGGTCAAAGGAGAAAAGAAGCATCATCAGCCAATGTACTATGTGAGCAAGCGGTTGGTAGATGCAGAAACCCGGTACCCAAAAATAGAGAAATTGGCATATGCCTTGATAGTTGCTTCTCGAAAGCTGAGACCCTATTTTCATGCTCACGCCATCGAGGTGCTCACCAACTACCCTTTGCATCAAGTCTTGCACAAACCAGAAACTTCGGGAAGGTTGTTAATGTGGTCGATTGAATTAAGTCAATTTCACATCACTTACAACCCAAGGACCTCAATTAACGGGCAGGTACTTGCACACTTTATAGTCGAGTTTGCACACCGACCCCATGAGGACAGAGAAGTAGAAGAGAATGAACCAGCGCATGAAGAGGAAAAGTACCCTAAATAATGGAGCCTCCATGTAGACGGGGGAGTCTAACGAAGGAGGAGCCAGCGCTAGCATAGTGATGACGGAACCTGAGGGGCACAAAATGCATTGCGCCTTAAGATTTGGATTCGAAGCTTCCAACATAGAAGCAGAGTACGAGGCAGTGTTGGCTGGCCTACAGCTAGCTAAGGAGTTAAAGGTAACCCATTTGTATGTCTTTAGTGACTCACAGCTGGTAGTGTTTCAGGTGAAGGGTGAATACCAAGCTAGAGGCCCGAGAATGGCTGCATATCTCGCCAAGGTGAAGGGGTATTTGGATCAGTTCAAAAAGTACACCATAGAACAGATCTCGAGGGAGCAAAACACAAACGCTGATGCACTCGCCAAAGTTTCCTCTACTCGAGATGAAGACACGCTTGAGTCCATTCCAGTCGAATACCTCTCCAAGTCGAGCATAGCAGAAGAAAAGATCCATATGGTCAATAGCCCTGAGGAGTCATGGTTTGCACCCATCATGAGGTACTTAAATGGTGAGACCTTGCCTTTGGAAAAAAAAGATGCCCGTAAGCTGACTTACAAAGCTGCCCAATACACCCTAGTAGAAGAAGTCTTATATAAGAGAGGCTTCTCTACCCCACTCCTATGGTGCGTAGAAAAGGGAGAGGCTTTAAAAATTCTGCAAGAAGGGGAATGTGGAAATCATGCTGGGGGGCAGTCCATGCCAAAAAAGGCCATCCACCAGGGGTAGTATTGGCCTACCATGGAGAAGGACACAAGCAATTTTGCCAAAAGGTGTGACAAGTGCCAAAGTCATGCAAATTACCCCAGACAGTCACCAAATGAGCTGGTGAGCATGACTAGTCCGTGGGCCTTTACTGTGTAGGGGATTGACTTGATTGGAGCGTTGCCAGCAGAAAGAGGAGGAGAAAAATACGTGGTGGTAGCAGTCAATTATTTTACTAAGTGGGTGGAAGCAAGCCTCTAGTCAACATAACAGCTAACCAAATCACCACCTTTGTCAACAAATTTATCGTCTGCAGCTTTGGAGTACCCTACAAGATAATCTCCAACAATGGGACGCAATTTGAAGGAGGAATATTCGAGGAATATTGCAGGGAAAAAGGAATCAAGAGGAGTTACTCCACTGTAGTACACCCACAAGCCAATGGACAAGTGGAGGCCATCAACAACATCCTAAAGAGGAACTTGAAAACAAAGTTTGAAAAGTTGAAAGGGGCCTAGGTCGAAGAACTTCCTAATGTGCTTTGGGCCTACAGGACCACACCTCGTTCCACCACTGGAGAGACGCCTTTTGCCTTAGTCTATGGCTGCAAGGCTGTCCTTCCATAGAAATGAAGATTAACTCCATCTGCACATAAGCATATGATGACGAAGCTAATACCGCAACATTAGCCGGGAATTTGGACCTGCTGGAAGCTAGGAGAGAAAGGGCACAACTGAGGCTAGTAACATATTAGCAATGAGCCACAAGATACTAAAATTCGAGGGTGCGAGAGAAGGCATTCAGAGTTGGAGACCTAGTGTTGCGGAAAGTGCTGCCCAACACTCGAGATCTGAGCGTGGGTGTGTTAGGGCCAAACTTGGAAGGGCCCTACCAAATTGCCCAGGTTGTGCCCCCTAACACCAACAAGCTCGCACGCTTGGATGATACCACAGTACCTAGAGCATGGATCGCAGAACATCTAAAGAAGTATTATCAGTAAGACTTCCATGTTGAGGCAAGGATGTTATTGACCTGTCTAACGTGCAAGTTAAATGTAATAGTCATAAGTTCAATTTGGATTACTTAATTTGTAGTAAGAACGAAGTCACATTAAGTTATCATGTACTTCACCTACTTCCAATGAATATGATGTGACCTTAGATAAACGTGTAGTAAAATTTCTTATTTAAGCGAAATGATTATCAAGATACGTGAATGGAATGATCAATGTGCTTGCCGAGATAAATCTCGCCAACCACTTGGGGGCAAGATCCCAAAATGACTCCTTATATCAGGAGGACCCCAAAAGGACCCTTTATATTAGGAGGATCCTAAAAGGACCCCTTGTATCAGGATCCTAAAAGGACCCCTTATACCAGGATCCTGAAAGGACCCTTTATATCAGGGTTCTAAACGAGACCCTTATATATATATATATAAACAATCTTATAAACAAAGAAGAAGACCTTGCAAGGCATCACTTGAGTTCACAAGGATTAAGTGCCCTTGTGAACATCAAGGAGGTCAAAAGGTCCTACAAGAAATGCATCCTAATGAAGGCAGATGCCTCCATGAGAGGAAAGGCCTTAGGAAGAGCACCCAACAATAAGCCTAGAGCGGCCACCAAGCCGTCTAGCCAAAAAGGGTCCTAAAAGAGACCCTTACAAAAAGAGTACTATGAATAATGATAAGAAGAATGCTCCTCGCAAGAAATAATAAGCGCGCACAAAAATATATAAAAGGATAACTAGAACCCAAAGAGTCAATATATCCTTATAGATACAATCAATAGGTACCAAAGAGGGACCTATTGAACCCCTTCGCATGGGCTCCAAAGGACCTCAAGCCTAATAAATAAAAAAGAGATCCTATCGAACCCCATTGTGCGGGCTTAAAAGGACCTCGAACATAGAGGAACAAAGATGAATGATCAGATATGTATATATATATAAAAAAAAAAGTTTCGATAATGTGATAGGACTCAGAGGCAATTAAAAACAAAATAAGGCTCAAATGAGCAAACAACCACATTGAACTAAATAGTAAAAATTGCAGAAGCAAGATCTTAAGGCCTCTTGCCGTAGGCGTTCCACTCAGCCACCCTGGCAACGACGTGCTCACCAAAGGTGGAGAAATCGAAGTTAGGATTTTGCCTCCATACTTCGTAGAGGGCGCACTCTATGGATTTATACTCAATATCAGCCATATTCGTCTCAAAGGAAATGACCCTCCCCTGCAACGTTGCAATTGTGGCCTTTGCACCATCAAGATCGGCCTCTAAGTAAGTAACCTTCTCCTGTAGCATCACGGCCTTGGCAGTCTCCCTCTTCTTGTTTTTTGATGATGAAGAGGCCTTTACCAGGGCCTTCTCAAGCAAAAGGTTAGTTTCAATAAGCACCCTCATAATCCCCTGGACCTTGACCGTTAGACGGTCCCTTTCAGTATTTGACGAGGAGAGGTCCTTCTCCGAGTCGACAAATTGTTGGGCCACTGTATAAGTCTGCACAAGAAAAATAACAATAATGATGATGAACAAAAATAAAAGAGAGAGAAAAGGGGTAAGGCCGTTGTAAGATGCATGAACTCACCCAAGTGGCGAAGCAGACAAGAGTCTCCCCAAACTCTGACATGGCGAAACTCCCAAGACCTCTCCAATTAGCCTCAGGAAAATCCCCGGCGACCTTGACATACCGTTGCCCATAAGAGGTGGCCATGTAGCCCACCTACGGCACCCCCTCCGAGTCAGGGGAGCCTAGCTGGGTAGGGACAGATGAACCGCTCATCGAAGGAGGAGGGGGCGTAGGAATATTGGAAAAATGAGCCCCCGATGGACTAGGATTGAGGGAAGCATGAGAGAAAGCATCGTAGTCCTTAGAAAAGGGACAAACGAAGACCCTCGGCACGGCCTGTTGACCATGGGAGTGGGAGGCCATGTCATGGTCTATAGGGGCTAAAGGAGGGCACCCTCGAGGAGACAGAGATGGTCACCGAGGTCGCCTGTGTTCTGGGGAGACCTCATTCGGCACACACTCTGCTTCACCCCCATCCGAGTGAGGCTCATCCAAAATAGCCTTTTTCTTTCGCTTAGATATATGCCACAGCAACTCAGGCTCCGAAATCGTGGATAGCTTGTAATGGTTGAGGTTGGTCATGGTGAAGAGACGGGCAGCCATTTTATTGACAGGGTCAGCATCGAGAAATTTTTCCACCGCATCCGCCTCCGACTCAAAAACGGTGAGAACGATGAAGGTTTTTGCACAATCAACACAGTTGCCAATATGAACATGAGTTCCAAAACAGTATGTTCAAAATGAAAAGATAAAAAATAAAAGAACTTGAAATACTTACTAGGAGTTGAGCAAAAGTGCTCACGAACAGAAAGGGGACCTTTCACAAAGAAGAAGTCCTGCTTCCAGGTCCACGGGTTGGACACAGAACCCTCTATCAAGGAGACCTGAGAATTGGCTTTCTGCAGGAAATAAAAGCCTTTGGATCTAGGGGTGGGCATGAGGTTGCACATGTAATGCACCTTTTGAGCCAAGGGAGCACACCCGTTAAGCTCCATTGTAACGACCCAAATTCGCTAATAAGGCTTAGGGCCTTGGTTAGCGTGCCTGGAGGGCAATAAGTGATTTATTGTTATAATATATGAATTTGTGTGAGTATGTGATTAGAAATGCATGTTTAGGTGAATTAAATATGCATGTGGGCCCCGTTTGGTTATTAGGAGCATGTTTGCAATTTTAGCCCGTTGAGGGCATAAATATGATAATTGTAATAATTGTGATATATCTGTGTTGCACGATCCGAGACAGTCCTATGGAGCTGTTATCCAGAAAGTCACAACGGGGTCGAAAATCTGACTCGGGGCGAGTCGAGGGGTAATTCGGGTATTAGATGTTTTATGGGATTATCGGGTTATGGAAATAAATATTTGGGGATATATTTGAGGTTAGAATGTTTAGGAGGGAAAATTGGGGAAATTTACCATTTTTCCCTTGGAGACATTTTTGGAACCCCGAGTTTTGAGGTAACCTTAGAAGCTTAAGTTAAATAAAACAGAATTCAAGAAACACTTAGAAACTTGGAGAAACCGACCCAAACTTCTTCTCGCTCTCTTTTTCTCTAAACCATACTAAGGGAAACTTTTAGGAGATTAAGCTAGGAAACTTGGAATTCAAGACTGGGGCTTGGAGAGATTGTAGCTTGGAACTTAGAAGATTAGCTCAGAGATTTAATTAAGCAAAGGTAAGCCTTTAACATGATGAATTATATTGGTTTTCTGCTGATATTCTAGAGTATTGCATGTGTGTTGGGTGAAAAATCATCTTTGAGGTTGATGAGGTTTTGAGCTAGAATTCTTGTTAGGATTTGTTGCCGAGTTCATGGTATAACTTATGTGATGGTTAACTTGAGTTGTTGGGTTTATTTTGGGGTTAATTGAATGGGTTTTCGTGGCAAAAATGGAGGATTTTTCTAGGTTCGAAGGGTCGGGTCGCGGCATTGTTCTTGCTGAGCCACGACCCTCTGAAGCATTTTGGTGGCCAGGAAGAAGGGCAGGCTGCGCCATGCCCTTGCTTGAGCTGTGACGCGCCTGCCCTGTTTTGGGGTTGGTCTCTGGTTGGGGGCAGGCCGCGGCATGGCCTCATGGGGCCGCGGCTCTTAGTGCATTTTTGGGCTTTAAGAGGTTTTAGGCTTGGGTATACAAAGGTTAAGCCTCGGGATGGATTTTATTACCCGGATTGATAGAATTAAAGGTCCCGAAGACTAGAATTATGACCCAAAGTTATTTAAGGGATTAGAACTTGATGGATGGATATTGTTGGTGTGTTGTGACTAGGGTTTCAACAAGGCTCAGACTAAGGGACTGTGCTCGGGACATCAGTGCTTGGAAAGCTCGGGACATAGGTAAGATAACTGTTGTACCCGTAGAGCTTGTGTTGCAGGGCACGAACCTATATGATTGTGTTGCAGGGCCTAGCCCTTTGATTGAGTTTATTCTTGTTTAAGTATATGTTTACTTATGCTATGTGTGTATATATGTGAATGAATGGAAAGAGCAGGGAATGACGAGGGCCGAGAACGGCGAAGGACGAGAACGATAATGGGCCGGGAGCGGTGTTTAGCACACGGAGTGCGAGTTTGTAGGGTGAGACCCTAAAGGATACCTGGGATATCCTCACGGTGTGGACCGTGAACCCAAGGCCTGGTAAAGAGCCTGGGACAGCATGGCCATATGTGCTTAGCCTGATGATGACATGTTTATATGTTAGGTGTGTAATGTACTTATGTTATCTGTTTGTGAGGGTTTTCTTGCTGGGCTTCGACTCACGGGTGCTCTGTGGGGCAGGTAAGGGCAAGGGGAAAGTCGACCAACCATGTGTACGGAGAGCATGAAGCGGCGCGTACATGTTTGGCCTATCTGGCTGCCACGGCCAGGGGTGTTTTTGGGTGATGGTTGTACTAAACCCTGATTTTGTCTATTAGCCGACTTTAGTTATACTTGTGAGTTGTAAATATTTCTAAACAGTGTTTTGGGTTCCAGATGTTTTGGGTCACAAATGGAACTATTTTCTAAGTTTATGTCTCTGTTTATGATTTAATTACACTTTTGTCTTAAAACCTCGGTTAGCGAGCTAAATGCACATTTTAAACTCACTTAGTAACGGCTCTAAGGTAGCAGGGCATTACAACTTGGTATCAGAGCGAGCCAAGGTTTATGGTTTCTGGAGATTGACCGAACATGTACGCTCGCTTTCAGTGGCAAGCTCAACTTAGGGTTAGTTGGTCATGAATTACTTATATGCATGAATATGTGCTTGAATGCCCTATTTTCCTGCTTATTTCTTATAGAGCATGATGAATGTGTTAACGTATACATGATGCCACGGCATGGCCCGTTATTTATGGTTTACTGGTATGATTTGGGAGGTGGTTTTGGATGTTGTTATCAGGCCTGATTAGCGGCGTTGTTGATTGCAGTGATATTTGTTGAGATGCCTCGACAATCCTCTAGACTCCGCAGCAGTAGGGTCGAGGATGACAACTAGGGTCAGGACCCTCCACCTGCCCCATAGAATTGGGAATAAACGTTAGCTGAAATGGAAGCAAGATTGCAACGAACAGAGGAAGAACTCCGACAGTTGAGGAAGCAGGCCCCTCCAGAGGTCTATGGGTCGCTAGTTCAGTAGGTTGTGGCACCAGTGCCTGTTCAACATGTTGTGGAGAACAGGTGGGAACCTTTATATGAAAGGATCAGGAAGCAGCATCTTCCCACCTTTGAGAGTGGATCAGACCCACTGTGGGCAGAGCAGTGAATGAATATGATTTCCTTTATTCTAGATTTTATGAGGGTTGAGGGGAACGAGAGGGTAGCTTTTGCTAGCTACATGTTATGAGAGGATGCCCGCATCTAGTGGGATGTAGTAGTTCAGAGGATGAATGTGGCAGTTATGACCTGGGAAGAGTTCAAAAACATATTCAACGAGAAGTATTACAGTGTTGCAGTCCGAGCTGCAAAGGTTGACGAGTTGATCAACCTGACTCAGAACCAGTTTACAGTTACTGAGTATACTTTAAGATTTGACCGGTTGGCGAAGTTCACGCCGAATTTGGTGCCGACGGATGCGGCAAGGAAAGAAATATTTTTAAGGGGCTTAAATGTTATGATCGCCGGTGATGTAAAGATCACCTTGGATCTAGAGACTACCACCTATGCTCAGGTTGTGGACAAGTCCCTTACAGCTGAGGGGGCTGAGGACCAGATTTGGAGAGAGAGCGTTGTTAGGCATGATGCCAGGAGGACAGTGCCTCCTTTTCTTGGATCCAGTCGAGGTAGTGGCTGCACTGTGCCGAAGAGAAAGGCCCCAGATTCTTTTGTTCCTCCTAGCTCAGATAGGAGGGCATGGGGTGCATTTGATGGTCGTTAGGGAGCAAGTGACAACTGGAGGAGTTTTCCAGTGTGTCCATGGTACAGACGACGACACCAGGGTGAGTGCAAGACTAGGGCCTGCTTTATCTGTGGGAGTGCCAATCATCTGAAGAAGGACTGCCCACAAGCCAGGAAAAAGGAGTCAAAGTAGGGTGACAGTCTCGCTCCTGCCAAAGTGTTTACTTTGCCTCAGACTGAGGCGGAGGCTAGCCCTTCGGTTGTGACAGCTCAGATTTCTAGTGCTGGTTCTTCTTATACTGCATTGTTTGATTCAGGAGCTACTTATTCGTTTGTGTCTGCTAGAGTGATATATCAGCTGTGAAGACCTAGTGTTTTATATGCTAGGGTTTTTAAGACTTTGTTGCCAACTGGGGAACTGGTCATCTCTAGGAGATGGATTAACGCTTTACCAGTAGAGGTAGATGGTAGGGAGTTGTCTGTTGATCTGATTGAGCTTGCGATGGATGACTTCGATATGATCCTGGGGATGGATTTGGTTATCGAAGTATACGGTGACGATTGAACCAGAAAGGGAGGTACCCTTTGTATTTGTGGGGACAGATGGTGGACCACGAATACCTATGATTTCACCACTGAAGGCTAGCGACCTGATGTAGGAAGGTTTCGTAGGATTCCTAGCGAATGTTGTTGATATCTCTAGGGTTGTGCCAGTTGGACTGGGTGAGACAAGATTGGTATGTGAGTTTCCAGATTTGTTTCCAGCAGATCTGCCAGGGTTGTCGCCACAGCGGGAGATTGATTTTGTTATAGAGTTGGCGCCATGGGCGGAGCCAGTTTTTTGGAAACCCTACAGAATGGCTTCGACGGAGTTGAAGGAGTTGAAGATTTAGTTGCAGGAATTACTGGATTTGGATGGATCCAGTGTTGTTTGTCAAGAAGAAGTATGGATCTCTTAGGACGTATATTGACTATAGGGAGCTGAACAAGTTGACCATTAAGAACAAGTATCCACCTCCTAGGATCGACGATTTATCTGACCAGTTACAGGGGAGAACAGTGTTGTCTAAGATTGATCTCCAATTAGGTTAGCACTAGTTAAGGATTAAAGAAGAGGACATACCAATGACCGTTTTCCGAACGAGGTATGGACACTATGAATTACTGGTTATGTCCTTTGGATTAACCAATGCCCCAGCAGCTTTTGTGGATATGATGAATAGGGTTTTCAAGTATTATCTAGATAAGTTTGTGTTTGTGTTCATCGACGACATTTTGGTGTACTCCCAGTCAGAGACAGAGCATAAGCAACATCTACGTTTGGTATTGCAGCGATTAAGGGAGCATAGGTTATATGCTAAGTTCAGCAAGTGTGAGTTCTTATTACTGAAAGTTACATTTCTGGGCCATATCATTAGTGCGGAGGGGATCCTGGCTGGCCTAAGTAAGATTGAGGCAGTGAGAGATTGGCCTAGACCGAGCAGTGTCCCTGAAGTTAGGAGTTTCCTGGGATTGGCAGGGTATTATTGGCAGTTTGTTAAGGGGTTCTCCAGGATAGCTACATCGTTGACAGAATTTACAAAGAAGAAGACAAAGTATGTTTGGACAGACATGTGAGAATAGTTTCAAGGAGTTGAAGCGGCAACTGATCACTGCGCCAGAATTGAGTTTGCTGACAGATAATGAGAAGTTTGTGGTTTATTGTGTTGCCTCCAGACACAGTTTAGGGTGTAAGCTGATGCAAGCTGGTAACGTGATAGCCTATGCATCGAGATAGTTAAAGGAGTATGAGTAGAGATATCCCACGCATGATCTGAAGTTGACAGCTGTGGTATTCACACTTAAGATTTGGAGACATTATTTGTATGGTGAGAAGTGCGAGAAATACCCCAACCATAAGAGTTTGAAGTACTTCTTCACTCAGAAGGATCTGAATATGCGCCAGAGACGGTGGCTGGATAATGTTAAGGATTATGATTGTGATATCCTATACCATCCTGGGAAGGCTAATGTAGTGGCTGATGCATTGATTCAGAAAGGCCCAGGACAGTTGTTCAGTTTTAGACAGATATCTGATAAGCTAGCTGAGGAGATGACTGAAGCAAGTATAGAGTTAGTGGTTGGTCGATTAGCCAACATCACTCTTCAGTCTACGCTCCTTGACAGGATCAAGGAGGCAAAGTGGAAAGATTCCCAGTTGAGAGGTCACAGGGAGAACATCTTAGTCGAAGTGGCTAAGGACTTTTCTATCTCGCAGATGGGGTTACTGAAGTACAAGGGTCGGATACGTGTTCCGATGGATTTCAATATCTGGCTGGAGATCTTAGATGAATCGCATACCACTCCCTATTCCTTACATTCAGATACGACGAAGATGTACCAAGACCTGAGAACTTTGTATTGGTGGTTGGGCATGAAGAGGGATGTGGTGGATTATGTGGCCAGGTGCTTAACTTGTCAGCAGGTTAAGGCTGAACATTAGAGGCCAGCAGGGTTGCTGCAACCTCTAGGGATTCGAAGGTGGAAGTGGGAAGATATCACCATGGACTTCGTGGTTGGTTTGCCAAAGACTTTGGGACAGCATGACTCAGTGTGGGTGATTGTGGATAGGTATACCAAGTCCTTCAGCTGTTTATCTGTCAGGACAACTTGTACTGTGGAGCAGTATGCTGAGTTCTATTTGAAGGAAATTGTTCGACTTCATGGGGCTCTGAGGTCTATAGTATCCGACAGGGACCCCACCTTCACCTCAAAGTTTTGGGAGAGTCTGTAGAAGGCTATGGGCACACAATTATGATTTAGTACCGCTTATCATCCTCAGACAGATGGTCAGTCTGAGAGGACGATTCAAATACTGGAGGACATGCTACGAGCTTGTGTGCTAGATTTTGGGGGATCTTGGAGAAAGTATCTTCCACTGATTGAGCTCTCGTATAATAACAGTTATCAGGCGACTATCGGAGTGGCTCCGTTTGAGATGCTTTATGGGAGGAAGTGCAGATCACCTATCCATTGGGATGAGATGGGTGAGAGGGGTTATTTGGGTCCTGAGATGGTTGAGAGGACCAATGAGGAAATTGAGAAGATTAGAGCTCAAATGCTCACCTCCTAGAGTTGCTAGAAGAGTTACTCAGACTTGAGATGCAGAAGCGTAGAGTTTCAGGTCAGTGACCATGTGTTTCTTAGGGTTTCACCTTTGAGGGGAGTGTGTTCGGGCCAAGCTGAGCCCTAGTATTGTTGGCCCCTTCGAGATTCTGGAACGGATTGGGGAGGTAGCTTACAGGTTGGAAATGACTCCAGCCTTATGAGAGGTTCATAATGTTTTCCATATATCCATGCTCCGGAAGTATGTATCAGATTCGACGCACATTCTCAGTTATGAGAATTTGGAGCTGCACCAGGATTTGTCTTATGAGGAGAAGCCGGTTCAGATTCTTGACCGGAAGGATAAAGTCTTGCGGAGCAAGACCATTGCCTTGGTAAAGGTGCTGTGGAGGAACAACAAAGTTGAGGAGGAGACATGGGAGCTTGAATCAGTGATGTTGGAGCGGTATCCCAAGTTGTTCAGGTAATTTTGAGGACAAAATTTCTGTAAGGAGGGGATAGTTGTAACGACCCAAATTCGCTAATAAGGCTTACGGCCTTGGTTAGCGTGCCTGGAGGGCAATAAGTGATTTATTGTTATAATATATGAATTTGTGTGAGTATGTGATTAAAAATGCATGTTTAGGTGAATTAAATATGCATGTGGGCCCCGTTTGGTTATTAGGGGCATACAAGTTCTAAAGAACACTATAGCTGGATACAACAGAGAAATACAAGTTCCTTTCTCCATTTTTCTTCTGCAACTATTTTCTATGTTTCAAATAGATTTTTGAAGTTCTTCATTCATATGCACTATACTTTGATTTTTCTAACTTAACATGATTGGCGAGTTCTCACCGTCAACACGTAGGCTATCACTTTTCTGGCTTACATCAGCACACACCCTAAACCTTCTCTGGAAGCATCACAGTAACCACAAACTTCTCATTGTCTGTCGGCAGACTCAACACGTGAGCGGTGATTAGTCGCTGCTTCAAATCCTTGTCAACTCAGTCAACAGTGTGGCTATCTTGGAGAACCCCTCAACATATCGCCGATAATACCCTGCCAATCCCAGAAAACTCCTAACTTCAGGAACACTGCTCGGTCTAGGCCAATCTCTCATTGCCTCAATCTTACTTGCATCAACCAGAATCCCCTCCTTACTAACGATATGGCCCAGAAACATGAATTGCGGTAGCCAAAACTCACACTTGTTGAACTTAGCATATAACCTATGCTCTCTCAACCACTGCAATGCCAAACGTAGATGCTGCTCATGCTCTGTCTCTGACTAAGAGTATACTAGTATGGCATCAATAAATACAATCACGAACTTGTCCAAATAGTCCTTGAAAACCCTATTCATCATGTCCATAAAAGCTGCTAAGGTGTTGGTTAATCCAAAGGACATAACCAGGAATTCATAGTGTCCATATCTCGTGCGGAAAGCAGTCTTTGGTATGTCCTCTTCTTTGATCCTTAACTGATGGTAACCTGACAGAAGATTAAACTTAGAAAACACTGTCTTTCCTTGTAACTGGTCAAATAAATCATCGATCGTAGGTAGTGGGCATTTATTCTTAATGGTCAACTTGTTCAGCTCCCTGTAGTCAATACACATCCTAAGAGATCCATCCTTCTTCTTGACAAACAACACTGGAGCACCCCTGTAACACCCCAAGTTGCTAATAAGGTTTATGACCTTGATTAGCATGCCTGGAGGGCAATAAGTGAATTAACATGATAATATATGAATTTGAATGAATATGTGATTAGAATGCATGTTTAGGTGGTATAAATATGCATGTGGGCCCTGTTTGTATGTTAGGGGTCAATTGGTAATCTTTGCCCGCTGAGGGCATAAATGTAGTAATTGAATTGTATGATTAATACCACGTGTGAGTGGTGATATTATTCTGATGCACGTGCCGAGACGGTCCTAGGGAGCTGTTAGTTTAAAAGTCACAACGGGATTTTATACCCGGCTCGGGAGGAGCCTAGGGGTACTTTGGGAATTTTGTAAGTTGAGTTGAGAATTGGTGGTTAATGGTTATTGGTGATTGAGTAACCCGAGTAACAATTGGTAATTAGCAAGGGTGACAAGTTTAGATGGGAGAAATGGTAGAATTGTAAGAAAGTAGAAATGACAAAAAGGGCCTTGGGGTTTAGTTAGAAGGGGAAATAGATGGAAGGGCAAAGTGGTCCTTTGGCAGGGATTTAGATTACTTCAGCTAAGGGAAAGATCATTCACGTTATTCTCACTTGGGCAACTCAGTTTTTGCTGAAATTGGGAGAAAACCAGAAGAAAAGAGGAAAGGAAGAAGGGGGCTGAAGTTGGGAGACCTTGGAGGAGAATCAAGGTGGTTTAAGGCAATTAAGTTGAACATAAGCCAAGATTATTCAAAGGTAAGGATTTGTCTCTACTTTTTTTAAGTTTCAAGTCTTGTTTTTAGAGAATAAGCATGAAATTGAAAGAGAGTTGTGGCTGGTTTTGTATGGAATTCAGTTTGGATAATCAAGGGGGAAAGTGGCTTGAAGCTGAGATTGAAGAGAATTCAAGCTGAATTCATGATCGAGGTAAGAATTTTTAACATGTTTGAATTTTGTATTTGATGGGGTTTAAGATTTTAGGAGCATGGTTTATATCTCTCAAGCTTTAATTTAAGTTTTGGAAGCCATGGTTTAAGTTTCTGAAGTTTGAAACTCAAGTGTGGATTTTGGGTGTAATTGTGTAATTGAGCTTGTTATTGATGTTTATAGGTTGTTAAATGGTTTACTTGGGGTTTTAAACTGATTTTGGGATTTAGGTATGCATTTAGGTGGAATTGGGAGTGTTTTGGCTCGGGGAAAATGCAGGGAAAAACCCAGATTTCTGGGTTTGCGAAGGGGCGCCGCGACCCTGTTCTTTGGCGCCGCGGCGCGAGGCTACATCAGAGCTGGGGGTTACTTTATAACTTGCTGAGCGCCGCGGCCCTCAAGGGTAGCACCGTGGCACTAGGCTATTTTCAGGATTGGGCATTTGATCCGGGGGCTCGGGGGATGTCTCCGTTGATTTGTTTTGGGAAATTGGAGGTCCCAAGAGTATGGGATTTGTCCCTGGAAGTGGTTTTGGATTGTTTAGTATTAAAGGATGTTTTATATGTGTTGTGACTAGGTCTTCGGAGACGCTTGGGATAGAGGATCATGCTCGTGGCTTTGGTGCATTGTGATGCTCGGGATACAGGTAAGAAAATTGTAGCACCCGTAGAGCAGGGCGTGGGCCCATAGTGTTGTTGTAGGGCACATCCCTAGATTGCATTATTGTTAGGGTGTAGCTTTGATTGAATTATTATATGCTTGAATGCTGTTTAAGTATGCTGTATGTGTGGATATAGTAGAATAAATAGCAAAGGAGTCAGGAACGGCAAAGGGGCCGAGAACAACGAAGGCCGAGAACGGCAATGGGGCCAGGAATATTACTTAGCACATGGAGTGGTTATGGTTAGGGTGAGACCCCAATGGATACATGGGATACCCTTACGGTGTGGACCGAGAACCCAGGCTTTAGTAACGCTTCTGGGATGGCATGGCCGTATATGTGTTTAAATCTTATGAACTGTCTGTTAATCTGTGAGTTATCTGCTATAGTCGTTGTATGATATGCATATGTTATGTGTTGTGAGCGTTTTCTTGCTGGGATTCGGCTCACGGGTGCTCTGTGTTGCAGGTAAGGGCAAGGAAAAAGTGAACCAGCCATGAGTACGGAGGGCGTGGGGCGGGGCGTACATGTTTCGCCTGCTCGACTGCTTTGGTTCGGGGCATTTTGAGGAATGGTTGTGTTAAACTATGTTTTTGATAATTAGTCATCTGTAAACCTATTTTGAATTGTAAATATTTTACAAACCTTATTTGGGGATCCCAAATGTTAAACTCTTGGAACTTTTAATGAGAAAGAGTGCCTTTAAAGATTACAGCCTTGACTTTCTGTTTAATCACACTTTTGTTCTAAAAACCTCGTTTAGCGAGTTAATTTCACATTTAAAAATCACTTAGTAACGACTCTAAGGTTGTAGGGCGTTACAACCCCATTGCGAGAAACTCAGTTTGATGAACCACAAATCCAATAACTACTGGAACTGAATCTTCAATTCCTTTAACTCTGCTGGAGCCATTCTGTAAGGTGTCCTAGATACTGGCTCCGCCTGTAACGACCCAAATTTTCTAATAAGGCTTAGAGCCTTGATTAGCGTGCCTAGAAGGCAATAAGTGGTTTATTATTATAATATGTGAATTTGTATGGGTATGTGATTAGAGATGGATGTTTTGGTGAATTAAATATGCATGTGGGCCCCATTTGGTTATTAAGGGCATGTTTGTAATTTTATCTCGTTGAGGGCATAAATGTGGTAATTGTAATAATTGTGGTATACTTGTGATTCATCTGTGTTGCACGATCCGAGACAGTTATAGGGAGCTGTTAGCCAAAAAGTCACAACGGGGTTAAAAATCTGACTCGGGGTGAGTCGAGCGGTACTTCGGGTATTAGACGTTTTATGGGGTTATCGAGTTATGGAAATAAATATTTGGAGATATATTTGAGGTTAGAATGTTTAGGAGGGAATATGGGGGAAATTTACCATTTCTCCCTAGGGGACGTTTTTGGTACCCCGAGCCCTTGAGGTAACCTTAAAGACCTAAGTTAAATAAAACAAAACATAGGAAACACTCAGAGTTTTCTAAACCGACCCTTTCTCTCTCCCTTACTCGGTTTCCCTTTTCTCTCTTGGATGCTTAGTGAATCTTGGTGAAAACTAACCAAAGACTAAGGAATTGGAGCTGGGATTTTGGGAGCTAGAAGCTAGAAACTTAGAGAACTAAACCAGTGATTTAACTCAGCTTAAGGTAAGCTCTTAACTTAGTGAATCATATTGGTTTTCTACTGAAATTTTAGAGTATTTCATGTGTGTTAGGTGAAGAATCATCTTTGAGGTTGATGAGGTTTTGAGCAAGAATTCTGAGTTAGGTTTTGTTGCTGAGTTCATGGTATAACTTCTGTGATGGTTAACTTGAGTTGTTGGGTTGATTTTGGGGTTAATTGGATGGGTTTTCGTGGCAAAAAAGGAGGATTTTTCTTGGTTCGAAGGCTCAGGCCGCGACATTGTTTTCGCTGAGCCGCGGCCCTCTGAAGCATTTTGGTGGCCAGGAAGAAGGGCGAGCTGCGGCATGCCCTTGCTTGAGCCGTGACACGCTTGCCCAGTTTTGGGGTTGGTTCTGGTTGGGGGCGGGCCGCGGTGTGGCCTCATGGGGCCGTGGCTCTTAGTGCATTTTTGGGCTTTTAAGAGGTTTTAGGCTTGGGATGGATTTTATCACCAAGGATTGATAGAATTCTAGGTCCCGGAGACTAGAATTATGACCCAAAGTTATTTAATGGATTAGAACTTGATGGATGGATATTGTTGGTGCGTTGCGACTAGGGTTTCAGCAAGGCTCGGACTAGGGGACTGTGCTCGGGACATCGGTACTTGGAAAGCTCGGGACACAGGTAAGAAAACTGTTGTACCCATAGAGCTTGTGTTGCAGGGCACGACCCTATATGATTGTGTTGCAGGGCATAGCTCTTTGATTGAGTTTATTCATGTTTAAGTATATGCTTATTTATGCTATGTGTGCATATATGTGAATGAATGGCAAGAGCCGGGAATGGCGAGGGGCGAGAACGGCAAAGGTCGGGAACAACAAAGGACGACAGCGGCAAGGCCGAGAACGGCAAGGGGCCGGGAGCAGCGTTTATCATGCGGAGTGGAAGTGGCCAGGGCTAGACCCTAAAGGATACCTGGGATATCCTCACGGTGTGGACCGCGAACCTAGGGCCTGGTAAAGCACTTGCGACGACCTGGTCGTATGTGGTTAGCCTGATGATAGCATGTTTATATTTTAAGTGTGTAATATGCGTATGTTATCTGTTTGTGAGGGTTTTCTCGCTGGGCTTCGGCTCACGGGTGCTCTGTGGTGCAGGTAAGGGCAAGGGGATAGTAGACCAACAATGAGTACAGAGAGCGTGAAGCGGCGCATATATGATTGGCCTGCCTTGCTGCCATGACCAGGGATATCTTGGGAGATGATTGTACTAAACCCAGATTTTGTCGTTCTCCCGACTATAGTTATATTTTTGAGTTGTAAATATTTCTAAACAGTATTTTGGGATTCCAAATGTTAAACGCTTTATGTTTTTCAGAAAATGGATTTGTTTTCAAAGTTTATGACTCTGTTTATGGTTTAATACACTTTTGTCTTAAAACCTCAATTAGCGAGTTAAATGCACGTTTTAAACTCACTTAGTAACCTCTCAAAGGAGGTAGGGCGTTACACCGCCCCTGGTGCCAACTCTATAACGAACTCGATTTCCCACTATGGCGGCAACCCTTATGGGTCTGCTGGGAATAAATATGTAAACTCACATACCAATCTGGTCTCACCCGTTCCAACCGACACAATCCTAGAGGTATCCTGTAACGCCCTACTACCTTAGAGTCGTTACTAAGTGGGTTTAAAATGTGCAATCAACTCGCTAGACGAGGTTTTAATAATAAAAGTTTGATTAAACAAAAAGTCAAGGCTGTAATCTTTAAAAGTACTCTATTTCATTAAAGGTTCAAAGGTTTAACATATGGGATCCCAAAACGAGGTTTGCAAAATAATTACAGTTCAAAACAGGGTTATAGATGACTAATTACTAAAAACATAGTTTATTACAGCCATTTCTCAAAATGCCCCAACCAAAGCAGTCGGGCAGGGCAAACATGTACGCGCCGCCCCCACGCTCTCTGTACTCATGGCTGGTTGACTTTCTCTTTGCCCTTACCTACAACACAGAGCACCCGTGAGCCGAGGCCCAGGAAGAAAACTCAAACAGCACATAACATATGCATATCATACAATCACTATAGTACATAACTCATATCTAATCTAACAATCCATAAGATTTAAACACACATATACGACCATGCCGTCCCAGAACCATTACCAAGGCCTGGGATCTCGGTCTACACCGTAAGGATATCCCATGTATCCATTGGGGTCTCACCCTAACCATAAGCACTCCACATGCTAAGTGGAATTCCCAGCCCCACTGCCGCTCTCGGCCGCTCGCCGTCCTCGGCTCCTTTGCCGTTCACGCTACTATATCCACACATATATCATACTTAAAAAGAATTCAGGCATATAATAACTCAAAAAAAACTACATCCTAACAATAATGTAATCTAGGTCCATGCCCTGCAACAACGCTATGGGCCTATGCCCTGATCCACAAGTGTTACAGTTTTCTTACCTGTATCCCGAGCTTTACAATGCACCAAAGCCTCGAGCACGGTCCTCTATCCCGAGCCTCTCCGAAGACCTAGTCACAACACATATAAAACATCATTTAATACTAGCCAATCCAAAACCACTTCCCGGGACCAATCCCACACTCTCGGAATCCCCAAATTCCTAAAACAATACATCAGAACCATCCTCCGAACCCCCGGAGCAAAAGCCCAAAATTACAAAATTCCCTGTTCTGAAAATAGCCTAGCGTCGCGGCGCTGCCCTTGAGGGCCGCGGCGCCCAACAAGACAGAGAGCATCCCCATCTCAGAAACAACCTCGCGCTGCGGCGTCAAAGAACAGGGCCGCGGTGCCCCTTCGCGAACCCAGAAATCTGGGTTTTCCCCTGCGTTTTTGCCGAGCCAAAACACTCCCAACTCAACCCAAACACACATCTAAACACCAAAACCAATTTAAAACCCCAGATAAACCATCTAACAATCTTTAAAGATCATCCACAAATATATATACATAATCACTTCCATAAATCATACTTGATTCCAAATTTCAATAGTTCAAACCAGTAAGTTAAGAAATTCAGACCAAAGCCTAGAAAAACCTAAACCATACTTCAAATTCCTTAAGCCACAACAGAATCAAACTTCATAATTGCATAGAATTCTTACCTCAAGTAGAGAATTCAACCTTAAGCTCCCTTGATTCCAGCTCCAAGCTATGCCCTCTGATTTCACAAGCTGAATTCCCAACAAGCCAGCCACAAACCATCTTTCAATTCCAACCTAAATTCTATAAAAACTTGCTAAAACACAGAAATTTTAGAGATGAAACTTACCTCTGACCAAATCTTGATCCCTGCTTGGCTTTAATTGCTTCAAACAACCTTGATTCCTCCTCCTAGGTTTCAAATTCAGCTTTCTTCCTTTTCTTCTCTTTTCCTCTAGGTTTCTCCCAATTTAAGGATAAACAAAACATGCCCAAGTGGAATAACGTAAATGATCCTTTTCCCTCAGCTGAAGTGATCTAAATCCCTGCCAAAAGACCATTTTTCCCTTCCTTCTAATTAAACCTCAAGGACATCCTAGACATTTTCATTTCTATTACTATTCTACCACTTTCCCATTACAACTTGTTACTCTCAGCAGTTACTAATGGTTAGTTAGGTTACTCAACAACCAATAACCATTAACCACTAATTCTCAATTCAACTTACGAAATTCCCCAAAGTACCCCTAGGCTCCCCCCGAGCCGGGTATAAAATCTCGTTGTCACTTTTAAGTTAACTAGCTACCTAGGACCGTCTCGGCACGTGCATCACATTAATATTACCACACTCACGTGGTACAAATCACATAATACACTTATCACATTTATGCCCTCAGCGGCCTAAAATTACCATTTTACCACTAACATGCAAACGGGGCCCACATGCATATTTATACCACCTAAACATGCATTCTAATCACATATTTATTAAAATTCATATATTATCATGTTAATTCACTTATTGCCCTCCATGCACGCTAATCAAGGTCCTAAACCTTATTAGCAACTTGGGGTGTTACAATTATCCCCTCCTTACAAGAATTTCATCCTCTAAATCACCTGAACTACTCGGGATGCCGCTCCTGCATATTAGACTCAAGCTCCCACGTCGCCTCTTCAACCTTGCTGTTTCTCCACAGCACTTTAACCAAGGCGATGGTCTTGCTCTGCAAGACTTTATCATTTATGTCAAGGATCTGAACAGGCTTTTCATCGTATGATAAATCCTGATCCAACTCCAAGTTCTCATAGCTCAACACATGAGTAGTATCTGATACATATCTTCGAAGCATGGACACATGAAATGCATCATGAACCCTTGATAGAGCTAGAGGCATTGCTAATCTATAAGCTACCTCTCCAACTCATTCCAGAACCTCAAAGGGCCAACAAACTTGGGGCTCAGCTTGCCCTGAACAGCAAATCGCTTCACTCCTCTCAGGGGTGAAACCAAGAGGAATACATGATCCTCGACCTAAAACTCTACACTCCTGCGTCTCAGATCTGAGTAACTCTTCTGACGACTCTGGGAGGCAAGCATACGAGCTCTAATCTTCTCAATTGCCTCATTGATCCTCTGAACCATCTCAGGACCCAAATATCTTCTCTCACCTGTCTCATCCCAGTGTATCAATGACCGGCACTTCCTCCCATACAGCATCTCATACGGAGCCACTCCGATTGTCGCTTGATAGCTATTGTTGTACGAGAACTCAATCAATGGGAGATATTTGCTCCAAGATCCCCTAAAATCTAACACACAGGCTCGTAACATGTCCTCCTGTATCTGAATTGTCCTCTCAGACTGTCCGTCTGTCTGAGGATGATAATCGGTACTGAACTGTAGCTGTGTTCCCATTGCCTTCTGCAGGCTCTCCCAAAACTTGGAGGTAAAGGTGGGGTCTCTGTCGGACACTATCGACCTCGGAGCCCCATGTAGTCGAATAATTTCCTTCACATAAAGTTCAGCGTACTGCTCCACAGTATAAATTTTTCTCACAGGTAAAAAGTGGGCGGACTTAGTATACCTATCCACAATCACCCACACGGAGTCATGCTGACCCACGGTCTTTGGTAATCCAGCCACAAAGTTCATGGTAATATCCTCCCATTTCCACTCGGGAATCCCTAGAGACTGCAACAACCCTGTTAGCCTCTGATGTTTAGCCTTGATCTGCTGACAAGTTAGGCACCTTGCCACATAGTCTACCACATCCCTCTTCATGCCCAACCACCAATATAAAACTTTCAAGTCTTGGTACATCTTCGTAGTACCTGGGTGTAAAGAGTAGGGAGTGGTGTGAGACTCAACTAGAATCTCTCGTCGAATATCCGGATCAATCGGAACACACATCCGTCCTTTGTACTTCAATAAACCTATCTCCGAGATAGAGAAGTCCTTGGTCATTCCAGCTAGGACACTCTCCCTATGTTCAACTAATTGGGGATCCTTTCCCTGTGCTTCATTAATCCTTTTGAGGAGCGTGGACTGGAGAGTTATGTTGGCTAACCTACCAACCACTAACTCTATACCTACCCTGGTCATCTCCTCAGCTAACCTGTCTGATACCTGCCTCGAACTAGATAACTGTCCTGGGCCCTTCCAGCTCAATGCATCAGTCACCACATTAGCCTTCCTAGGATGACACAAGATGTCACAATCGTAATCCTTTACCAATTCTAGCCACCGTCTTTGCCGCATATTCAGATCTTTCTGGGTAAAGAAATACTTTAAACTTTTGTGATCTGTATATATCTTGCACCTTTCGCCATACAGGTAATGTCTCCAAACCTTAAGTGCGAATACCACTGCAGCCAACTCCAGATCATGTGTGGGATATCTCTGCTCGTACTCCTTCAACTGCCTTGATGCATAAGCTATTACCTTCCCAGCTTGCATCAACACACATCCTAAACCCTGCCTAGAAGCGTCACAATAAACCACAAACTTTTCATTGTCTGTTGCCAGGCTCAACACTAGTGTAGTAATCAATCGCCGCTTCAACTCCTTGAAGCTGTTCTCACACCGATCTGTCCACGCATACTTGGTCTTCTTTCTTGTCAACTCTGTAAATGGAGTAGCAATTATGGAGAACCCCTCTACAAATCGTCGGTAATATCCTGCCAACCCAAGAAAACTTCTGACCTCAGGAACACTACTCGGTCTAGGCCAATCTCTCACTTCCTCTATCTTACTTGGGTCAACCAGTATCCCCTCCTTACTAACGATATGGCCCAGAAATGTAACTTGTGGTAACCAGAACGCGCACTTGCTAAACTTAGCAAATAACTTGTGCTCCCTCAATCGCTATAACACCAGGCGCAGATGATGCTCATGCTGTGTCTCTGACTGGGAGTATACTAGTATATCATCGATAAATACAATCACAAACTTATCCAGATAGTCCTTGAAAATTCTATTCATCATATCCATGAAAGCTGCTGGGGCATTGGTTAATGCAAAGGACATAACCAGAAATTCATAATGCCCATACCTTGTCCGAAAATTTGTCTTCGGTATGTCCTCCTCTTTAATTCCCAACTGATGATAGCCTGACCGAAGATCAATCTTTGAAAACACTGTACTCCCCTGAAGCTGATCAAATAAATCATCAATCCTAGGCAGTGGATACTTATTCTTAATGGTCAGTGTTGCGATATTTTTGCTATGCAAGTGCACACAGTCGCAATTCGTAATAAAATGGTAAAACCAAGTATCGTCCTCAAGGACTGATTTATCAATTACCAGTCAATTAATTTCTTGTTCTATTTGATGAATTGAAATTCTTGATTTTTTTGTAAAAAATAGCAAGAGAAACTATAAAGTGCAGAAACAGTAATTGAAAATTGAATGGAATAACAACTAATAGAAAAACTTTTAATTTAATCACTGAGAAACAATTAGGATATTTAATCTTATCAACTATCCTCCCTATTATTCCCTAATGCAAAGTGTGAATTCTTCTTCTTTTTACATAATTCCATTAACAAGTTGATACAGCAGCCTATAATCATACTATGAATTATAAACTCAACCTAGGTGACAATTTCCTATATTTCTATGGTAAATTGAACCACAAAGGTAGCATTAATCTCGACAACTTAATAACAGTTACACAATTAATTCAGATACTTTCGTTCTAAATTAGAATTATGTCCAATATAACCACAGCAGAATTAAATCTCACTTCTCAGATTTTGACTTAAAAACATATGTATATGACTAAAGATGGCCAATCAATAATCAATCTATAAAAACAGGTTATATGGAATTGAAAAAGATTGAAGAAGAAGAAAATTGAAATTGCATTAGTTCATAACAGAGATTCAAGTGATTCAATTAAACATCCTAAACAGAAAATTAGTTCATAGTCATAATGCTAATCACAACAAAAATTAAAGATAACATCAGGAAGAAGAAGAAAAACATGTAGAAATACTCTAAGTCTTCAGCCTTCAAAACCAGCTCTCCTCCCTAATCCGTACGTATCTTTTTCTTCTCTTTTTTCGCCATATTAAACCTAGGACTCAAATTTTAAAGAGGCGGGCTGCGACTCTGCATACACTATGCCGCGGCCCGTGTCGACAAAATCTGGGTTGATGCTCTTCGATGCCGCGGCCCTCTCTAGCCATGCCGCGGCCCTAGGATTTCCTTCAAAACATTGGTTCTGTTTCCCACCTAGCCGCGGCTCTACTTTGCTCATGCCGTGGCTCTTAAGGGATTTCTCAATTTTTCGAGTTTTTATCCCAAAAATTCACCAACACTTCCAAATTATGTTGAGAACCATTCTTCCTCGAAATATGATGAAAAACTTGGTTATTTCTTCCATTTCTTTGACATTTTCTTCCAAGAGCTCAATTCTTCCTGATATTCACAAAGACAGACAAACAAAGCATAAACCCGCACTAAATGATAGAAAAACAAAATAAAAGACTACTAAAACATCACCAAAACATGATAAAAACTAGACTCAACAGTCAGCTTATTCAACTCCCTGTAATCAATGCACATCCTAAGCGACCCATCCTTCTTCTTATCAAATAGCACTAGAGCACCCCATGGTGAGAAACTCGGTCTAATGAACCCTAAATCCAATAGCTCCTGTAACTGAATCTTCAATTCTTTTAGATCTGCTGGAGCCATTCTATAGGGTGCCCTGGAAACTAGCTCCACCCCCGGTGCAAACTCTATGACGAACTCAATCTCCCGTCGTGGCGGCAAGCCCGAAAAATCCGCTGGAAACTCACATACCAATCTGGTTTCATTCGGTCCCATTGTCACCACCTTAGAGGTATCTACAACACTCGCTAGGAATCCTATGCAGCCTTCCTGCAACAGGTCTCTAGCCTTTAGTGCTGTGATCATAGGAACTCGCGGTCCATTCACCGTCCCCACAAACACAAAAGGTACCCCACCTTCTGGTTCAAAACTCACCATACGCTGCTTACAATCAATCATTGCTCCACACCTCGTTAACCAATCCATCCCTAACATCATATCAAAATCATCCATGTCTAACTCAACAAGATCAACAAACAATTCTCTACCATCTATCTCTACTGGTAATGCTCTAACCCACCTCCTAGAGACTACCAGTTCTCCTGTTGGCAACAAAGTCTGAAAACCCGTAGCATACACAATACTAGGTCTACAAAGCTGGTCTATCACCCTAGCAGATACAAATGAGTGGGTAGCCCCTGAATCAATCAATGTAGTATACAAAGAACCAGTGCTAGAGATCTGACCTGTCACAACTGAGGGCCTAGCCTTCGCCTCAGTCTGAGTCAAAGTGAATACTCTGGCGGGAGCGAGACTGTCTCCCTGCTTTGGCTCCTCTTTCTTAGCTTGTGGGCAGTCCTTCTTCAGATGGTTGGCACTCCCACAGACAAAACATGTCCTAATCCGACATTCACCCTGATGTCGTCGCTTGCACTGAGGACACACTGGAAAACTCCTCCAGTTGTCACCTCCGCCATGACGGCCACCAACAGAACCTCGTACCCTCCTATCAGAACCAAGAGGAACAAATGAATTTGGAACCCTTCTTTTCTGCTCGCTGGGCCCACTGCCTCGACTAGACCCAACAAAAGGAGGCACCATCCTCCTAGTATCGCGCCTAACAGTGCCGTCCTTCCATATCTGATCCTCAGCCCTCTCTGCAGTAAGGGCCTTATCCACTGCTTGAGCATAAGTAGTAGTCTCTGGAATCAACGTAATATTCACATCACGAGCGATCATCACATTAAACCCTCGTATAAATCTATCTCCTCTGGCCGCATTCGTCGGCACTAAGTCTGGCGCAAACTTTGCCAGTCTGTCAAATCTCAGGGAATACTCAGTAACTGATAACCAATTCTGAGTCAGGTTGATAAACTCATCAACCTTCGTAGCTCGAACTGCTATGCTGTAGTATTTATCATTAAAGATACTCTTAAATTCTTCCCATGTCATGACTGCAACATTCCTCCGCTGACTCACTACATCCCACCAGATGCGGGCATCCTCCCTAAGCATGTAGCTAGCATAAGCCACCCTTTCATTTCCTTCGACCCTCATAAAGTCTAAGATCAAGGAAATCATATTCATCCACTGCTCTACCTGCAGTGGGTCCGATCCACCCTCAAGGTAGGAGGTTGTTGCTTCCTGAATCTTTTGTACAAGGGTTCCCACCTGTTCTCAGTCACAGGCTGAACCGGCACTGGCGCCACATTCTGCTGTATTGGTAACCCTATAACCTGTGGAGGGGCCTGTTGCCTCATCTGACGGAGTTCTTCCTCTGTTCTCTGCAATCTAGCCTCCATTTCGGCTAATATCTGCTGCCAGTTCTTTGGGGAAGGTGGACGGTCCTAACCCTGATTGTCATCCTCGGCCCGACTGCCGCGGAGTCTAGATGATTGCCGAGGCATTAGAACTATATGCCTGCAATCAGTGACACTGCTCATCAGGCACGATAACAAGATCCAATTCCACCTCTCAATCTCAACAACAAACCCAGATCAACAACCCAAATAACATACAAACAGCAGATAGCACACAACGAGCCTTGCCCTGACATCATGCATATGTCATTTAACTCATCATGCTATTTATAAACTAAGCAGGCAAACAAGGCATTCAAACACATACTCAAGTACATTAATCAACCATACCAATCAACCCTGAGTTGAGCTTTTCAGTGGCAGCGTGCGTACATGTTCGGTCAATATCCAGAACCAATAAACCTTGGCTCGCTCTGATACCAAGTTGTAACACCCTACTACCTTAGAGTCGTTACTAAGTGGCTTTAAAATGTGCAATTAACTCGCTAGACGAGGTTTTAATAATAAAAGTGTGATTAAACAAAAAGTCAAGGCTACAATCTTTAAAAGTACTATATTTCATTAAAGGTTCAAAGGTTTAACATATGGGATCCCAAAATGAGGTTTGCAAAATAATTATAGTTCAAAACAGTGTTACAGATGACTAATTACTAAAAACATAGTTTATTACAGCCATTTCTCAAAATGTCCCAACCAAAGCAGTCGGGCAGGCCAAACATGTACGCGCCGCCCCCACGCTCTTCGTACTCATGGCTGGTTGACTTTCTCTTTGCCCTTACCTGCAACACAGAGCACCCGTGAGCCGAGGCCCAGCAAGAAAACTCAAACAGCACATAACATATGCATATCATACAATCACTATAGAAGATAACTCATATCTAATCAGACAATCCATAAGATTTAAACACACATATACGGCCATGTCGTCCCAGAAGCGTTACCAAGGCCTGGGATCTCAGTCTACACCGTAAGGATATCCCATGTATCCGTTGGGGTCTCACCCTAACCATAAGCACTCCACGTGCTAAGTGGTATTCCCGGCCCCACTACCGTTCTCGGCCCCTCGCCGTTCTCGGCACAATTGCCGTTCACGCTACTATATCCACACATATAGCATACTTAAACAGCATTCAAGCATATAATAACTCAAACAAAACTACAACCTAACAATAATGTAATCAAGGGTCGTGCCCTGCAACAACGCTATGGGCCTATGCCCTAATCCACGGGTGTTACAGTTTTCTTTCCTATATCCCGAGCTTCACAAGGCACCAAGGCCTCGAGCATGGTCCTCTATCCCAAGCCTCTCCGAAGACCTAGTCACAACACATATAAAACATCCTTTAATACTAGCCAATCCAAAACCACTTCCCGGGACCAATCCCACACTCTCGGAATCCCCAAATTCCTAAAACAATACATTAGAAACATCCCTCGAACCCCCGGAGCAAAAGCCTAAAATTACAAAATTCCCTGTTCTGAAAATAGCCTAGCGCCGCGGCGTTGCCCTTGAGGGTCGCGACGCCCAGCAAGACAGAGAGCATCCCCATCCCAGAAACATCCTCGTGCCACGGCGTCAAAGAACAGGGCCGCGGCACCCCTTTGCGAACCTAGAAATCTGGGTTTTCCCCTGCATTTTTCCTGAGCCAAAACACTCCCAACTCAACCCAAACACACATCTAAACCCCAAAACCAATTTAAAACCCCATATAAACCATTTAACAATCTTTAAACATCATCCACAAGTATAGATACATAATCACTTCCATAAATCACACTTGATTCCAAATTTTAATAGTTCAAACTAGTAAGTTAGGAAATTCAGACCAAAGCCTACAAAAACCTAAACCATACTTCAAATTCCTTAAGCCACAACAAAAACAAACTTCATAATTGCACAGAATTCTTACCTCAAGTAGAGAATTCAACCTTAAGCTCCCTTGATTCCAGCTCCAAGCTATGCCCTCTGATTTCACAAGCTGAATTCCCAACAAGCCAGCCACAAACCATCTTTCAATTCCAACCTAAATTCTATAAAAACTTGCTAAAACACAGAAATTTCAGAGATGAAACTTACCTCTGACCAAATCTTGATCCCTGCTTGGCTTTAATTGCTTCAAAAAACCTTGATTCCTCCTCCTAGGTTTCAAATTCAGCTTTCTTCCTTTTCTTCTCTTTTCCTCTAGGTTTCTCCCAATTTAAGGATAAACAAAACATTCCCAAGTGGAATAACGTAAATGATCCTTTTCCCTCAGCTGAAGTGATCTAAATCCCTGCCAAAAGACCATTTTTCCCTTCCTTCTAATTCCCCTTCTAATTAAACCTCAAGGACATCCTAGACATTTTCATTTCTATTACTATTCTACCACTTTCCCATTACAACTTGTTACTCTCAGCAGTTAGTAATGGTTACTTAGGTTACTCAATAACCAATAACCATTAACCACTAATTCTCAATTCAACTTACGAAATTCCCCAAAGTACCCCTAGGCTCCCCCCGAGCCGGGTATAAAATCTCGTTGTCACTTTTAAGTTAACTAGCTTCCTAGGACCGTCTCGGCACGTGCATCACATTAATATTACCACACTCACGTGGTACAAATCACATAATACAATTATCACATTTATGCCCTCAGCGGCCTAAAATTACCATTTTACCACTAACATGCAAACGGGGCCCACATGCATATTTATACCACCTAAACATGCATTCTAATCACATATTCATTCAAATTTATATATTATCATGTTAATTCACTTATTGCCCTCCATGCACGCTAATCAAGGTCGTAAACCTTATTAGCAACTTGGGGTGTTACAATTATCCCCTCCTTACAAGAATTTCGTCCTCGAAATTACCTGAACAACTCGGGATGCCGCTCCTGCATATTAGACTCAAGCTCCCACGTCGCCTCTTCAACCTTACCGTTTCTCCATAGCACTTTAACCAAGGCGATGGTCTTGCTCTGCAAGACTTTATCCTTTCTGTCAAGGATCTGAACAGGCTTTTCCTCGTATGATAAATCCTTATCCAACTCCAAGTTCTCATAGCTCAACACATGAGTAGTATCTGATACATATCTTTGAAGCATGGACACATGAAATACATCATGAACCCTTGATAGAGCTGGAGGCATTGCTAATCTATAAGCTACCTCTCCAACTCGTTCCAGAACCTCAAAGGGGCCAACAAACCTAGGGCTCATCTTGCCCCGAACACCAAATCGCTTCACTCCTCTCACAGGTGAAACCCTGAGGAATACATGATCACCGACCTGAATCTCTACACTCTTGCGTCTCAGATCTGAGTAACTCTTCTGACGACTCTGGGAGGCAAGCATACGAGCTCTAATCTTCTCAATTGCCTCATTGGTCCTCTGAACCATCTCAGGACCTCAATATCTTTTCTCACCTGTCTCATCCCAGTGTATCGGTGACATGTACTTCCTCCCATACAGCATCTCATACGAAGCCACTCTGATTGTCGCTTGATATCGGTGACCTGCACTTTCTCCCATCTACTAGAGACTACCAGTTCCCCAGTCGGCAACAAAGTCTGAAAACTCCTAGCATACAAAACACTAGGTCTACACAACTAATCTATCACTCTACTAAACACAAATAAATGGGTAGCTCATGAATCAATCAATGTAGTATAAGAAAAACCAGCATTAGAGATCTGACCTCTCACAACTGAGGGTCTAGCCTCCACCTCAGTCTGAGTCAATGTGAATACTCTGGCAGGAGCGAGATTGTCGTCCTGCTTCGGCTCCTCTTTCCTGGCTTGTTGGCAGTCCCTCTTCAGATGATTGATACTCCCACAAGTAAAGCAGGACCTGATCCTGCACTCTCCCTAATGTTGTCTTCTGCATCGATGACACACTGGAAAACTTCTCCAGTTGTCACCTCCGCTCTAACGTCCGCCAAAAGCACCCTATGCCCTTCTATTTGAGTAAGGAGGGACAAAAGAATCTGGGGCCTTGTCTTCTGTTCAATGGGGCCACTACCCTGATTGGATCCAGTAAAAGGAGGCACCGTCCTCCAGGCATCGTGCCTAACAACACTCTCTCTCCCATATGTGATCCTCGGCCCCCTCAAATGTAAGTGCCTTGTCCACTATCTGGGCGTAAGTAGTAGTCTTTGGATTCAAAGTAATCTACACATCACGAGCGATCATAACATTCATCCCCCGTACAACCCGATCCCTTCTTGTCGCATCAGTCAGCGCCAAATCTGGCGTGAACTTCGCCAACCGGTCAAATATCAGAGCATACTCAGTAACTGTCAACCAGTTGTGAGTTAGGTTGATAAACTAGTCAACCTTCACAAGTTGGACTGCAACACCGTAATATTTCTCATTAAAGATGTTTATGAATTCTTCCCAGGTCATAATTGCAACACTCCTTCTCTAAGTCACTACATCCCACCAGATGCGGGCATCCTCTCTGAACATGTAGCAGGCACAAGCTACCCTCTCGTTCCATTCCACCCTCATGAAATCCAGGATGGAAGAAATCATATGCATCCACTACTCTGCCCGCAGTGGGTCTGGTCCACCCTCGAAGGTGGGAGGATGCTTCTTCCTGAACCTCTCATACAAAGGTTCCCACCTATTCTCCATAACAGGCTGAACTAGCACTGGCGCCACAGCCTGCAGAACTGACAACCCAGTGACCTGAGGAGGGGCCTGTTGCCTCAACTATCAAATTTCTTCCTCTTTTCAATGCAGTGTGCCTTCTATTTCAGCAAACATCTGTTGCCAATTCTGTGGGGTAGGTGGAGGATCCTGACCCTGGTTTTCATCCTCGGCTCAACTGCCGTGGAGCCTCGATGATTGTCGAGGCATCTCAAGAATATGCCTGCAATCAACGACGCCCCTCATCAGGCATGATAACATCATCCAAAACCACCTCCCAAATCACATCAACCAACCATGAACAATAGTCCACATAACACAAATATCATACAAAACGCAAGGGGCCATGCCCTAGCATCATGTATTTGTAAACTCATTCATCATGCTCTATATAAAATAATCAGGCATACAGGGCATTTAAACACATAATCAAACATATAATTCAATCTTTTCCAACCAACTCTAAGTCGAGCTTGTCACTGACAGCGAGTGTACATGTTCGGTCAATCTCTAGGAACCATAAACCTTGGCTCACTCTGATACCAAGTTGTAACTCCCTACTTCCTTAGAGTCGTTACTAAGTGAGTTTAAAACGTGCAATTAACTCGCTAACCAAGGCTTTAGATTAAAAGTGTAGCTAAACTAAAATAAAAGTCACATAATTTGAAAATGTAACCAATCATTGAAAATTGTAAAGCATTTAACATTCGGGATCCCAAAATACTGTTAGAAATATTTACAACTAAAATTATAATTAAAGTCGACTAAACAACAAAATCTGGTTTAATACATGACAGCTCCGAAAAATACCCCTGGTCGTGGCAGCCAGGCAGGCCAAACATGTACACGTCGCTTCACGCTCTCCGTACTGATGGTTGGTCAATCTTCCCCTTGCCCTTACGTGCACCATAGAGCACCCATTAGCCGAAGCCCAGCAAGAAAACTCCACACAAGTAATTAACATATGCATATCTATCAATCAACATATAATAAAACCACCAAAAAGCTTAACATATAAGAGCCATGTTGTCCAAGGCGCTTTACCAAGCCCTAGGTTCGTGGTCTACACCGTGAGGATATCCCAAGTATCATTAGGACCTCACCCTGGCATCTCTCAATCCACGTGCTTAACATTGCTCCCAGCCCCTTGCCGTACTCGGCCTTGCCGTTCCTGACCATCGTCATTCCCGGCCGTTGTCGTTCTCGGCCTTCGCCGTTCCCGGCCCTTACCATTCATTCAAAAATTTGCACAAATAGAATAATTAAACAAATACTTAAACACGTATAAACATAATCATATAGGGTCATGCCCTACAACACAAACTATAGGGCCTTGCCCTGCTTTACGGGTACAACAGTTTTCTTATTTGTGTCCCAAGCTTTCCAAGTACCAATATCCCGAGCATAGTCCCCTACTCCAAGCCTCGCTGAAAACCTTGTTACAACGCATCAAAAACTTCCATCCATCAAGTTCTAATCCATTAAATAGCTTTGGGTTATAATTCTAGTCTCTGGGAACTTGAATTCTATCAATCCGGGTGATAAAATCAATCCCCGAGCCTAAAACCTCCCTAGGGTCCAAAATCTTAATAAGCGTCACGGCCCCAAGATCCCATGCCGCAGCCCGCCTCAACCAGAGGCTCAGCCCTTCTTCCTAGCCTCCTAAGTCTTCTAGAGGGCCGCCCAATCCTTGGTGTGCCATGGCCCGCTCTTCTTCCTGGCCTCCCAAGTCTATAAAAGGACCGCGACTCAGCAAGAACAATGTCGCGACCCGACCCTTCGAACCCAGAAAAATCCTCCATTTTCATAACTAAAACCAAGCCAATTTACCCCCAAATCAACCCAACAATCCAACTTAATCACCATAGAAACTCTACTATAGTCTCAGCAACAAAACCTAACTAGAATTAACCCCAAACCTCATCTAGAAACTCAAGAGTGATTCACCACCTAGCTCACATGCATAAACTTGAAACACTAGCAAAACTCAACATAATTCAGATAATTAGGTGCTAGAATCCTTACCTCAACTGATAGCTTTTCCCTGAGCTAATCCTCAATCTCCACCAGCTTCAATTCCCTTGATAGGCAAGCCAAAGTTCTCCAATAGATCAAAGTCTACAAGCTTCCAAAGAGAGACAGAAAACTTCAAGATAGGGAGAGGGTTAGTTCTCTAAGTTTATGAATGTTTCTATGTTTTGTTTACTTACCTTAGGTCTCTAAGGTTACCTCCAAGGCTCAGGGTACCAAAAACGTCCCCGAGAGCAAAATGGTAAATTTCCTTGATATTCCCTCCTAAACGTTCTAACTTAACAAATATCTCCAAATATTTATTTTCATAACCCGATAACCCAATAAAACATTTAATGCTCAAAATACCCCTCAACTCGCCTTGAGTCGGGTATTTAACCCCGTTGTGACTATCTAGCTAACCTGCTCCCTAGGACTATTTGGGATCATGCAACACGAATATATCACAATTTTTACAATAATCACAAATATTGTATTTATGCCCTCAACGGGTTAAAATTACAAACATGCCCCTAATAACCAAATGGGGCCAACATGCATATTTAATTCACCTAAACATGCATTTCTAATCACATACTCAACAAATTCACATATTAGCATAACAAATCACCTATTGCCCTATAGGCACGCTAATCAATGCCCTAAGCCCTATTAGCAAATTTGAGGCGCTACACCTTATGCCTCTCTGAGTATTGTTGATTGAAAGATAAGATAATTTGGGAAGAAAGAGAAGATTTGGCTCTAGGTTTGTTAGACTTTTGAGATCATAACAAGGATTTGGCCAGAGGCCTACCGAGCCTTCCCGCAACACGGATGGAGGTTGAAAGGATGTTGCAGGTTTCGATGCTAAGGAAAGGTGTATTGAGCGCTATACCTTGTTGGTTAAGAGACTTTGGAATTCCAGTGAGAAATATCTTGTGAAGAAAACCCAGTAAAGATTCTGAATTGAAACATTAAAGTCTTAAGGAATAAGACTTAGTAAGAACATTATAAAGACATAAAAAGGTAAAGAACTTTGACTCCGAAGTTAGAGTCAGATGCGCGAGATCAGTATCCTGAGATGTTTGAATAAATTTTGAGGACGAAATTTTGAGAAGGAAGGGATAGTTGTAATGCCCCAAATTGGCTAATAAGGCTTAGTGTCTTGATTACTATGCCAGGAGGACATAATTGGATGTTTATATGTGAATTATAATTATACATATGCGATTATGTGAATTATATGAGTTATATTATGATATGACTGCTTATGCATGTTTAGGTATATTAAATGTGCTTATATGCCTGATCCTAGTAAAAGGGAATTTTCGTAATTTTTGACCTGTTGAGGGTATATTTGTATTATATATGTTTTATGAGTGAGGCCACATTATTATGTGGATATATTTGAAATGTGTGGCCCGAGGCGATCCTATAGAGCAATTTAACGAAAAATTCACAACGGGGTTTAATACCCAGCTTGGGGTGAGCCTAGGGATATTTTGGTAGTTTAGTATATTTTTGGGGGTTTATCGGGTTATGGAAATTTATTTGGTAATTATTTGGATATGTTGGGATTAATCGGGAATTTATAGTGTTATTTGAGGTTTAGTGGTAAATGTTGCAAAGGATGATTTTGTCCTTGAGGACATTATACAACCAAGGTAACGACTAGGGGTATTTTGATCTTTTCCCTAGGTTTAGATTACCTTAATCCCATAGAAGCCTTTAGAAAATCAAAAGCACAACACTTAGTCACCTCACATCTCTCTCTATCTTGTTTCCCAGTCTCCCGTGAGGCACTTAGGGATTTTTTAATTTCTTGGAGAAGGACTGTTAGGGAATTTAGGGCTCTTGCAAGGATTTTGATTAAGGGGACTCGTGGGGGTCATAAATCTCTGCTGTGGTAAGATATGTACCCTATTTTTATGATGAATATCTGTTATGGTTTATGTTTTATTGAGGTTTAAACTTTAGTTTTTTCGACTTTGACTTTCAGGCAACTTGAGGGTGTTTGTGATACTTAGGTTGTATTATTGAGAGTCCTATACTAAATTGGTATATAGTTTCAACTTCGGGACTGATTTTAGGAATTTTGGTTTGAAGGAAATAACTGGAAAATGTTTGAAAAATTAGGCTTCGTAGGGGCGTGCCGCGGCGATGCTCTTGGAGTGCCGGGGCCCGTATGCACTCAGGGGTTAGGGCGGTTCTCTGAATCGTCTTAGCATCGTGGCGCTGGGTGGGCTGCATGGTGGCAAGCATCTGGGGAAACAAGGGTATAGGCTCTCTGACTTGTTGAGGGTCGCGACACTTGTGAGGGGCAGCGTAGCTCAAATTGGGTATTTTGACAAAATAGGATTTTTGTAACGTCTTCCTAATCCAAGAGTGTTACACTATGTATTTTATATTATGCTAGACTAGTTAATCAAATCGTTTGGTTATAAACATGTAACTAAGGTTAATGTCAAGGTTAGGGTTAAAAAATTTGGTCAAAGGAACTATTAACTTTGTTGACGCGATTTTTCGGCAACAGTATATTACATAATTAGCTGGAATAAATCAATGCTTAAGGATAAACCATAATAAGGATAATAACACTTAAGGATGCTCGAAATAAAATAATAAGAACACTGGTTCCTTTTTACGTGGTTCGGAGGCTAAAATCCCCCTAGTCCACGAGTCGATATTATTACTGTATATCTATCTATATTTTGGCAGAGTATTTGCATTACAGAGAAAAAACCCAACCCCTTTTCCTATCGAAGATCTTGGTATTTATAGAAGAACCATCCCAGGATAGGTGTTGGGGTCATCATGTGAATACACACCTTTTCTGTGACCTGTCTTCCACAAATGATGAATAGTACAATATATATTAAGGTATGGTCTAATCATTAGGTAAAACTGATCATGGGTCATCTGGCATAATCGGACATGTGACGTTTATGTTACGTGTCCCAAAATACCCTGGTTTGGCACTACTTGAGTATGGGACACGTGGAACACCTTAATTGGCGTCTGTTCGGGTTTCGAGGATTGCATTAAATGGCCTGGCCAACTTTTTCCTACCGTTTAATCTTTCGAAACATGATCCTCGTATCTTACACCAGCCTGGTTAGACGGTCTACGACGCTTTAAGCCTTTTACGTATAAATAGGATTGGCAATTTTTAGTGTTCATCGCCTTTCATTCGAAACTTTTCCTCATTTTGTCTCTTCTGCACTTCAAAACCCTTCTTCCTTTTCTGATAAAATCCCAAAAACCATCACCAAAACCCTCGGAAACCCAGTCACCAAGGATTTTTCCAGGAACTCTTCTTCTACGCTGCTTACTTCTTTTGGTGAAGAATACATTGTAAGTTTTCTGTTTTTTTCTTTTTTGTCGGGACTTTTCTTTTACTGGTTTTAGTGTGTTTCTCTTCTTCTTTTTTCTCTTTTTTTATACATACCATGCTAAGCCACACTTCACCATAGTCAGCATTAAGTTTCTCTTCAAATGTCTTTGGCACATAGGCTTCGAATTAGGTTGACCGATAAGGCCCTAAAATGTTCTTAGGATTGTGATGTTCATAAACTGGGTAATTTTCTGGGTAATTCCTGGGTATTTTTAGGGAATACCCATTCGGCACATAGAAGAAGAAATGTTTTTAGGGCTCGAAAATAGGTTTCTTAGGGGCTATATTTCTAGGGTGACATGGGTCTAAAACCGTCCCCAAGGAGGGTAGTTGTTTTATTTTCTGACATACGGATCCCTAAACATCAGGGGTCTGTTGGGACACCTAGGTGCGTAGTATAGGTAGCGCGTGGCACCACATCGCGGGCTAAGATTGCCTCAGCTCGTGTGTTAGAATCCTCAGTCTTTCTTTGTTATTTCTTGCCTGTATAAAAATTCTACGTCGCCCACTAAGAGTTCCATTTTTCTTGTTCGATAGGCAAGTTAATGGCACCCAAGAAAGGCGCGTCCAAGAACAACGTAGCTGGCTCATCATCTCAACGAGCCAATAAGGGAAAATAGGTTGCCTCCGAATCCTCCATCCCTATGTTTGTCTATGTGGTGGAGGAGGAGGTCGTAGTCAGACCTGATGCCTTCTTCGAGGCAGAAAGGATAGCCTCCAAGATCATGACCCAAGGAAGGGTCAACAAGATTATGCTGTCCCACAACATCGAGGTCAGGACTGGCGTCCTAATTGCTCGACCTCCGTTTGAAGGGGAACGGAGCTGCGCACCACTTCAGGACGACTTTACGGCTTAGAGTGATGAGCATCTAACGGAAAAGGCCTTCCTCCCCCTCGATCAATATTTTGTTGACTTCCTCAACTACGTGAAGTTGGCACCATTTCAGCTCCCCCTGACTCGTATCGGCTGTTGGAGGGGCTGAAGTACCTTTTCTTGAAGCATGAGTGGGAGGTCCCCACCCCTGTGGACATTCTCTAATTCTTCTACCTCAAGGCTAGCCCTGATCAATGGGGACGAGGCGATGGGTTCTACTATCTGACCCGATTCCCAAACTCACCTGCAGTCATCGAGCTACCCAGCCATCCCAACAACTATAAAGATCAGTTGTTTATGTCGAATGGGTTTTGCAACTGCGATCACCAATATTTCAACCGTCCTCGTAAGTCTTCTTTCCCTCCTTAGTTCGTGAAATTATTCTTTTCGTACTTAGTCCTCTCGTGTGTATACTGACTGGAGTATCTTCATGCAGCCATTTTTACGAGGACGACCAAATCAGTGACCCTTGGGGGTCAATACGGCACTTTGGCGGGGCTTCCACCCAGTGAGAAGGAATACTGCCTGCAAGTTTCTGATGACACGATGTTAGCATGTAAGTTAATTACCGAAAGCTAGACTCTGGCCTTGTGGAGGACTCGAGCTAACCACCTGACTATCTGCGAGCTAGTGTCTATCCCCGAACGGGGTGTTGAATCCGACGAGGGTGAAGGGGAAGAAGAAGATGAGGTTCCCCTTGCTCAAAAAAGGCGAGCTCCCGACGCTACTCGGGACCCTGATGCAGAACGAGATTCATCGGGGGCAGCAGCCGGCCCCTCCGGCCAAGGTAACCCGTAGCCCTTTAGGGACATAGACAGGGTTGTCCCTGACCTTAGGCTTGCTAGGTTCAACCCAAACCAGATCGTGCACTGCCACCCTAATGACCCCGACCGTAATATAACCCTACTTCAGTGTGTGGATCACATAGTGGTTCGCCATGACAAGGGCCATCCTAAGGGAATTATAGTCGTAGATAACACCCTCTCTTTTAGGTCAGCCCTTTTCGAAGAGTATGGGACCATCCTTAGATCATGGCCCTCCCTTCTCCAGGGTTTCTTTGCCCCTGGACTTAGGAAATATGTGGAGGAATCCAGCCCCGAGGTAGAACTTGAGCCCGAACCTCCCCTAATCCAAGAAGTTATAGATTTAGGCTCCCCCTCTCCTATAGTGGTTCCAAGGCCGGAGGTCGTGACAATACACTCCCCCTCTAGCTCAGGGGGCAAGACTTCTTGTTATACCCTAACCATGTATACATATTTTATGTAGGCTAATGATTTTGTATGTACACTAACGTCCTTTCCACTCTTTTTCAGGCGAGGAGAAGGCTCAATCTGGGGACCCTGACATCCGTATGATTTTCCAGGGGGGGAAATCTAACTTCGGGCCGCTCGTGAAGAAACCTTGGCCTACACCAAAGAAGATGCCTCCCCCTGCTACGACTACCTCCAAATCCCCGGCTAAGGGCAAAGGCCAGAGCTCGGCAGCTCCAGCTGCCGCATCTCAGGAGAAGAGGGGTCCGACTGCACCTCCTCCCTGATTTCCCTTACTCCAGCTCGGGACCAGGTAGCACCAGCTGGTCCCCCATGGTCCCCGCCACCACCGTGCACATCCGGGTCAATGCCCTGGACCTGGAGAAGATTCCAGAAACTTTTCGGGGGACTATCTACGAGACAGCGAACCACACGGTGGTGCACTTTTATAAGCCCAATCCGAAGGTCCTGAGGGTGATCGAGGAGAAGAGCCCAGAGAATGTCATGGAATCCGCGCTGGGATGAACCTCACAGTAAGCCAATTTTCCTTGGCCTAATCATATTCATTTGATTTTATCTTGTTATGTGCCTAACTACTTTCTTACTTTTTGCAAGCGGTCTTGGCTCAACATCGCAGCATAGCTTAGGCTAGGGCAAGGAATAAAGAGCTTAAGGCCGAGCTCTATACTGCTCAGGCCACCCTATCTGCTACCAAAGCTACCCTCACAACTGCTCAACAAGGCAAACAAAGCGCCAAAGTTGCCCTGATAACAACCCAAGAAGGAGAGCAGGCTGCAAAGGCTACCTTAACAGTGGCTCAAGACGGCGAGCAGGCTGGAAAGGCTTCCTTGGCCGTTCTTCAGAATGAGCTTGCGGAGGCCAAGGCCATACAACTGGAGGCTAAGGCTGCTATCAAGGAGGAAAAGATAGCCTCGATATCTTCCATGGAAGGCATGCTATACCACTGCTGGGAATTCAATCATGACGGCAACTTCTCCTTCCTGGCCTCCGAAGTATGGGGGCACTAACTCGAGAAGTTCAAGGCTCAGCATCAATAAGAGCCACCGTCCGAGACAGGGGAGGACTCTACCGCTGGAGAGCAGGAGATTGAGGAGGTGACAGCCTCAGAGCAGCCTCGAGGGTCCTAGTTTTTATTTGTCTTCACTTATCTTCCATGTTTTAATTTTGTATTTGTAAACATTTGCCGTTGTTGGCTTGGTACGAGGTTATTCTCCACGAGACAATATATTTATAATTTCAGTATCTACTTTTTATCTACTCCTTGATTTTTTTCTTATGCTCATGACTAGTACATTCAAAATCTTTTAGGAAATGACTCTTAGGTCGAGATAGATATTTTACTTTTGGTTGTGACCAAAATTAATGTTGATTTATATCCTACCTGTTAAGTATCAGGCCTTGAACCCGGTTGTACCCGGGATTTTGAATGTCCCAAACTTAGTTTTTTGTTAGGTTTTATCGTCATCCCGAGCTTCTGAGGAAGCTAGTGGATTTTAAATTTTGCTAACTTCTAAGTTTTGGACCTGGTTGTATCCAGAATATTTAATTAAATCCTAGTTCGTGTTAGATTTATTAACACCTCGTGTATTTTAGAAAAAAACAATGGTTAATCAATTTTACTAACTTCCATGTTTTGGAACTGGTTGTATCCAGGATATTTATTTAAATACTAGTTCGTGTTAGATTTATTGACACCTCGTGTTTTTTAGAAAAAACATTGGTTATTCAATTTTACTAACTTCTATGTTTTAGATGAGGTTGTATCCAAGATATTTAATTAAAACCTAGTTCGTGTTAGTTTTTTAACACCTTGTGTTTTTTAGAAAAAACACTGGTTAATCAATTTTACTAACTTCCAAATTTTAATCCCCATCTCAGGTTATATGCACCCCAAGTAAATAGAAAGTAAACTTTCTGGGTTGCTTTGGACCAATGCTATCACCTGAACTAACACGTAGATGAAACCGTATGAAGACACAAAAAATACACAATGACTCTTTCATTTCTTAAATTAAACGGCTTTCATAACTAAGCCTTACATAAATGGGTGGTATGGTAAATGATAATACTTCTTTAGGTGCATAGCATTCCAGGTTTGTGGGAGTGTTTCTCCGTTGAGTCGAGCCAATTTGAAGGTTCCCTCATGTATGACCTCCACTATTTGATAAGGCCTTTCCCAGCTCGGACCCAAAGCACCGTCTTTGGGGTCCTTGTTTGCCAAAAACACCCTTCGTAGTACTACGTTGCCTAAACCAAAGATACGCCTCCTGACCTTTGAATTAAAATAGCGAGTGATTTTTTGCTGTTAATGCACGAGCTGTAGCTGCGAATCTTCTCGTTTTTCATCAATCAGGTCGAGGGTCGCGTTGAGCAATTCACCATTTTGTTCCTGGCTGAAGGTCTGGAGCCTATACATGGCTATCTTTGTTTTGATGGGAAAGACGGCCGCACTTCCAAAAGTCAGGGAGAACGGGGTGTACCCCGTAGAAGTTCAGTGGGAGATCTGGTACGCCCAAAGTACCTGTGGGAGCAGCTCGGGCTAGAATCCCTTGGCCTCGTCTAACCACTTGTTAAGGCTTCCTTTGAGAGTTTTATTTACGGCCTCGACCTTCCCGTTGGCCTGTGGGTAGGCCACCAAAGAGAAACTCTTAATTATGCCATGCCTCTCACGAAATTAGGTAAAGAGATCACTATCGAAATGAGTTCCAATGTCTGATACAACTTTTCTTGGGAGTCCGAACTCGCAAACAATATTCTTGACTACAAAGTCAAGGACTCTTTTTGAGGTGATTGTTACCAGGGCCTCCGCTTCCGCCCACTTCGTGAAATAATTAATGGCCCCCACCGCATACCAAACTCCTCCTTTTCCCGTGGGAAGGGCTCCAATTAAATCGATTCCCCACACCGCGAATGGCCATGGGGATGTTATCATTTTCAGCTCGACTTGTGGAGCTCGGGTGACCAAGGCAAACTGCTTGCACTTGTCACACTTTTGGACATAGAAGACGGAATCGTTTGATAAAGTGGGCCAATAATATCCTTGCCTTATTATTTTTAAGGCCAGGTTTTGCCCCCCAGCGTGATCCCCACAGAAGCCTTCATGCACCTCCTGCAAAATAGTTTTGGCCTCCTCTGGTAGAACACATCGCAGAAGAGGCAAGGAATGGCCATGTAGGTACAGTGTCCCGTCCACGATTGTATACCTTGGAGCTTGATAGAGTATCCTCCTCGCATCTTTTCACTCAGCAAGCAACTTCCCTGTCATAAGATACTCTATTATGGGAGTCATCCAAGTTGGTCTAGTATCGATCATCTCAACCTCCATCGTACTTTCTTCCACGTTCGGATTCTCCAAGAATTCCACCGATACTATGCTCAGAGTCTCGGCTTCCTTGGAGGTAGCGACTAGGCCATATTAAAACTCGGACATCTCCTTCTTTACTTTGGCTAGGTAAGCCACCATCTTGGTTCCCCATGCTTAATATTCTCAAGACACTTGGTTTACCACGAGCTGGGAATCGCTGTAGCATTTGACGGCCCTGGCCTTCAATTCCTTCACCACTCTAAGCCCGACCAATAAAGCTTCGTATTTGGCTTCATTATTGGACGCCTCGAACACGAACCGCAGCACAGAGTGGAAACGGTGCCCTTCCGGAGATATCAAAATTATCCCAGCTCCGGACTCGTTCTCGTTAGATGAGCCGTCAACGAAGATTCTCCACAATGCTTGTACTGGTTCTCTCAAGGGCTCCTCCTAGAATCCAGTGCACTCAGCCATGAAATCAGCCAGGGCTTGGCTTTTGATCGAGTTCAAGGTATGTACAGTATTTCAAACAGGCTGAACACGACTGACCATTTTGATAGACGTCCTGATGCCTCAAGTTTCTGCAGTACCTGCCTTAAAGGTTGATCGGTCATGACATGAATTGAATGGGATTGGAAATACGGCCTAAGCTTCCTCAAGGTCGTAATTAGGTAGAACGCCATCTTTTCCATTAAGGGAGACCGTGATTCAGCTCCGAGAAGTCTTTTGCTTATATAGTATACTGGCTTTTGAACTCAGTCCTCTTCCCGGACCAGCATGGCACTGGCTGCGCTTTCCGTAACAGCTAAATAAAGAAAAATGGGCTCCCCCTCCATTAGCTTAGACAATACTGGTGGTTCAGACAAATGTATTTTTAGATCGGAAAATGCTTGTTCACACTCCTTAGTCCATTCAAACTTTTTTTTCCCGAGGACTTGTCAGTGGAGTTACAGATAAACCGATTAAGGTCTGCCACTCTTCCTGTCAGATTTTGGACATCTTTACGTGACTTGGGCGAAGGCATTTCTAGTAGCGATCTGATTTTGTCAGGGTTTGCCTCTATCCCTCAGGTATTGACTATGAACCGCAGAATTTTTCTGATGCCACTCCGAAAGTACACTTCTAGGGGATTAATCTCATACTATAGCTGTAACGACCCAAAATCACTAATGTGGCTTAAGGGCCTTGATTAGCGCGTCGGGAAGGAATAGTTGGCTTATGTGTGAATTTATTGATTTAATGCATGATTATATGATAAGCATGCTTGTATGATTATATGAATATAAATGTGGTTAAATGTTATATCTGTGAGAACCACATTATTATGTGGGTAGATTTGCAGTGTGCGACTTGAGGCGATCCTAGAGAGCTAGATAGTGGGAAAAGTCACAACGGGGCTTAATATTTGACATTGGATAAGTCAGGGGTATTTTAGGTATCGGGTAGTTATTTAGACTTTCAGTGGATTTGATTCAGTTAGACATGGAGGATTTCGGTGGATTTGATTTAATTAGACATGGAGAATCTGAATCGACTTCTCCTCATATGACAAATCCTGGTCCAACTCTAAGTTCTCATAACTCAGTACATGCGTAGAATCTGATACATACTTCTAGAGCATGGACACATGAAATACATCATGAACCCCTGATAGAGCTGGAGGCATCACCAATCTATAAGCTACCTCTCCAACCCGTTCCAGAATCTCAAAGGGGCCAACAAACCTACGGCTCAACTTGCCTCGAACACCAAACTGTTTCACTTCTCTCAAGGGACAAACTCTGCGAAACACGTGGTCATCAACTTGAAACTCTACGCACCTGCGCCTTAAGTCTGAGTAACTCTTCCGGCGACTCTGGGAGGTGGACATTTGAGCTCTAATCTTTTCAATTACCTCACTAGTTCTCTGAACAACCTCAGGACCCAAGTATCTCCTCTCACCCATCTCATCCCAATGGATAGGTGATCTGTACTTTCTCCCATATAACATCTCATACGAAGCCACCCCGATAGTCACCTGATAACTGTTGTTGTATTAAAACTCAATCAAAGGGAGATACTTACTTCAAGATCCCCAAAATTCCAGTACACAGGCTCGTAACATATCCTCTACTTCCAGAATTGTCCTCTAAGATTGTCCATCCTTCTGAGGATGATAAGCGGTACTAGACCGCAACTGTGTGCCCATAGCCTTCTGGAGGCTCTCCCAAAATGTGGAGGTGAAGCTGGGGTCCCTGTCGGATACTATCGACCTCAGTGCCCCATGAAGTCGTACAATTTCCTTCACATACAGCTCAGCATACTGCTCCACAGTATAAGTCGTCCTCATAGGAAAAAAGTGGGCTGATCTGGTATACCTATCCACAATCACCCACACTGAATCATGTTTTCCAATGTTCTTTGACAAACCAACCACAAAGTCCATGGTGATATCCTCCCATTTCCACTCTGGAATCCCTAGAGGCTGCAATAACCCTGCTGGCCTCTAATGTTCAGCCCTTACCTGCTGACAAGTTAAACACTTGGCCAGATAATGCACCACATCCTTCTTCATTTTCGACCACCAATACAAGGTTCTCAAATCTTGGTACGTCTTTGTCATACCCGGATGCAAAGAATAGGGAGTGGTATGAGTTTCATCCAAGATCTTCGCCGAATATCAGAATCCATCAGCACACAAATTCGACCCTTGTACTTTAGTAGTCCCATCTCCGAAATAGAGAAGTCCTCAGCCGCTCCGGCTAAGACACTCTCTTTATGCCCTCTCAACTGGGGATCCTCCCCCTGCGCTTCCTTGATCCTCTCAAGAAGTGTAGACTAAAGAGTGATGTTGGCTAACCGACCAACCACCAACTCTATACCTGCTATAGTCATCTCCTCAGCTAACTTTTCAGATATCTGTCTCGAACTAAACAACTGTCTTGGGCCCTTTCGACTTAGCGCATCGGCCACTACATTGGCCTTCCCAGGATGGTATAGAATATAACAATCATAATCCTTTACCGATTCCAGCCAATGCCTCTGGCACATATTCAAATCCATCTGAGTAAAGAAGTACTTCAGACTCTTATGGTCAGTGTTTATTTCACACTTCTCACCATATAGATAATGTCACCAAATAATAAGTGCAAATACCACCGCCGCCAACTCTAGATCATGCATGGGATATCTCTGTTCATACTCCTTTAGCTGTCGTGATGCATAGGCTATTACCTTTCTAGCTTGCTTCAGTGCACATCCCAAACCCTATCTGGAAGCATCACAATAAACCACAAACTTGTCATTGTCTGATGGTAGACTCAATACTGGAGCAATGATCAGTCGTCGCTTCAATTCCTTGAAAATTTTCTAGCACCTATCTATCCACACATACTTAGTCTTCTTTCGTGTCAATTCAGTGAACGATGTGGCTATCCTAGAAAACCCTTCAACAAACTGCCGGTAGTACCCTGCCAATCCCAAAAAGCTCCTAATTTCTGGTACACTGCTCAGCCTAGGCCAATCTTTCACTGCCTTAATCTTGGTTGGGTCAACTAGAATCCCGTCCTTACTGACAATATGACCCATAAATGTTACTTGCGATAGCCAAAACTCACACTTGCTGAACCTAGCATATAACCTATGCTCTCTCAACCGTTGTAATACCAAGAGTAAATGTTGCTCGTGCTCTGTCTCTGACTGGGAGTACCCCAGTATGTCATCAATGAATAGGATCACAAACTTGACCAAATAATATTTAAAGACCCTATTCATTGCTGGGGCGTTGGTTAATCCAAAGGACATAACTTGGAATTCATAGTGTCCATACCTCGTGCGGAAAGCGGTCTTTAGTATTTCCTCCTCTATAATCCTTAACTGGTGGTAGCCTGACTAAAGGTCAGTCTTAGAGAACACTATCTTCCCCTGTAGTTGGTCAAACAAGTTGTTGATCCTAGGTAATGGGTACTTGTTCTTAATGGTCAACTTGTTCAGCTCCCTATAGTCAATACACATCCTTAAAGATCCATCCTTCTTCCTGACAAATAACACTAGAGCATCTTTATGGCGAGAAACTAGGTCTGATGAACCCCAAATCCAGTAAATCTTGCAATTGAATATTTAGTTTCTTCAACTCTGTCGTAGCCATTCTATAAGGTGTCCTAGATACTGGCTCCACCCCTTGTGCCAACTCTATAACGAACTCGATCTCCTGATGTGGCGGCAACCATGGCAAGTTTGTAGGAAACAAATCTGGAAATTCTCATACCAATCTGGTCTCACCTGGCCTAACCGCCACATCTCTAGATGTATCCACAATATTTGCTAGGAATCCTATGCAACCTTCCTGCATCAGGTCTCTAGCCTTCAGTGTCGAAATCATAGGTACTTGAAGTCCACTTACTGTCCCCACAAATACAAAGGGTACCTCCCCTTCCGGTTCAAAAGTCTCCATCCTGCTTTTGCAGTCAATTGTTGCCCCGCACTTCAATAACCAATCCATCCCCAGGATCATATCGAAGTCATCCATCGCATGCAATGCTCTAACCCATCTCTACTTGCAACTCTCTACTGTCTATCTCTACTTGCAATACTCTTACCCATCTCCTAGAGACTACCAGTTCCTCAGTCGGCAACAAAGTCTGAAATCTCTTAGCATACAAATCACTAGGTCTACACAGCTAATTTATCAAACAAATGAATGGGTAGCCCCCTAAATCAATCAATGCAGCAAAAGAAGAACCAGCACTAGAAATCTGACCTGTCACGACTGAGGGGCTAGCCTCAGCCTGAGTTTGGGTCAAGGTGAATACTCTGGTAGGAGCGAGACTCTCGCTCTTCTTTGGCTCCTCTTTCCTCGCTTGTGGGTAGTCCTTCTTCAAATGGTTGACACTCCAACAAAAAAATAGGCCCTAATCCTGCACTCTCCCTAATGTCATCGTTTACACCGAGGACACATTGGGAAACTCCTCCAGTTGTCACCCTGCCCTGACAGCCACTAAAAGCACCCTGTGCCCTCCTATCTGAGCTAGGAGGAATGAAAGAGTCTGGGGTCTTTCTCTTCTATTCATTGGGGCCACAACCCCGACTAGATCTGGTGAAAGGAAGCACCATCCATTGAGCATCGCACCTAGTGGTGCCCTTTCTCCATATCTGATCCTCAATCCCTGAGCTATAAGGGCCTTGTCCATTCCCATATCATACGTAGTAGTCCTCGCATAAACCTATCCATTCGTTTCACATTAGTCGGTACCAAACCTGGTGCAAACTTCTCTAATCGGTCAAACCTAAAGGCATACTTAATAACTGTCATCCGGTTCTAAGTCATGTTGGTAAACTCATCATCCTTCGCAGCTCGGACTGCGACACGGTAATACTTCTTGTTGAAAATGTTTGTGAACTCTTCCCAGGTCATAGCTGCAACGTTCCTTCTTTGAGTCACCACATCCCAGCAGATGTGGGCATCCTCTCTAAACATGTAGTTGGCCCAAGCTACCCTCTCATTCCCTTCCACCCTCATGAAATCTAGGATAGAAGAGATCATATTCATCCACTGCTTTGTCCACAGTGGGTATTGTCAACCCTTGAAGGTGGGAGGATGCTGCTTCCTGAGCCTCTCATACAAAGGTTCCCACCTATTCTCCATAACAAGATGAACTAGCACTGGCGCCACGGCCTGTTGAACCTGCAACCCAATGCCCTGAGGAGGGGCCGATTGCCTCAGCTCTCGAAGCTCTTCTTTTATTCGGTGAAGTCTAGCTTCCATTTTAGCAAATAACTGTTGCAAATTCGGTGGGGCAGGTGGAGGGTCCTGACCTTGGTTATCATCCTTGGCCCTGTTACTGCGGAGTCTGATTGATCATCGAGGTATTTTAACAATATGCCAGTAATCAATGACTTCGCTCATCACGCATGATAACAACATCCAAAACAACCTCCCAATTCATATCAACCGACCATAAACAACAGTCCACAAAACACAGATATCATACAACAATCAAGGGGCCATGCCCTAACATCATGCATATGTCAACTCATTAATCATTCTCTATATAAAATAATCAGGCAAACAAGGAACTTAATCATGCAATCAAGCATAAAATTCAATCATTACCAAACAACCCTTAGTCGAGCTTGTCACTGGCAGCGAGCGTACATGTTCGGTCAATCTCCAGGAACCGTAAACCTTGGCTCACTCTGATACGAAGTTGTAAAGCCCTACTGCCTTAGAGATGTTACTAAGTAAGTTTAAAAAGTGCTAATCACTCGCTAATCGAGGTTTTAGGTTAAAAGTGTAGCTAAATTAGGGTAAAACCTGTTCCATGTCATTAAATACAAAATATTTGATAATCATCAAAACCTCAGAAAGTTTTACAGTTTGGGTCCCAAAATACTATGTTAGAAAATATTTACAACTCAAAATACATTTAGGGTCATCCAAGCAAGAAATTCAAGACTAAACATACTATTTCCAAAAAATACCCATGGCAGTGGCAGCCGGGTAGGCCAAACATGTACACTTCACTCCACACTCTCCATACTCATGGTTGATCGACCTTTCCTTTGCCCTTACCTGCACCATAGAGCACCCGTGAACCGAAGCCCAGCAAGAAAACTCAACATAAAACAATCAACATATGCATATCTATTAATCAACATATAACAAAACAGCCAAAAGGCTAAACACATAGCAGCCATGCCATCCCTGGCCCTGGGCTTGTATCCATTGCCTAGGATCGACGATTTATTTGACCAGCTTCAAGGGAGTACGGTGTTTTCGAAGATTGATCTCCGATCAGGCTACTATTAGTTGAGGATCAAAGAGGAGGACGTACCAAAGACTGCTTTTCGGACGCGGTATGGGCATTATGAATTTTTGGTTATGTCCTTTGGGTTAACCAATGCCCCGGCGGCATTTATGGATTTGATGAACAGAATTTTTAAGGATTACCTGGATAAGTTCGTGATTGTATTTATTGATGATATCCTAGTATACTCCCAGTCAGAGGCAGAGCATGAGCATCATCTGCGCTTGGTGTTGCAGCGGTTAAGAGAGCATAAGCTTTATGCTAAGTTTAGCAAATGCAAGTTCTGGTTATCGAAAGTTTCATTTCTAGGCCATATTATCAGTAAGGATGGGTTACTGGTCGACCCAAGTAAGACAGAAGCAGTGAGAGATTGGCCTAGACCCAGCAGTGTTCCTGAAGTTAGAAGTTTCCTTAGACTAGCAGGTTACTACCGGCGGTTTGTAGAGGGGTTCTCCAGAATTGCTACTCCGTTGACAGAATTGACAAGGAAGAAGACCAAGTATGTGTGGACATATCGATGTGAGAACAGCTTTAAAGAGTTGAAGCGGCGGTTGATTACTGTACCAGTGCTAAGCCTGCCAACGGATAATGAGAAGTTTGTGGTCTACTGTGACGCTTCCAGACAGGGTCTGGGATGCGTGTTGATGAAGGCTGGGAAAGTGATAGCGTATGCATCAAGGCAATTAAAGGAGTACGAATAGAGATATCCCACGCATGACCTGGAGTTAGCTGCGGTGGTATTCACACTTAAGGTTTGGAGACACTATTTGTATGGAGAGAGGTGCGAGATATACACTGATCACAAAAGTCTAAAGTATTTCTTTACCCAGAAGGACTTGAACATGCGCCAGAGACGGTGGCTAGAGCTGGTAAAGGATTACGATTGTGATATCCTATACCATCCTGGGAAGGCTAATGTAGTAGCTGATGCATTGAGCCGGAGGGGCCCAGGACAACTGTATAGTTCGAGGCAGATATCTGACAGATTAGCTGGAGAGATGACTAGAGCAGGTATAGAGCTAGTGGTTGGTAGGTTGGCCAACATTACTCTTCAGTCAACGCTCCTCGAGAGGATTAAGGAAGCATAGGGAAGGGACCCCCAGTTAGTTGAACGTAGAGAGAATGTCCTATCTGGAGCAACTAAGGACTTCTCTATTTCTGAGATGGGTTTGTTGAAGTACAAGGGACGGATTTGTGTTCCGATTGATCTAGACATTCGGCGAGAGATTCTGGATGAGTCTCATACCACTCCCTATTCTTTGCACCCAGGTTCTACGAAGATGTACCATGACCTGAAGGTGTTGTATTGGTGGTCAGGCATGAAGAGGGACATGGTGGACTATGTGGCTAGATGCTTAACCTGTCAGCAGATTAAGGCGGAACATCAGAGGCCAGCAGGATTATTACAGCCTCTAGGGATTCTTGAGTGGAAATGGGAAGATATTGCCATGGACTTTGTGGTTGGATTGCCAAAGACCGTGGGTCAGCATGACTCGGTGTGGGTGATTGTGGACAGGTATACGAAGTCCGCCCACTTCTTACCTGTGAAGACGACTTATACTGTGGAGCAGTATGCAGAGCTTTATGTAAAGGAGATTGTTCGACTTCATGGGGCTCCGAGGTCGATAGTATCCGACAGAGACCCCACTTTCACTTCCAAGTTTTGGAAGTGCCTACAGAAGGCAATGGGCACGCAGCTCCGGTTAAGTACCGCTTATCATCCTCAGACGGATGGACAGTCTGAGAGGACAATTCAGATACTGGAGGACATGTTACGAGCTTGTGTGTTGGATTTTGAGGGATCTTGGAGTAGGTATCTCCCTCTGATTGAGTTCTCGTACAATAACAGTTATCAGGCGACGATCGGAGTGGCTCCGTATGAGATGCTGTATGGAAGAAAGTGCAGATCGCCGATTCACTGGGATGAGGCAGGTGAGAGAAGGTATTTGGGTCCTGAGATGGTTCAGAGGACCAATGAGGCACTTGAGAAGATTAGAGCTCGTATGCTCGCCTCCCAGAGTCGCCAGAAGAGTTATTCAGATCAGAAACGCAGGAGCGTGGAATTTCAGGTTGGTGATCATGTATTCCTCAGGGTTTCACCCCTGAGAGGAGTAAAACGATTTGGCGTTCGGGGCAAGCTGAGTCCCAGGTTTGTTGGTCCATTTGAGGTTCTGGAACAAGTTGGGGAGGTGGCTTACAGGTTAGCAATGCCTCTAGCTCTATCAGGGGTTCATGACGTGTTTCATGTATCCATGCTCCGGAAGTATGTATCGGACACTACTCATGTGTTGAGCTATGAGAACTTGGAGTTGGATCGGGATTTATCATACGAAGAAAATCCTGTTCAGATCCTTGACAAAAAGGACAAAGTCTTGAGGAGCAAGACCATCGCCTTGGTTAAAATATTGTGGAGGAATAGCAAGGTCGAAGAGGCGACATGGGTACTGGAATCAGATATGCGGGAGCGGTATCCCGAGTTGTTCAGGTAAATTTCGAGGACGAAATTTTCATGAGGAGGGGATAGTTGTAACGACCCCAAATTCGCTATTAAGGCTTAAGGGCCTGGAGTAGTGTGCCTGGAGGGCATAATGGGATTCTGTGTGTGACTTTTATGAATTTAATGCATGATTATGACTTATTGCACGTTATATGACTATTTGATTATTTGAGATGCATGACTATGTGAATTAGTATGAATGTAGACCTGATTGTCTTAGAATGAGCATGATTGTAATTTGGCCATTTTAGAGCACAACTGTGATAATTGTATTATGTGATCGTGCCATGTGAGTGTGATGTTATTATCAGGATGCACGCATCGAGACGGTCCTAGTGAGCCAGTTAGTCTAAAAGTCACAACGGGATGTTGTACCCGGCTCGGGAGGAGCCTAGGGGTACTTCGGGAATCTTATAAGTGAGTTGAGAATGAGTGGTTAGTTATTGGTAATTGGGTAACCTAGGTAACTATTTGTAACTGCTGTGAGTAACAAGTTTTAGATAGAAAATGGTAGAAATGAAATAGAAGTGAAAGGACTTAAGTGCCCTTGAAGGTTTAGTTAGGAAGGGTTATGAAGAAGGGGTAAAATGGTCCTTTTGCAAGGGAAATAGACAAATTGCAGCTGGGATTTAGGGGGGCACGGTTTGGGCATTGGGCATTTGAGTGTTTGATAAAATTAGAAGAGAAGAAAAAGAAGAAGAAAGAAAGGTTAGGGCAAGAAGAAGAAGAAGAAGAAGAGAAGGAGAAGTGGGAGTCTAGGAGGAGATCAAGGAAGCTTTGTGTGAATTCTCCATTTGAGGTAAGGGTTTTATACACATTTAAGTTTGGGTTCTGTTTTGATTTGAGGAATTTAAAGCCTAAGCTAAGCATTGTTAAGTTTTGGGTTAGTTGCTGAAATTAGAGATCAAAGGTGTGGATCTTGGGTGTGTTGATGTTTTGATCTTGATTCTAGTGTCTATAGGTTGATAGATTGTTCATATGAAGTTTGGATTTGAGTTTTGGGGTTTAGGTATTGGTTTGGGGTGATTTGGAGAGGTTGAAGCTTGGGAAAACGTGAAGGAAAACCCAGAATTCTGGGTCTGCGAAGGCTTGCCGCGGCACAGATTTTGCGTGTCGCGGCATGGAGCCCCTGACTTGTTGGGTGCCGCGGCACAAGGCCAATTTCAGGATATCATTTTTGGCAATTTTAGGCCTTTGCTCCGGCGGTTCGGGGGATGTCTCCGGGGTGTTGTTTTAAGGTTTTAGAGGTCCCAGGAGTACGGGATTGGTCCCGGGAAGTGGTTTTGGGCTTGGTTAATATTAAAAGTGTTTTATGTGTGTTGTGACTAGGATTTCAGAGAGGCTCGTGCTAGAGGACCGTGCTCGTGACCGTGGTGCATCGGAAAGCAAGGGATACAGGTAAGAAAACCGTAACACCCGAGAATAGGGCATGGGCCCATTGTGTGATTGTAGGGCACGACCCTAGCTTGTATTGTGTGCAAATGTGTAATCTTAGATGAACTATTGTATGTTTGAATGGTAATTTCATAATGTATGATATGTGTGATTATAATGGAATGAACGGCAAGGCCGAGAGCGGCAAAGGCCGGGTACGGCAGCGGGGCCGGAAGTAACGCTCAGCACATGGGATGCTATAGCCAGGGTGGGACCCAAGGGATACATGAGTTATCCTACAGTGAGGACCGAGACCCCAAGCTTTGGTAAGGCCTCTGGGGTGGCATGGCCGTGCTTGTTTAATCTGATGATTTTCCTATATATCTGTGAATTATGCCAGTTATATTATTTGCATATGTTATGTGCTATTTGGGTTTTCTTGCTGGGCTTCGGCTCACGGGTGCTCCGTGTGGCAGGTAAAAGCAAGGAGTCAGTCAACCGGCCATGAGTATGGAGAGCGTAGGGGCGGCGCGTACATGTTAGGCCTGCCCGACTGCTTTGGTTGGGGACATTTTTGTAAATGGCTGTATTAATCCATTCTTTTGATAGTTAACCTGGTGTAAATCTATTTTTGAGTTGTAAATATTTTGTAAACCTTATTTTGGGATCCCAGATGTTTTGTACTTAACGTTTTCAATGAAGTTAAACATTTTAAAAGAATTCAGCCTTAAATTCTGATTTATCCACACTTTTGGTTTTAGAAACCACTTAGAGTCAGTCAAAAGCACGATTTCTATTTTAAACTCACTAAGTAACAGCTCTAAGGTAGTAGGGCGTTACATTTATTACCTGTGTCCCAAGCTCCCTCAGCACCGAAATCCCGAGCATAGTCCTTTAACCCAAGCCTCGCTGAAGACCTAGTCACAACGCATCAACAATAACCACCCATCAAGCTCTAATCCATTAAATAACTTTGGAATATAGTTGCAGTCTCTAGGACCTAGGTAATATCCCTCCCAAGCCTTAACTTCCGAGTTCCCGAGCCAAAACCCTTAAAACAATCAAAACTTTGAATTAGGGTCGCGGCCTAGCCCCTTAAGGGCCATGGCATGCCATAAGATAGAGGCAAAATGCCTCCCTGCTGGGAGACACGGGGCGCAGCATGCCCTTCCTTGGGCCACGGCATGCCTCAAGAATAGAGGCCTCGCCAGGCCTTCATGCACACACAGGCCACAACATTCCCAGCCTTGGGCCGCGGCTCGAATCTCCAAACCCAAAAAACATATTGCATTTCATGAGCTAACCTCCCTGAATTTTTACTATTTCAGAGCATTAATCCTAGAATTCTGCCTAGGATTCATATCCAAACAATATATTCAGTTCTAACACCCAAAAATCCAATAGAAAACTTCATCAACACCTAAATTCAATTACCTAACTCCTAACTCCCAAAGCTCCATAAAAACAGAGAAAGTTTGTACAGAAAACTTACTTAAATCCTTACATTTGTTACAAATTCAGCCTGAGCAAATTCTATACCATTCAAGCCTTCAATCCTTCAGTCCCTTAGCCTAAATTTCCAAAGCAGACTCTTTAAGTCATCAAGCTTCCAAGGTGATAGAGGGAACTGAGAGAGAGAGAGCAATGAACCTAGCTAGGAATTTTTTTTCCTTCCTTCTCTTTACTTCCAGTGTTTTCCTCAAGCCTCTAAGTGTATATCCACTTTCAAAATCACTAAATTGCCCCTAAGCCTAACCTCAACCCTTCAATGCCACCAAGGGAATTTCAGTCTTTTTCCGAACTCTGTTAAGTCCCCGAGTATTCCCATAAATCCTCATTAATCTCAACATATCCAAATCATTACTTAATTACTAACCATTACTCAATAAATCCCAAACTCATATTACATACCCAAAATACCCTTAGGCACTCCCCGAGCCGGGTATTCGACCCCGTATTGACTTTCTAGCTAAACTGCTCTCTAGGACTATCTCGGATCATGCATCACAAATATATCACCACTCACACGTGGTAAAGATCACAATATACACAAATTGTATTTATGCCCTCAACGGGCTAAAATTTACAAATATGCCCCTACAACCAAATGAGGCCCACATGCATATTTAATTCACCTAAGCATACATTTCTAATAACATAATCATCAAATTCACATATAAACATAATAAATCAATTATTGCCTTCCAGGCACGCTAATCAAGGCTCTAAGCCTTATTAGCAAATTTGGGACGCTACAGTTACATTATCTTATAACTCACATAATCATACACAAATATATCTTATAAACATATAATTCCATATATTTCCATCCTAGCCCCCTAATCAAGGCCCTAAGCCTTATTAGGTTATGTGGGACATTATAATTTTTAAGCACAGTAACTCAAACCTAAAGGCTCACGAAGGATTCTACTACTCGGTTAGTAGAATTCGAGGTCTTGCTGGCTAGGAATTAATCTCAAAGCCTTTAAATAGTTTTGTGCTGGATGGTTATCCATTATTATTTTGTGACTAGGGGCACTGCAAGGCACGGGGGGAAAGGATCGTGCTCGCTGTCGCTTTAGTGGCAGGGCACCATTGACGGGGCCAGGCCGTATTGGTGGGACCATTATAGGGAAGTGGTGTATATCTATTTTGTATGAGTTATTATACTTGTTGAATTATCCACGTATATATGGTTATCATTTATAAAGCATGTATTTGATAGGAATGCTTATCTGAATGTCTGTCTTATTTGGCTAAGTTTTCTTACCGAATAAGAGTGTCACTCAGTGAGCGTGTTACAAGAAATAGCAAGGTAAAGGACTTGACTCTAGAGTTATATTCAGATTTGCAGGATTAGTATCCTGAGAGGTTTGAATAAATTTCGAGAATGAGATTTCAATAAGGAGGGGATAATTGTAACATCCTGAATTTGCTATTAAGGCTGGGCGCCAAGATTACTATGACAAGAGGGAATAATCAGATTTATATGTGGAATTAATTGAATTTATGGGTTATTATGCAGTATAGATGATTTATAAGGTAATGTGAATAGTTATGCATGTTTATGAGTATGAAATATGCATGTGGGCCCCTTTTTGTAAATTGGGGCATATTTGTAATTTTTGACCTGTTGAGGGTGTATTTGTACCATGTATGCATTATGAGTGAGATCTTAGTTTATGGGGATATATTTTAGATGTGTTGTCCGAGACGATCCTAGTGAGTAGATTAGCGGAATAGTCAATCTAATATCTGGCTCGGGGTGAACCTAGGGTTATTTTGGTAATTTAGTACATTCACGGGGTTTAAAGGGTAATGGAAATTTATTTAGTGATTATTTGTGTATGTCGAGGTTAATTGGGAATTTATGATGTTTTTTAGGTTTAGTGGGGAAATGATGGCGAAGGATGATTTTTCCCTTGAGGACAATAGAGAACTAAGATAAAGGCTAGGGGTACTTTGGTCTTTTCCCTAGCCTTGGATTACTTAGCAACTAGAGTTATGTGGAAACCTTAGGAAAAATCAGATAAACTCCAACCCAGTTACCTTCTCTCTCTCTCTATCACGTTTTTCACTTTTCTCTTGGGTCACTTGAGGATGTTTGAAGTTATTGAGAAGAAAGGCTGGGAACGCTAAGGAACTTGAAGCTGAAGCTAGGATTGGTATTAAAAGGCACCTAGGAAATGGATTAATCAGAGGTCATACTGCTATGGCTCAGGATTATGGATCGTGCTCGGGAATGCCTTATACTGTCAGTTCAGGACTCAAGGTAAGAAAACTATCTGTGCCCGTAGAGCAGGGCATGGCCCGATTATCTGTGCTTGTGTTGTGCTTAGTGTTAGGTGTAAATGTTTGTAACTATTATGTCATATATATGTTTGTGATGAACGACATGGGCCGAGTGTGGCCAGGGCCGAGAGTGGCGAGGGTTGAGATCGACATTAAGCATGTTGAATGAAGGCCTCTATGTTAAGGCCATCTAAGGGTGTCGTACTCACCCGCTCGGTGAAGACCATGAACTTGGTGTCTGGTAACGCACCCTAACTAGCTTAGGCCGATGTTGGGAATTTTAATAAAAACTTGTGGATTTTTTGTTGTGTTTGGTTAGTTATGCATTTATTTAAATAAATTATTTTATGATGTGCAGTGAAATTTTCTTCTGGACCTCAGCGCACGGGTGCTCTATGGTGCAGGTAAGGGCAAGGAAAAGGTCAATCAACCATGAGTTGGAGGGCATGGAGTGGTGCATACATGTTTGGCCAACCTGGTTACCACGGTTGGGGTACTTTTGAGGAGCACAGTATAATGTCTGATTTTGACGCTTATGTCGACTATACAGTGACTTTGAAATGGTAAATATGTTTTAAACAATATTCTTGGATCCTATTTAGACTCTTTTACGATCTTAATGAAAGTACAAAACTTTTAAATGAAATTTTTATTAAATGAGTCTTTACATTAATTTAATTACACTTTGGGTCTAACACCTCAATTAGCAAGTCAAATACACATTTTAAAACCACATGGTAACGGCTCTTGGGTAGTAGGGTGTTACATGTTGGTCTTGGAGATGGGCATGTGCGAGGCTTGGGAGGTGGACCTTGTTGTATGAGGCCCTTGGCATCTAGGCGAGTGCGTACATGAGATGGGCCTCGCCTAGCAAGGTCTTTTAGTCTCGAGGGTTTATGTTAGCAGTTTTGAAGAAGGGGCATCTGTGCGCTTGGCGCCTCAGCAAGACGGTTCTTGCATAGCGAGTCCCTAGGGTCTGGAGGGTTCATGTCGGTTGTTTTGATAATGGGGCATGTGAGCGCTTGGCGCCTAGGCAGGTGCCTATGCGAAATAGGCCTCACATAGCGAGGCCTGTGATTCTCGGGCGTTCACGCGGGAAATTTTGAGGAAGGGCACTTATTCGCTACAGACCTTGTTATCTTGAGGTCTAACTTGGTGTCTTGGTACAGGTTGATTGAGGGGACAATAACCCATATTCACACTTGCCCCTGAGACTACAAGTACACTTTTAAGTTTCCTTCCAGACTCCTTTCACATTCCTTATGTGATATGTATAGCACCCAAGCCTCACTTTGCCTTAAAAAGTATGGAAGACACATCCTTGGTTTGCTATCTTTGTGGTGAATGAAGAAACACAACATGCACCTTGGTGGTGTGTTTCTTTGTAGTTTATAAATAAACACACAAACACACTATCTTTGGTGGTAATCCACGTGTGTCCTTAAGATTGAAAGAGATCCAACCATTCCCAAGTGTGGATCCTAAGCTTGTCAATACCTTTGATCCCCACTCTTCATTTTAAACTTGATCCAAGGGCTAGGGAGCCTTGTCTCTTCCTATAAATACCCAAGGCTTGGACTTGTTATCTCACACTAAAGATTACATAGCCTAGTGTGAATTTTTTGAAGTCACTTCAAAGGGCTCTAAAGTTCCATCCGCCCTAGAAGCATTTCTTGAGGTAAATTCTACAACATTGAACTTTCCTTTTTTTTTTACCATCCATGTTTGCATTGTAGAGGTACAAGGTGTTTTCACATTTCTAAAGGTCCGCTCTTGCCTATCACGTGACGCATCTTCACACGCCCAAAGGCGTGTGCTTTCACATCCACGGACCCGAATACATGCACCCAGGTACACCTTCCCCACAGTGATATATGTATGTCCCTTTTATTTTTTATACACACAGGTTAGCATAGACCTTTGCCTTAAGGGCTCCTTGTTTCCATATGATGCTAGGTGCGTACATAAGGGTCTTTGTCTTACTCCAATTGCACTCCTATTGTATTGTAGATATAGAGTTGTCTCCACGCACACACATTGTCGAGTCTTAACTTTCCTATGGCGTCTGGATGGTCCTTCAAAATTCCTCCTGATGTCGAACTTATCGAATTAGCATCTTCTGACTTTGAAGTTGATACCCACAAACCTTCTTCAAATGCAGGTGTGCGAATGCTCTACCTATAGCGGTTATCCTACCTTTTGAGAGTGAACTAGAATTTGTCACCAGTGGTGGGTGTTCGGGTTCCACCCCATGGCACGAGACATATGTTGCCCAACTAAAATCAACCCTTCATGATTGCATAGCTGAAATTTCTTGTCTAGAGGAAAATCTGCCACCTTCACCTCCATCTCCCTATGGTACTGGAGCTCCAAACACCAGGGGTCATACTCATGGGGTTGTGGATAGTGATCTCTCTAAACTTGAGTTTCACTTTATGGTCTTTACCTCATTGCTTCTTCCATCAAGCAGTATGCGACTAGAAATAGGACATGTAGAGGGCTTTCATGCGGGTTGTTGAAGCCAGTCACTCACAAATCGCCTATTGTTTCTGTCAAGGTATCAGACAAGCCGAGGGAGGTCCCTGATGATTCTGAGAATGCGGACACTGAGTGAACTCTGACCTAGAATAAGCTTTCTAACATGCTAAAGGCCCATAGACTGTCACCGGACCTTAACTTTGTCATTCTGTCCTGTAACGACTGTGCATCTGAGCTGCTAGAGGGGCTTGTAGCTTTTAGTGACTCAGTGATCAAGTCTGAAGGGTCCTTCCCACTCCACTCCTTCTTTGTTAAGGTACTTAACTAATTTGAGCTAGTACCTCTTAAGTTGTCACCCAACTTTTGGGTTGCGTTGAGTTGTTTGTATGTGTTATATAAGCAAGTGCACCTCGGGGGAGCCTCCATGAATGAGTTCTATCATCTATTCACTTCGGGTGAACCCTTCAACCCCTAGCTTCTATTAGTTCCAAAAGGTTGTGGCTCTGACACGGCATCCCCTCGTGGAGGGCACCATTTCCAACACTGGTTCGTGGAAGAGCAATTTTTTCTTCACCAACAAAGTATCTACATAGCATATTGTAACGCCCTACTTCCTTAGAGTCGTTACCGAGTGAGTTTTAAAAGAAAACTTTGTGCAATTAACTCACTAACCGAGGTTTTGAAACGAAAGTGTGACTAATTAAAAGTTAAGGCTGTAATCTTTGAAAATGCGTTGTTTCAATAAAAACTTCTTGTATTAAACATTTGGGATCCCAAAATAAGGTTTGAAAACTATTTATATCTTGAAATAAGTTTACAGTTGATCAGTTCTAAAAATCATAGATTATTACAGCCATTTTTTAATAAACCCCCAACCAAAGCAGTCGGGCAGGCCAAACATGTACGCGTCGCTTCACGCTCTCCGTACTCATGGTTGGTTGACTCAGTCATTGCCCTTACCTGCAACACAGAGCACCCGTGAGCCGAAGCCCAGCAAGAAAACTCATGCAGAACATAACATATGCAATTTATACAGTTTATCATATCAGATAATCCACAGATAAACAAGTCAACCATTAGACTAAGCAAACACGGCCATGCCGCCCCAGAAGCCTTACCGAAGCCTGGGGTCTCGGTCCTCACCGTAAGGATCTCACATGTATCCACTGGGTCCTACCCTGACTATAAGCATCCCATGTGCAAAGTGTTACTTCCGGCCCCGCTGCCGTTCTCGGCCTTGCCGCCCTCGGCCATAGCCGTTTATTTCACTATAATCACATATAGCATAAATCAAAGAACATTCAGACAAATATCAATACATTTAAGTCTGCACCCTAACATGTAATGCAATATAGGGCCGTGCCCTGCAATCATCTCATCATGCAATATAGGGCCGTGCCCCGCAATCACACTATGGGCCCACGCCCTATCCTACGGGTGCTATAGTTTTCTTACCTGTATTCCGAGCCTCCTGATGCACTAAAGCCACGAGCACGGTCCTCTAGCACGAGCCTCTCCAATATCCTAGTCACAACACACATGAAACATCCTTTAATACTAATCAATTCATAACCACTTCCCGGGACCAATCCCACACTCTTGGGACTCCCAAATTCCTTAAACAATTCATCGGAAACATCCCCCGAACCCCCGGAGCAAAAGCTCAAAAATGCAAAATTTCAAGTCCTGAAAATGGCCTAGCGCCGCGGCTCAGCCCTATAGGGCCGCGGTGCCAAGCAAGTCAGAGAGCCTCTCCCTTCCTGAAAACAGCCTTGCGCCGCGGCGCCCAAGAACAGGGCCGCGGCGCCCCTTCGCGAACCCAGAAATTCTGGGTTTTTCTCCTTCAATTCTCACATCCAAAACACCTCTAAACCAGCCCAAACACATATCTCAACCCCAAAACCACATTGAAACCTCAAATGAACCATCTAACAACCTATAGACACTATCATCAAGATCAAAACACAATCATACTCAAAAATCCACACCTTTGATTTCTAATTTCAGCAACTCAAACCAAACTTCAAAATGCTTAACTTATGCTTAGATTTCTCAAATCAAAACAGAACCCAAACTTAAAGATTGCATAAAATCCTTACCTCAAGAGAGAATTCAACCTTTAAGCTTCCTTGATTCTCCCCCCTAAATCCTTCAAGTTTCAGCTCCCTTCTTCTCTTCTTCCTCTTCTTGCCCTAACTTTTCTCCTTCTAGTTTCTTTCCTTCTCTTCAAATTCTATCAAAACCAACAATGACCAAGTCCAAACCGTGTACCCCTATAACACAGCTCAAATTTGTGTAAACCCCTTGCCAAATGACCATTTTACCCTTCCTTACCTATCCTTTCATAACTAAGCCTCAAGGGCACTCTAGTCCTTCCACTTATATTTCAATTCTACCATTTTCCATCTAAACTTGTTACTCACAGCAGTAACTAATGGTTACCCAGGTTACTCAATCACCAATAACCATTACCCGCTAAATATCAATTTAACCATAACAATTCCCAAGGTACCCCTAGGCTCCTCCCAAGCCGGGTATAGAAATCCCGTTGTGACTCTTAAGTTAATTTGCTCTCTAGGACCGTCTCAGCACGTGCATCACAATAATAACACCACACTCACGTGGTACAATTCACATAATACAATTATCACATATATGCCCTCAGCGGGCTAAAATTACCAACTTACCCCCACCATGCAAACGGGGTCCACATGCATATTTATTTCACCTAACATGCATACTAACCACGTAGTCATGCATCTCGAATGTTCAATTAGTCATATAACATGCTTTAAATCATAATCATGCATTTAACTCATAAAATCACACATAAATCCCAACATGCCATCCTGGCACACTAATCAAGGCCCTTAAGCCTTATTAGCGATTTTGGGTCATTACACATATGCATTTCAACACATCAAGTAAGTATTTATATTTGCATATACATATATGTATATATATTTATTTAATTTTACTTGTCTTTATCTCTCTTCTCAGGTTTGCCTTACTATACTTATTTCTTTTCCTTGGCCTTAGGTCTTGAAGGGGTTGTTGGCCTTGCTTCTCATGTATGTCAACTTCATGCAAACAGGTCTGCTTCCATTTCATTGAAGGCAATCTCTATTCATCCAAGTTGTTATCTCCAGACCAAGCATTTCCTTATGCTCAGTTTCATCCAAGTCTACCAACCCGAAGAACGTAGATGATGATGATGATGATGATGATGATGAAGACTATCACTATTCTGAGGATGTTATTATGGACACTGAAGATGAGGTTGAGATGGAGTCTGAGAACTACTTATGTTTAAGATCCTTGGCTAACAGAGCCGGGGAGGTTGCAGATTATGGATGCACTGATGACTTCACTTCCTAAATCCCATCGTCGGTAGTAGGTGGCGAGTTTTCCTTCACCGCTCCTCCTTCTGCTTCTTCTATTACGAAGAGGAATTTTGTTCTGCCTTCCTTCGATGATTCTCTTTCGCCTTTGGAGCGCATTTGGGACAGGCGTCCTAAGGTGCCTCACTTCTTAAAGAGGTGACTCCATGCCCCTCGGCTCCCCATGCCTCTGTTGATTGATCAGGACATTCTCGGTCCCCTTCCTTGTCTAGGCATGTGTCAACAGGTATACATGCATCCCCTCGTCAAGTGCATACCTCCAGTCCTTGGGGGCATCCTTTGGTGACGCAGTATGGAGAGACCATGATCCATTACATGGGGAATATTCCCGAAGGTGAATAGGGGTTTGTCTACTACATTCTAGATACCTAGTTGGGTGAGGCTGTGCGCGTCAAAACACTTAATGTATGTTTTTCAGTTTTGATTTCATCTAATCATTGAGATTTTCATTCATTTTTGTGTTTTTACTTAGACCTCCATCTTGGGTAACCATTTTGTCCCCTTGAGTTCTTCAACGCAATGATTACAGTTCGAGCTTGAGTTGCCAATGAAGGGCCTTTCCTTGGCTATGGCAGAGAAAAATGAGTTGACCGCACGAGTCAGCGATTTTGAAGGCCAACTCACTAAGACAGTCTGCGAGAGGGGTGCTACAATAGTAAAGGTCACATTGAACTCTCGGTCTAATACTAGACTCAACACCACCATTCAGACCCTCAATGTGAAGACTAATGCTCTTGAAGTTAAACTGGTGAATGGTGGAATAGCATAGTTGAGCACACGTTTCATGTCGTGTGAAGAACTAATCTTGATGTCAATGTGTCCCCCTTTGGAGACTATACGGCTGAGAAGATTGCTGAGTGGAATGGTCGGTGTGGGAACCCATAGGCCCCTCTTACAAGCTTATCATTTTTTTTTTCTATTGTGTAACCCTCTATATGTTTTCTTTTGTGTGGAATTTCTTTAAGTCTTCAATTATATGTAAAACACTTTATGTTTGAGGCCCTTTTATGTTCGCTATTATATATAAGACCCTTGCTTATCTTTGTAGTGTCTGCAAGAATGTATTGGCCTTCTGAGCCTTTAACATCCTCTTTTTGGCTATAATACGTACAAGGTTTTGCTAAATCCCTCTTCTTTGATGAATTACTTATGTCTTCCTTGGACTGATGATGATAGTCTTTTTGGTGCACCTTGACTATACTTGTAAGGACATGTTAGCCCTTTGGATTTTTTGCATCCTTTTATATTCTTTGTGTGCACTTGATATTCTGTGCGAGAAGCATCCTTCTCACCATTATGCATAGTACTATTTTTACAAGGGTCTCTTTTAGGACCATTTTTGGCTTGACGGCTTGGTGGTCACTCTATGCTTATTGGTGGACCTCCTCTTTGAGGCGTTATCCCTTGCGGAGGTATTAGCCCGTAACGCCTCACTACCTTAGAGCCGTTACTAAGTGAGTTTAAAATGTGCATTTAACTTGCTAATCAAAAATTTAGGTCAAAAGTGTAACTAAACTGTATTAAAATCACACAGTTTAAAAATGTAGTCATTCATTGAAAATTATGAAGAGTTCAACATTCGAGACCCCCAACATACTGTTTATAAGTATTTACAACTCAAAAATATGATTAAAGTTGACTATACGACAAAATATAATTTAGTAAAATACATCTCCCAAAAATACCCATGGTCGTGGCAGCCAGGCAGGCAAAACATGTACGCGCCGCTTCACGCTCTACGTACTCATGGTTGGTCGACCATCCCCTTGCCCTTACCTGCACCATAGAGTACCCGTGAGCCGAACCCCATTCAAGCATATAAGTCAATTACTGTAACGACCCAAAATTACTAATAAGGCTTAAGGGCCTTGATTAGTGTGCTGGGAGGGCATAATTGGAAGTTATGTGAACTAATTGTGAAAATGCATGATTATGTGATATGCATGATCCCATGATTATATGAATATGTGGAATGCATGCTTATGAGTGTTAGATATGCATGTAGGCCCTGCTTAGCTTTTAAGGGCATAATTGTAATTTTGGCACGTTGGGGTATAAATGTGATAAACTGTTGAGACCACATTATTATGTGGATATATATTTACAGTGTTCAGCACGAGGCGATCCTAGGGAGCAAGTAGCGAGAAACTCACAACGGGACCCGGTACCTGACTCGGGGCGAGTCAAGGGGTATTCTGGGTAATGGATATTTATTTGGGTTATCGAATTATGGAATTAAATAATTGGAGATATATCTGAGGTTAGGAAGCTTAGGTGGGAATACTGGGGAATTTTACCATTTTTCCCTCGGGGACGTTTTTGGCATCCCGAGCCTCGGGATTGACTTAATTGCTTAAGGATAGACTAAGTAAAATTTAGCAAATGGTAGAACAGAGCCAAACCGACCTTTCTTCCCCTTCTCTGTCTCTCTCAAGGGAAACCTCAAGGAACCAAGAAGTGCTTGGCTGGAACTCAGAGAAATTGAGCTGGGATTTAGGAGATTAGCCCAGGGATTAGCTAAGGATTTAATTAAGAGTTAAGGTAAGTTATGAGTTTTATCTTTGGTGGTTAAATTCTCTGAATATGGCTGAGTTCTAAAGTGACTATGGGTTTTTGGCATTCAAGGTTGAATTAAGGCAGAAGGCTTGGGAGTTAGCTCAGTAATTGTTTGGAGGAGTGAGTCTTCAGTGAAAGTAAGCTTCAATTTATGAAATAGTGTTTGAATTATGGGTTTTTCTTACTGGTTTTGGTGTTCTTGAGCATGTGGGTTTGAATGATTGAAATGTTGTTTTGATGAGTTTCTAGACTGGGTTTCCGCTGGGTTATGTCGCTGAAATCGTGTTAGAATGTTTGTGATAATTGGATTATATCATTAGGGTGGTTATGGGTGGTTTTGAGTGAGGTTAGGGTGTTAAAAATGGTGGTTTTTCTGTGTTTGAAGGGGTCAGGCCACGACATGGTGAAGCCTGAGCCATGGCCCGTGTCTGTTTTTGGGCGAGGCTAGGCCTCTGGTTTGGGGCATGCCGCGGCATGGAAAGCTTAGGCTGCGGCCCTTAAGGGAATTTTTGGCCTTTTGGAGTTTTTAAGTGTGGGAGCCTAACCTAGGGTGCTCGGGATCGATCCCACTACCGTGTTTGGTGGAATTAGATGTCCCGGAGGTTAGAACTCTATCCGAAAACATTTATACAATTATTGATAGAACCCTTTATCATGGTTGTGACTAGGTGTACGCTTGGGCTTGGGGCAGGATCATGCTCGGGGGTCGTCTTTCCTAATCAAAGCACTTGGAATTAAAGGTAAGAAAACTGCACCCGTTTATGTGGATGGGATGGGAGTAAGTGTTCCCTATATTTGTATCCACTATTATATGATTGTGATTAACCATATGAATATATTGAGACTAAGAGCTCCCTATAATTATATGAATGTATTGAGGTGGTATTATGCCATGGGGACATGTGATAAACAGCCTAAGAGTGCCAAAATCAATACATGTGCACATGGCGTGGCTGAAGACAGCTTATTAATCACTGAGCTCAGTTAAGCTAGCCGGAGTCAGTGGGTATAACACTGGGCTTGCCCTAAGTGAGCCAAAGACAATGGTTTATTATAGAGGGTTCGGCCTAAGGGGATTGACCCTAGTTATTGCATGACATGTGTACTATTGCTAGTTTGATGTATATGATATGCTGAATATTTGGATGTTGGATCATTGGTTTGTCAACTGGTATTCTTGATTAAGTGGGTGCTATGGCTTGCTAGGTAATTGATTAATGTCTTGTAAATTATTTGGTTATGCTCTATGAACTACTTAGTTATTGATATTGATTGTGCTATGATATTATATTTTCTTTTTGGGCCTCGGCTCATGGGTGCTACATTGTACAGGTAAAGGCAAGGGTAAGATGGTTCAACCATGTGTTGGAGAGCTCTGGGGGCGAGTTGTACATTGTTAGCTACTCGGCCTCCATGGTAGAGGAATTGTGTAGGGACGGAAACCTAAAACGTGTATTTTGCCATTAGAGTGGCTTGATTATTTATAAGATTTGGAAAATTATGTAATTAGGTTATTTAAACCCTGATTTGGGATCCCATGTACAAAACTTTTATTTTAATGAAAATTGTTCGTTTATAGCCAAAACCTTGTAAACCTAATTTTTTCGTGTCGTTAGATTCACATTTCTTTTTTTAAAATGACATGATTAGCAAGTCTCGCACTATTTCAAACACACAGTGTAACGCTCTTGGTTATCCAGGGCATTACAACTTGGTATCAAAGCATCCTAGGTATAAGGGTTCCTGAAGATAGGCTGGACATTTACACTCGTTGCTAAAGACAAGCTCGACTCAAGGTTCTATAATTGAATATATGAGACTATGTGCTTAAGTTCTTGATTGAAATATGAATGTATTATGTTGTATGACTGAAGGGAGCATGAGAAACTGATAGGGCCTGGCCCTTGACTATTGTGTGATGAGATTGAGGCATGCTGATTAGCATTGCTATTGCATGTTGTTGACCCAGATTTTGGTCAATCGACACGGAGTCAGAATATGCTTGATGTGAATGAATATGTTGACAAGAATCAAATGACGAAAAAGTAATAAGAACACGATATTTTATAGTGGTTCGGCCCCAGGATCTGGTAATGACCTACGTCCACTTAGACTGTTATTGATATAAGAATCAAAAGGATTGATCAAAGAACAAGGGTTCAATGAGTTTCACTAACCTCTAAAGAACAATACAATATTCCAAGGGGAATTACTCTAGTCTCAAATAATTCAAAAGCCAAAAGTCCCTTCCCTTGAGCTATCCTTTTCTATTTATAGGCTCAAGGGGGATTACATGATTTAGTTGCCGATATTCTCTCCTAAATAATCGGATATTCAGGAGATTGTGTGAGTTAAATTCAGGATCTGCAAAGATCTTTACAGTAATATTACATTGCATGCGGAACCATCGACCAGACTGGTCGCAGTTAAGACTGGGCCGCTTACTGCTTCTAATACGTCTTCTAGTCGACACACTAGCAGAGCCCTTCCAAGCGTCAGCCACGTGTCTAGGGATTACTTGCCACGTCATCAATTCTAATTTTTTGGATAACATTTGCCCCCCAAGTTTATTTATTACGAGCAATAAATAAACTTTTTGAGCGAACGACCCTTCGGTAACCCCGCCTTACGTGTCAGAACCCTCCGTGTGTTCTTGGAAAAAGTAACCTACTCCTGTCTAATCATGACTTTTCAGTTCCCCAGTAATAATTCGACGGCTATTCCACTTCCCCATACTTCGAAAAAGGGAAACTGATGATTAGGCCTTTTTTATGCCACAGACAAACTTATATAACATCTCAAAACTTCCCTTTTTCTTTTTACGCACACCATTGCCTTCTCAAGAAACCCTAAAAACCAAAGCTTTAATCTTCTCCGGAGACCGTTTTTCTGCATTTTCAAGACTCAGTCTGAGAGTTCCTTGATTTCTGAAGATTCTTTTCCAATCTCCACGACCATTTTCTTGGTAAGTTTTTGAATCCTTATGCTTCAAATTTTCGTAATGCATGCTTCTGTATGTTGACTATTTGAGTTCGTCTGCTTCTGGTTTGAGATGCTTGTGAGTAGAATGTCTTGTAGGCAAAAAAGGGTTACGAGTTAGTTTAATAGTTGGGATCATACTTTTAGGACGTAGAATCGAAGTAAAAATTCGATCTTTAGGCTAGTTGGAAAATAGGTTTTTCCCGCCCTAAGGGGAGTTGAAAAAGATTTTTTGAAAACCTTTTAACTTTCACCCTTTGATCCGTTTCTCAAATTGTTCGTGTGGAAAAATTTAGCTTTTTGTTAGAATGCTATTGTATTAAAGCTTGACATTTATACTCGACCAGCGCCATTCTAAAAAGCCTTTAAAAATTCTCTATCCTCACCTCCCCATTCCTCTGTTTGCAGACTTTGATGCCAAATTTGTGGGGAGGTGAACGGCCCATCGACGACGATCTTCTTGCCTAGCTGCTCGAAGGCGAAGAACAACCAGCTGGCCAAATCCACGAGATTCCCTTCTCACGATCCTCTTCCAGACCTCGTCCTTCTCCATCTCAAATGGCCCGTTCCAAATTTGTATGCAAGAAAAGACCTCAATCCGACGATAGTCCAAACCCTTATGCCCAGCCTGATTCGCAGGCTAGGGTTCCCTCGACCAGCAGTCGAGACAATCCTGTTCCTGACCCTAACATCCAAATTAGAGCCCGCCCTCGCCATCAGAATCTGCCTGATGTCGAGTGGTATATCTCCCCGACCAGCGTAGTGACCCCTCGGATGGTTCCTAACTATTTCAGGAAGTATCCTCTCACAGGGGTTACCATTAGAATTCCTGCCGCAGACCAAAGGGCTAACCTCCCCAAAGGTATATACAGCGCTTGGTCTCGGTATCACATAGAGGCAGGGGCTTTCCTCCCTCTACATCCTTTTTACCAGGGGGTGGCTAATTATTTTGATGTCGCCCCCTTCCAAATTACTCCAAACGGATATAGAATGCTAGCCGCACTCTATATCTTGTACAAACTTAAAATTGGCCTGAACCTACCCCCCATGAGGTCCATTATCTTTTTGACCTTAAATCCAACCCGCAACAATATGGGACGAGTTTCTTCCATCTTTGTCACCTAAAGACAAACCGGACGTTCCTGAGTGACACTACGCATATATCCAACGTGGGGCAGTACAGTAAGGAGTACTTCCTTACTCCGGACATAACCAGCAACAACTTGGCCTTCGCTCGAGGAGGTAAGTGCTGTCTTTTACTGGTCGATACTTTTAATCAAAGAGTTTCCCTTTATTCTTCTCAAACTATGCTTTGTCTTTCAGGCCCATGGTTACGTTCGACCCCAACACCAAACATGGTGTTGAGGTCCAATGCACTGGCCAGGATGACGGACGTGGAAAAAAGTGTCAAGTCCCTAGTTATTGATGAAAACCTGAGGTTATTTGGCCTCCTGGCTCCTCGCCATGAAACAAGAGGACCCGTGGTAGCCGATGCCACTGCCGAGGGGGTTCCCGAGCAGCAACCTCCCGCGTCCCCTCCTTGAAGGAGGCCGACGGGGGTTACAATCAGGGAACCCTCGGGCAATCCTTCCGCAGAAAGGCCTTCTGCTCCCCAAGGCAAAGGGAAACAAAAGGCCAAAGAGCCGGTTGTGGACTTGGGGGAATCCTCTGATGACAACGGTAAAGTTATTTTGCTTTTAAATAGCTTGCCAATTCCCTGTCATTTTTTTGATGGGGAGGGCAACTTTACATATACTCCAAATCTAGGGCTAGACTTCTTCGTGCCAGATAGTGAGTATGTGACTAATAGAGTCAATAATATAGCGACCAGTAGTTATAGTTCGGGTATTAACTATGTGACCTTCTTTTCTGTTTTGATAAAGAGTCTTCATCTGCCATTATCTTTACCCTTTGCATGTTTTTACTTGTGTGCAGAAATGGCCACTCCCAACGTCTTCGACCTATACCAGGCTGAGGAGGAAGAGGAAGTTCCTCAGCTCCGGCGAAAGTCATCAAGGAGACACAACGGCGAGACAAGCCAGGGACCTGCCAGAAAGAGTCGAACAGAAGATCCTTCCAAGGACGTGCCAACTGGGCAAACTTCTACTCATCCTTCGGCCCTTGTTGAGAAGGAGACTCCTCCTGCTCCGATGAACCCTCCTCCGGCTGCGCCCAGCAGGGAACAAAACAAGCGGGAAGAAACTCTTGGGGCCAAACTCTCGAGCCGTGCCGTACGAGCAGCCAAAGATTGCATTACGCACATCAGAAAGAACGACCACGTCAAGGATGTAATGGTTGAGGCAGAGAGTACGACGGTCGACCTAATTCTGAACAGGACCCTGAATGAAATAGCCAGCGTAAGTGCTTCTTTATCTTTTTGGCCTTAGTCTTTTAGTCTTTGCAACAGGTTCTAACTTTATCTCATGTCCTCAGGCTTTGCTGTCTGCTACTACTGCTCGTACCCGCACCCAAGCCACCATCGAACAGGCTCGGGCAAAGGCTATCGAGAGGCACCAGGTGAAAGCAGCCGAGGAACTTTCGGCTGCAGAGGCCAGGCATGCAAAGGAGTTGGAGGCGATGGCTCAGCAGAGGGATGCCGCAGTGACAAAGCTATCGGAGGCTGAACCTTCAAAGGCTGCTATAAGGAAGCAGAGGGAGGAGTATCAAGAGGCCAGCCGAGTCTAGTTTCGCGAAGTCAAGAGACTGGGTGAGGTGCTTAAGTCCAAGGACGATGCCATCTCTACTCTTGAGGGCCAAGTGGAGCAGCTGAAGCTCGACAACTCCAAGAATCTGGAAAGGTATAAGAAGACGACGCTCCGGTGTTTTTATAACTTCTGGAAACACAATCAGGGCGCCGATTTCAGCTATCTGTCAGAAGATGTTAGGACTGCCGAGCTGGCTCACTGTACTGCTCAACTGGCTAAAGAGGAGGCAAGAGCAAGGGTTCCTGCTTCTCCAAGCATTGCTGGTGCAGAGGAAGAAGCAGTCGTTGAGGACGCGACCAATCAGAATGCTAGTAAAGACCCTCCTGCTCCTAATGCCTCTTGAGCTTTTTTTTAATTTTTTCTTTCTTTTGATTACACGACCCACAGGTCATGATGTAAAGACAATACCTTTTTTGAATTTGCTACATGGGCAGCAAACTTTTCCTATTATCTGAACAGTTACATCCAAGCAGTGATGCTTACAGTGTAAAAGATTGCTTCATGATGCTATAACATTTTTATTTATTATAACATTTTTCCGCATGACCAAACTTAGCATAGTACTTTGGCTTGATTTAACAAAATATAAATTTTGAAAAATACTCTAAGTACCTTAGTATGCTTTCACTCATTTTGTTCATGTGTTTACATACCTCATGGTACGCTTTGCTATCGATGTGCCTTATATGCCCCCCAAGTGATCAAGGAGCTTTAGGTCCTTGGTCACTTGCCTTGACCATGACCTGTTCGAACATTTCTACTCGGGTGAAAAAGTAATACTTGTAATACAGCAAAACAACACACGCAATGAACAAATACTTGTAAATATAAATTCACAAAGGTTGGCAAGAATGACTGGCTGCGCATAGTCCCTTATAATCTTGTATTAAAAATGGACTAAACATGTCTTTACGAGTGATTCTGAAACAGAATCTTACATATACGAGCGATTAGCCATACAGCGTGGCTAACCCTCTTTGCAAAACTTATAAAAAGTAAAATTTAATACAAGCCAGTCCTTTAAAAAGGATTGTTCACTGATAATACTTGCGCATGTGTTCTCCATTCCAATAACGTGGAACAAGATCTCCGTTTAAGCGTGTAAGTTTGTAGGTGCCTGGATGAAGGACTTCTTCAACCTGGTAAGGTTCTTCCTAATTACGTCCGAGTACTCCAGCACTGGGGTCGCGGGTGTTTAAAAAAACTCGTCGTAGCACCAAGTCACCGACGTTGAATTTTCTTTCTTTAACTTTGGAGTTAAAGTACCGGGCGACTTTTTGCTGGTAAGCAGCAACTCGGAGTTGGGCCTTCTCCCTTATCTCGTCAATTGAGTCTAGGGACTCCATCATTAGTTGGTTGTTCTTGTCCTAGTCGTACGTTATACGTCGATGTGATGGGGGGTCTAGCTCGACAGGTAACATAGCCTCATATCCGTAAGCTAGGGAAAATGGGGTATGACCTGTCGCTGTTCGGTGAGATGTTCTATACGACCAGAGGACTTCAGGCAGCTGCTCTGGCCATGCTCCTTTAGCATCTTCAAGCCTCTTCATCAGCGTATCTTTAAGAGTTTTATTCACAGCTTCGACCTGCCCGTTTGCTTGGGGATGCGCAACTGAAGAAAAGCTTTTAATAATTCCATGCCTTTCGTAGAAGTCGGTGAATAAGTCACTGTCAAATTGGGTTCCGTTGTCTGAAACTATCTTTCTGGGCAAACCATACCGGCAAACAATGTTCTTGATGACAAAGTCGATGTAACGACCTAAATTTGCTAATAAGGCTTAAGAGCCTTGATTAGTGTGCCTGGAGGGCATAATGGGATTTATGTGTGATTTTCATGAGTAAATGCGTGATTATGATTTAAAGCATGTTATATGACTAATTGAACATTCGAGATGCATGACTATGTGGTTAGTATGCATGTTAGGTGAAATAAATATGCATGTGCACCCCGTTTGTATGATAGGGGTAAATTGGTAATTTTAGCCCGCTGAGGGCATATATGTGATAATTGTATTATGTGATTTGTACCACGTGAGTGTGGTGTTTTTATTGTGATGCACGTGCCGAGACGGTCCTAGAGAGCTAGTTTACTCAAAAGTCACAACGGGATTTTATACCCAGCTCGGGAGGAGCCTAGGGGTACCTTGGGAATTGTTATGGTTAAATTGAGACTTAGCGGGTAATGGTTATTCGTGATTGAGTAACTTGGGTAACCATTAGTTACTGCTGTGGGTAACAAGTTTAGTTGGAAAATGGTAGAATTGAAATATAAGTGAAAAGACTAGAGTGCCCTTGATGACTTACTTAGGAAAGGATTATTTGGACGGGTAACATGGTCATTTGGCAGAGGGTTTAGAAAATTTTCAGCTGGGATTATAGGGTACACGGTTTAGGCATTGGCATATATGTTGGTTTTGATAGAAATGGAAGAGAGGAAAAGCTAGAGGGAAAGCTAGGGCAATGAGAGGAAGAAGAGAAGAAGGGAGCTGAAACTTGAGGAATCTAAGAGGAGGATCAAGGGGTGGGAGGCAATTAATCTTGATCATAAGCCAAGACTTTCTGAGGTAAGGATTTATCACTTCTTTGTTAAGTTTCTAAGCTTGATTTTTCTCTTAGAATGTCAGTATGAAGATTGAAAGTTGATGTGTGGCCAATGGGTGAATTGGGGATTTGATTGTGTGTTTGGGTTGCTTTGATGATGTTTCTGAGTTGTTAGATGGTTTATGTGGGGTTTTGAGTTGATTTTGGGACATGGGTACCTGCTTGGGATGATTTGGAGTGGTGTTAACTTGGGGAAAACGCAGGGAAAAACCCAGAATTCTGGGTTCGCGAAGGAGCGCCGCGGCCCTGTTCTTGGGCGCCGCGGTGCGAGGCTGTTTACAGTCAGGGGAACTTTCTGACTTCGCTGGGCGCCGCAGCCCTTGCGGGTAGCGCCGCGGCGCTATGCCTTTTTCAGGATGGGAAATTTTGCAATTTTGGGCATTTGTCCCGGGGGCTCGGGGGATGTTTCCAATGATTTGTTTTAGGAATTTGGGAGTCCCGAGAGTGTGGAATTGGTTCCGGGAAGTGATTTTTGAATTGATTAGTATTAAAGGATGTTTTGTACGTGTTGTGACTAGGTCTTTGTGAAGCTCGGGTTAGAGGACCGTGCTTGCAGCTTTAGTGCATCAGGAAGCTCGGAATACAGGTAAGAAAACTGTAGCACCCGAGAATAGGGCATGGGCCCATAGTGTTATTGCAGGGCATGGCCCTAGATTATATTATGTGCTAATGTATAACCTTAAGTGAATTATTATATGTGTGAATGGTTATTTGGAAATGTATTATATGTGTGATTATAGTGCAATGAACGGCTAAGGCCGAGAGTGGCAAGGCCGAGAACGGCAATGGAGCCGAGAACGGTGAAAGGTCGAGAACGGCAGTGGGGCCGGTAGTAACACTTAGCACATGGGATGCTTATGGTCAAGGTAGGACCCAGTGGATACGTGTGATATCCCTACGGTGAGGACCGAGACCCCAGGCTGTGGTAAGGCTTCTGGGGCGGCATGGCCGTGTTTGCTTAGTCTAATGGTTGACCTGTTTATCTGTGGACTATCTGATATGATTAACTATATAATTTGCATATGTTATGTACTGCATGAGTTTTCTTGCTGGGCTTCGGCTCACGGGTGCTCTGTGTTGCAGGTAAGGGCATAGATTAAGTCAACCAACCATGAGTACGGAGAGCGTGAAGCGACGCGTACATGTTTGGCCTGCCCGACTGCTTTGGTTGGGAGTTTATTCGAGAAATGGCTGTAATAATCTTTGATTTTTATAACTAATCAACTGTAAACTTATTTCAAGATGTAAAGAGTTTTTAAACCTTATTTTGGGATCCCAAATGTTTAATACTAGAAGTTTTTAATGAAACGACGCATTTTCAAGGATTACAGCCTTAACTTTTAATTAGTCACACTTTCGTTTTAAAAAACCTCGGTTAGCGAGTCTTTGCACACTGTTTTGTCTTAAAACTCACTTGGTAACGGCTCTAAGGAAGTAGGGCATTACAGTCGAGAACTTTCTTGGTCGTGATGGTAGCGAGCGGCTCAGCTTTGGCCCATTTGGTGAAGTAATCAACTGCCACGACTGCGTACTTTACTCCTCCTTTCCCCGTAGGCAAGGATCCAATCAAATCTATCCCCCACACCACAAAAGGCCATAGACTTTGCATCTGTTTCAATTCATTTGGAGCTACTCGTGGAATCTTTGAAAATCTTTGACATTTATCGCATCTTCGTACAAACTCCATCGAATCCTCGTTCATAGTTGGCCAGAAGTAGCCTTGCCTCAGAATCTTCTTTGCCAAACTCTGCCCCCCAGCGTGATCCCCGCAAAAGCCTTCATGCACCTCTTTCATGAGTTCCTTAGCTATTTCCGGTGTAACGCATCTGAGTAGTGGCATTGAATATCCTCTTCGGTACATAATACCATCGACCAGTATGTACCTAGCGACTCGCCTTTGTAGAGTTCTGGCTTTGTTTCTATCGGCTGGTAGCACACCGTTCGTCAGATACTCAAAGTAAGGTGCCATCCACGTATCCTCCATTCGAATCTCCATATTGGTCTCAACCGCTTGTATGCTTGGCTCACTCAGTCTTTCTACTAGCACAATGTTCAAGGTGTCAGCATCTTTCGCGCTCGCAAGTTTTGCTAAGGCGTCTGCGTTTGAATTTTGATCCCGCGGAATTTGCCGAAGGGTGTACTCTTTGAACTGGGCTAGCAGGTCCTTTGTTTTATTCAAGTAGGCCACCATTTTTAAGCCTCGCGCTTGATATTCTCCTAGAACTTGATTCACCACCAGATGTGAATCGATGTAAATATCAAGCGCCTTTATGCTCAAGTCTTTCGCCATTCTCAATCCAGCGAGGAGTGCTTTGTATTCGGCTTCAATATTTGACGCGGTGAAGTCGAACCTAATAGCACAGTGAAATCAATGCCCTTCCGGCGTTATCAATATCACTCCCGCTCCAGTGTGGGATTCGTTGGATGACCCATCCGTGAATAACTTCCACGAAGGAGCTTTTTTCTGAGGCTCAGGCGCTTTAGGCTGTTCGCACTATTCGCTGTCTGGGAGTTCGGTGAACTCTGCAATAAGATCAGCCAAGACTTGTCCTTTTACTGCCGCTCACGGTGAATAAGTTATATAAAACTGCCCTAGTTTGACTGCCCATTTTAATAATCGTCCAGCCGCTTCTGGTTTTTGGAGGACTTGCCGAAGGGGCTGGTCAGTTAAAACTGTGATAGGGTGGGATTGAAAGTAGGGGCGTAACTTTCTAGAGGCCAGGATTAAGCAATATGCTAACCTTTCAATTGGTGGATATCTCAATTCTGCCCCGATCAGTCTCTTGCTGACATAGTAGACTGCTTTTTGTACGCCTTCTTCCTCGCGCACTAGTACCGCGCTAGCAGCAACTTCAGTAATCGCCAGGTAAATAAACAAAGTTTCTCCTTCGATTGACTTTGATAAGATGGGAGGTTGTGCCATATGGGTTTTCAAGGCTTGGAATGCTTGCTCGTAGTCTCCTGTCCATTCAAACTTCTTATTTCCCCTAAGTAGATTGAAGAAAGGGACGCACTTGTCTGTTGACTTCGAAATAAATCTACTTAGGGCTGCGATTCTCCCGGTTAAACTTTGTACATCTTTGATCCTTTCTAGCGATTTCATGTCGATCAAGGCTTTTATCTTGTCGGGGTTGACCTCGATTCCTCCTGAATTTACAATGAACCCCAAAAACTTCCCTAATCCAACTCCGAAGGAACATTTCAGGGGATTTAACTGCATTTGGTATTTGTTCAATACATCAAAGCACTCTTGTAAATCCCTTACATGTCCTTCTGCCTTTTTAGACTTTACCAGCATGTCGTCCACGTATACCTCCATGTTTACTCCGATCAGCTCCTTAAACATGTGGTTGACTAGCTGTTGGTAAGTCGCACCTGCGTTTTTTAGTCCGAAGGGCATTACTTTGTAACAGTATAGGCCCGTATCGGTCCGAAAGCTGGTGTGATCCTCGTTGGGGGGATACATGCTAATCTGGTTGTAGCCCGAATATGCATCCATGAACGAGAGGATCTCGTCCCATGCAGTTGCATCGACCAGCTGGTCGATTCTTGGGAGTGGGAAGCAGTCCTTTGGGCAGGCTTTATTGAGGTCTGTAAAATCCACGTAGGTTCGCCATTTTCCGTTCGGCTTGGGAACCAGCACTGGATTGGAGACCCATGATGGATAAAATGCCACCCTGATGAACCCATTCTCCTTTAATCTTTCAACTTCTTATTTTAAGGCTCTTGATCTATCCTTATCGAGCAACCTTCTCTTTTGTTGCACGGGTGGAAAAGTTTTGTCTATATTCAGGACATGGCTGATAACAGCAGGATCTATCCCAGCCATGTCTTTGTGTGACCAGGAAAAAACCTCCTGGTTCTTTGTGTGACCAGGCAAAAATTCCACCAATGCGTGCTTCGTGGTGGGCTCTAGGTTTTTCCCGACCTTTACTACTCTGGTTGGGTCTTTTTCGTCGAGTTGGACCTTCTCCAGGTCCTCGACGGGTCCAACGTTTTCTTCAAAATCCCCAAAGCGAGGATCTAGATCTCTATCCTCCCTTTCGGCAACACCCTATTTGGTGACTCCATCACCGGATTGGGCTTGTGTATCAACCGCCATCTGCAACTTATCTGAGGTAGTGCTCTTCGGCGTTCCGTTCTTCGCCTTTGTGATTGAGGCTTGTAGCACTCCCTGGCTTCCCTCTGGTTCCCCAACACGCGTCCTACCCCTACGTCTGTCGGGAACTTCATGGCCAAGTGCCACATACAGATGACGGCCTATAGATCGACTAGTATAGGCCTCCCAATGACGGCATTGTACGCCGAAGGACAATTGACCACTACAAAAGTGGCGAGTAGTGTCCTTGTTGCAGGCGCTGTACCTGTCGTCACTGGTAGTTTAATCAATCTGGCAGGGGCTAGTCCTTCTCCAGAGAAGCCGTATATCGTTTGGTTGCAGGGCTCCAGGTCCTTAACAGACAGTTTCATGCGTTCCAGCGAAGACTTATACAGGATATTCACCGAACTTCCTGTATCGACCAACACTCTTTTCACCATCATGTTGGCCATTTGGATGTCCACGACCAGCGGATCGAAATGTGGGAACCGAACGTGTTGGGCATCGCCATCAAAGAAGGTTATTTCACCTTCCTCTGACTGAGCCTTTTTTGGTGCACGGTCCTCCACAGTCATCATCTCGATGTCCTGGTCGTGGCGCAGAGTCTAAGCATATCATTCCCTGGCCTTTCCACTATTTCTCGCGAGGTGCGGGCCTCCACAAATAGTTATTAAGGTGCCAGTCACGGGGACCGGCTGTAAGGGTGGCGAGCATTGGCGCGTGGATGCCTGCTCGTTGCTACCCGGAGCTTCTCGTTGGGAATTCCCCGAGGCCCGTACGTATCTTCTCAAGTGTCCTTGTCTAATAAGGAACTCGATTTCGTCTTTCAGCTGGTTGCATTCGTTGGTGTCATGTCCGTAGTCGTTATGGTAACGACAGAACTTGGTAGTGTCCCTCTTCAAAATATCCTTTCGAATGGGGCCAGGTTTTTTATAAGGCACACTAGAGCTTGTGGCCTGATAAACCTATCCCCGAGACTCAACGAGGGCAGTATAGTTAGTGAACGGAGGTTCATAACGGTTACCCTTTGCTCGTTTATTGTCGGAGGTGGAAGGCTTGTTATACGGCCGTTTTCCACCATTCTTGCCATTGCCGTTGCCGTTCCCATTGCCTTTGTCGTTGCCGTTAGGTTTGGACCCATTGGCGGCTTTGGCGGGCTCGGCTGCTTTCTTATCCTTGCCAGAAGGCTTTCCATCGTCAGCAATGGCATCTTTGAGCTTGATGTAACGATCAGCCCAGTCCAAGAATTCCTAGGTAGTTCTTACACCTTCCTTTCGAAGTCTTTTCGAGAGAGGAGAGCGACGCCTAACCCCTGCGGTTATGGCCATCATTTTGCCTTCGTCTCCCACCATTTTTGCTCCAGCTACAGCTCGCATAAAGCGCTGGATGTAGTCTTTCACCGATTCTCCATCCTGCTGGCGAATTTCAACCAGCTGGTTTGCTTCGGTCGGATGCACACGACCTGCATAGAACTGTCCGTAAAAATCCCTTACGAACATTTCCCAGGAAACTATGCTTACTGGAGGGAACTTAAAAAACCATTCCTGCGCGGCTTCAGAAAGTGTTGCAGGGAAGATCCTGCACCGAGCGTCTTCAGACACTTTCTGAATATCCATCTATATCTCAAATTTATTGACATGAGATACCGAGTCTCCGTACCCGTCAAAGTTTGGAAGCGTAGGACTTTTGAACTTGCTTGGAGTTTCTGCATTAGCTATCCTCTGTACGAAAGGAGTGCCTTTCCTCCTATCGTGGTCGATATAAGATGTCCTTCCCCCGACCAGCTGTTGCACTGCCTGGTTGAGGGCATCTATCTGGGCCTGTACAGCGGCAGGAATTGTTGTAGCCTCTGTTGTTGGGGGGACGTTCTCGCCATGCCGCTCACGGTGATCGTTTAGTATGTCTCTCAAATCCTCGTCTTTCCTCCGCTGCTCGCTACCTCCAAGCTGGTTGAAGACATTATTTTGCCTGGGCTACCCCCCAGCATCCCGTCTATTGGGTTGGTCATCTTGAAGTACCTGGCTCTCGCCTCTACCTCTTTCTTCATTCCTCCTACCAGCATTTCCCTTGCCTGAGTCGGCCTCATTATACCCATGGCCATCTCTGAACCTCGATTGGCTATGGTGGGATTGACTGTTCCCTCTATTTCCATCCCTGGCTGAAACGTCCCGAGCGTTAGAGGGTGGCCTGCGCTGGTCATTGTGTCCCCGTGCATTATAATGCCGTGGGGGACCCCGGACTACAGAGCCTAACTCTAAGTCCCTCCTATTACCAGGAGGGTTCTAACCTCTGTTCGGTAGGTTTGGGTCATCGCCCCTACGACGTCTAGGACTACGAGGCTGATGCTCGGCCCTATCATGCCTCTGCTGTGGGGGATTACCACGACCAGCTTGGGATGGTGGCTGCGCCTCAGGGTCCAGTGGGACATCGTCATGGGGCACCTGAGGCTGTTCGGGCTTTTGCGGACTCGAAGGCTGGATTGGTGGGCTAGGATTAGCACCCCTCTGGGGTGGCCCATTGACAGGTTGGTCAGGCTGCGAGACAGGTGCGGCCTGATTCCTTGCCAGTTGCAAGGCTGCCTCGAGGGCTGCCATGGCTTCGCTCTGGCGGCGGTCCATCTCCGCCTGCCTTTCGCTTAATTCCGCACGCTGCCATTCAATCTTCTGCTGCTGCCGCGTCACAACTTCAGCAGCAGTCTCTTGACTGGCTTTCAGACTAGCCAGCTCTTCCTGCAACGCCCCCAGGGTACTCTTCAGCGTTGCATCATCCATATCTTCCTCCTCAAAGTCCAAATGTGGCTCATCCTCCGCCATGCTCACAGGGGGAGGAGGAGGTGGGTTTGACGGCGCAGTGGCAGCTGACTGTCCAGCTTTCCTTGCAGTTTTCGCCATTGATTTTCTCAATAATGATAAATCAAGCTCTCAATGAAAGCACCAGAATGTTGACCCAGATTTTGGTCAACCGACATGGAGTCAGAATATGCTTGATGTGAATGAATATGTTGACAAGAATCAAATGACGAAAAAGTAATAAGAACACGATATTTTATAGTGGTTCGGCCCCAGGATCTGGTAATGACCTACGTCCACTTAGACTGTTATTGATATAAGAATCAAAAGAAGTGATCAAAGAACAAGGGTTCAATGATTTTCACTAACCTCTGAAGAACAATACAATATTCCAAGGGGAATTACTCTAGTCTTAAATAATTCAAAAGACAAAAGTCCCTTCCCTTGAGCTATCTTTTTCTATTTATAGGCTCAAGGGGGATTACATGATTTAGTTGTCGATATTCTCTCCTAAATAATCGGATATTGAGGATATTGTGTGAGTTAAATTCAGGATCTGCAAAGATCTTTACAGTAATATTACATTGCATGCGGAACCATCGACCAGACTGGTCACAGGTAAGACTGGGCCGCTTACTGCTTCTAATATGTCTTCTGGTCAACACACTAGCAGAGCCCTTCCAGGCATCAGCCACGTGTCCAGGGATTACTTGCCACGTCATCAATTCCAATTTTTTGGATAACACATGTGAATGAATCTTTGGATAATGGTTTGCATACTGATTGAATGTGGTTAACTACCTGAGTTGAATTTATATGTTGTATCTGTCTATTGGTATGTAGGGAGCATGCTAAAATGTGGATATACGTGGTAGCAATAAAAGTTGGTCGTTAAATGCATAGAATTTTGGATTAGTGTTTATTATGCTTTATGTGTGCATGATTATTGTGGTTATTTGGACCTGGTTGTGGTTTGGTTCGGAGTGTGAACCTCGAGGCTAAGGAGTTTAGTCAGTAGTAGTGGATGAATTAAAATTGTTTGCGCCCATAATGGTTAAGTGGACTTGGCACTGTATTATAGGGGGTTGCAAATGATAGTCGAGGTTGGAAACCTCCATCTGCCCCTGGAAGTCGCAGCAGATGTTCGCTAGTATGTGAGTAAGCTGAGGGGTTTAATAGCTGAGACTAGATGGCAGAACAGCAGACTTCTCTGGAACAGGAGCCGCTTTGTATATTTTGAGGGTGATGTTACCAGTGTTGGTTTAATACAAGGATATAGATAAATAAGAGCACTAAATGGAAGGCTTAAAAGGCATTATCCTCTGGTTTTGAGGAAAGTTTGGGTTATGTATGGGTTGGCCAATGGATGGGCAAAGCTAATTCCATACTTTGTTATATGAAGATGAGAGGTCATGACTAAGGGGTTGTGCTAAGTATTTGTGGCAGAAGGATGCCTGGTAATGGTACTCAGACCGAGATATAGGCATGATGGGTTGAAAAGAACTCAGATGGCGATTTAATAAAAGAGGTTATAAAGATATAGTTTGAATTGCGAAGACTAATAGGCCTATAGGCTTTATTTGAAATGATAAGGTAATGACAGTGTATGTCAATGAGTTTTGTGAGTTGGGTAATTCATTTTGAAATTGATACAGGTGGGTGTAGTTGGAGATGATGACCCATTTAAGGATCAAACTCTGGGATGGTCTGAAGCATCAGGGCTGCTCCAATGTATGAGATCTTAATCTGTATTTAGGAAACAGAGAGGGCCATGTTATTTGAGATTTGTGGAATGAGGTATAGAGCATGAATGTCATAGGGCAAGAGATGGAAATGACAGTGTTTCAATTGGTGGAATTTATTGAGGACAAATTCTCGATAATCGAAGCCGAAGAACCCCAGACAGTTTTATGGCTCCTGGTTTTGACAGGAAGGTGTCTGATTTACAACATAGCCGTCAGGATAGTGATGGGAACCAGTGAGATTATTTAGTATGCACCTGAGGCAGGAGACGCCACCTAGAAGGATGTCAGGTGAGAGCACGACTCCTACATGGAATGATTTGATATGTTAGTATGGATTTTCCATGATTGGGGAATGGAAGATTGGAATGCCTTGTTACATTCGAAGCCTAAGACTAGTTTCTTGGAGCTGATCAGTTGACTGGACAATTCACATTTGTGGTTATATAACGGGCTAGAAGAGTTCGATGTTGAGAATGTTCCAAGAAAAAAAATTCAGACATAAAGAATATGCCTTAAGGGTACGATGCGAGAGGCTGAAGATATTAGTATTTGTGGAGGAGGAATTAGAAACTTCTGGAAGAGAAATTAGAATTCAAGTAATAGAGAGGTTCGTGGTCAGAGCAATAGAGCTCGTCATACGGAAGCCTTGACATGAGTCAGATTGAGAGTTAATTTGTTAAGAGGCAACCATGGATTGTAGGGGATATCATTTGGAGGACTTTAATTGGACTCAATGGAAACTAAGACCAATAGGGATTCAGATGTTTATCCAAGGAAGGATTGGGTACACTTCAGGACTCGGCTAGATAGATTCGGTATCAGGGACGTTATGGAAGATGGTAATGGTTTGACAGAAAGAATTACTGAAGCAGTCGAAGAAGTTTGACCTCGGGGTTGAACAGACAAAGCATCATATTGTGGGAATTGTTGGCATTGTTTGTTAAGGATGAAGAGTTTTAATGCCCAGTCACAAGACACGACAATGTCTTCAGGAGGTGATCTATGATGTGGTTATTACCAGCTGAAGATCAAGGAAAGAGACATTTCAGGAATTACAACTTGTACCAGGTAGGGTGTGATGAATTGGTAACAAAGGTTCTTAATTGATTCAAGCTTCAGCAACACAGGTAAGTTTTACAAGCAGAAAATATAAGAACAGTATGGATGAGTCTCCTTCAGGTTTATTGGCAGTTTGTTGGACTACTCTCCAGTTAGAAGTGAAATACGAGCGACTACTATGCTGATGATGTTAGTACTAAGGAAGTAGGGTCACAGGTAAAGCTCCATGAAGTGTCAGTTTTGTATTGCCAGGGGTATTCAGACAATGCTACAAGAAACGAAGGGGATAGGTATGAAGAGATTTGATCTGAAGCCACAGAGATGCTACTGAAAAATGTTGGAAGGATAGGGAGCACAACAAGACTGGTAAACCCATCATTTACTACATAAGTATCTTTGCAGGCAACTACAGCAGAGATTAGAAGGACAGTAAAACTTGAAGTTAGACTGAATGGATAGTGTCAGATCAGAAGTTCAGAAGAAATAGTGAGAATTTATTAGCGCTTGGTGACGTAGGAATATGCGTGTTATGGTTGAATACAGAAGGGTAGCATGAAGGACCTACGTTTTGATAAAGATATGAAACTGTGAGGGATACATCACAGATTGGGGCACGCCCAGGCTCCGACTGACGAGGGGATGGATCGAGCCTCATAGGAGGTAAAAGAATAGGAACATGGTCGATATACATGGAACAATAAGTTGGCAGTGTATGGATAGCGTAAGGTATTTGAGCATTTGTTCATTTGTTAAAAAAAAAAAAGATAACCTTGAGACCATGAATTAGTGAAATGTAATGGTTGGATGGTTGGTGTTAGAAACCCTCGACTATATGAGGAGAAGATTTAATTGGAGGCTGATCTCTTACTTGGGAGGTGTGTCTCAGTTAAAAAGAAAAGCCACAAATTACAATGGAATGGACAAGGTAACGATTGAGATTTGTATAACATTAGTGTGTGGTGATGAATAGATACGTATTCCTTTGGACTATGGAATCCAATGTGATGGTTTTGGTGGAGAAAGGGAAGAACCTTGTCAAGGTAATACAATTTAGGGTACAAGGATCGGATGAGTGGTCCGATGGGAATTTGGCATGGAGATGGAATTCTAAATGGATATCGTTCCACCTCCTCGGGTATGTAGTACCGGGAAGTTTGAGCAGGTGACATAATCTAGTATACTTGGGTATTAGAAGGTAAAGTGATATGGTGGTGGATCATAGGAACGGACCATGTTAGACTACAAGTAAGGTGATTGGACAGGGAAAGTTATAACTCAGCTGAATGAGTTAATGTAATTTGGTTCATATGAACTGGTAATGGGACAGAGCATTGATAATGCTAAGTTGAGACCCTATAGTTTTCCAATTTTTGGAAAGGAACTAGAGAACGAAGAGAACAGAGTGGGAACCTGGAATTATTGGTTAGTTACAGATGGAATACCAATCCGAAGGCTTAACAGTTGTTTTAAGGGATTAAGCGTTGAGTGTATGACTATTTGGGATATTAAGGAAAGTGTATTCCTTGATGGGATAGTCATGGTGATGAATGCTGGAGTATAGCTCAGCTAACACGGCATAGGACATGGTAAGATAAAAAGCAAGGAGTATTATGCGAAGAAAAGAAATGAAAGATAGTGGATACTACGGTTCGGTATTGGTTCAGAGGAAAACCAAAAAGGTTATTGGATTTCATAAGGTAGGAATGTCTACCTATCTGAAAGGACATAAGAACTTGTAAATTGTTAACTTTGGAGTACAAATTTCCAGGATGAGAGATTTGTATCTTTCCAAGTAATTGCAAACAAGAAAAAGTATGATATTCACGGAAAGAAAGGGGAGTTTTGACTCCCGAGTCAACAGGAATTCTGAGGTTGTACCAAGGGTTAGGCTGGGGGCCTAAAAGATGATATCACCCTGGTAGGGGTGATAACTCATAAGTATCTCTGGTATCGACGATGAGACAATGAAGTGATCAATGTGAACTAAACAGACTCTAGAGTTTCTGCAGATCTGATGTGCAAGTGAAGGTTAACGAAAGTATAGTTATCAGAAAAGATCTTGTGGAACAAGATTGTTACTCTCGTAAGAGTATTATCAAGGACTAAAAGTAAAGGCGTTGGACCTCGGAAATTATAGTCAGAGGTACGAGGTCTACTATCTAATGTGTTCAAATAAATTTCGAGGACGAAACTATTATAAGGAGGGGATAGTTGTAACGACCCAAAATTACTAATAAGGCTTAAGGGCCTTGATTAGTGTGCTGGGATGGCATAATTGGAAGTTATGTGAACTAATGGTGAAAATGCATGATTATGTGACATGCATGATCCCGTGATTATATGAATATGTGGAATGCATGTTTATGAGTGTTAGATAAGCATCCAGGCCCTGCTTAGCTTTTAAGGGCATAATTGTAATTTTGGCCTGTTAGGGCATAAATGTGATAAACTGTTGAGACCACATTATAATGTGGATATATATTTGCAACGTTCAGCACGAGGCGATCCTAGGGAGCAAGTAGCGGGAAAGTCACAACGGGACCCAGTACTTGACTCGGGGCGAGTTAAGGGGTATTCTGGGTAATGGATATTTATTTGGGTTATCGGATTATGGAATTAAATAATTGGAGATATATTTGAGGTTTTTAAGCACAGGAACCTAACCTAGGGTGCTTGGGCGATCACACTACCGTGTTTGGTGGAATTCGATGTCCTGGAGGTTAGAACTCTATCCGGAAACCTTTATACAATTATTGATGGAACCCTTTATCATGGTTGTGACTAGGTGTGCGCTTGGGCTCGGGGCAGGATCGTGCTCGGGGGTCGTCTTTCATAATCAAATCACTTGGAATTAAAGGTAAGAAAACTACACTCGTTTATGTGGATAGGATGGGACTAAGTGTTCCCTATATTTGAGAGTATCTCCATCCTTGGTGGAGGCCAGCTTTGCGAGGGAATTAGCATTGGTATTCTTCTCCCTTGGGATTTTCTCAATCTTAAACCCCTACAAAATGATCGAAATATCCTTTTACCCACAAGGTATGTAGCCATCTTGGGGCCCCTCGCCTGATACTCACCTCTCACCTGAAACACTACCAGTTGTCAGTCACTAAAAATGTGCAAACGTACTACCTTTAGTTCCTTGGCCAACTCCAAGCCAGCCAAAAGTGCTTCATACTTTGCCTCATTATGCGAAGCCTCAAATCAAAATTCTATCGCACAATATAGGGAGTGCCCCCCGGGCCCAGTCATCACTATGCTGGCCTCATCTCCTCCTTCGTTGGACACTCCATCCACATGGAGACTCCACTCCTCGAGCATTCTTTCTTCTTCCTTCCAAACTAATTCACTTTCTTTTATCTCTCCCTCTTCCTTTGGTCGATTGGTTAACTCTACTATGAAGTCTGCGAGCACCTGCCTATTGATGGGGAGCCTTAGGGTATAAGTGATGTCAAATTGATGCAACTCAATCGACCATTTCAGCAGTCTCCCCGAGGTTTTAGGTTTGTGCAAGACCTTCATCATGGGGTTGTTGGTGAGTACCTCAATCACATGGGCATGGAAGTAGGGCCTTAACTTTTTTGAGGCCACCACTAATGCGTACGCCAACTTCTCTATTTCTGGGTATCGGGTTTCCACATCTACTAAGTGTTTACTAATGTAGTATACGGGCTATTGGTGTTTCATCTCTCCTTTGACGAAGGCAGCACTTATTACATGCTCGAATACTGCTAAGTATAGGTATAGCCTCTACCCCTTTTCAGATTTAGCCAATAGGGGTAGTTTCCTGAGGTGCTCCTTAAACATAGCAAAGGCGTCCTCACAGTCTTCGTCCCAAGAGAACTTTGTGCTCCCTTTTAGGATGTTGAAGAAGGGGAGGCACTTGTCAGTGGACCTCAAAATGAACTTGTTGAGCGCTGCTACCCTTCCCTTTAGACATTGCACCTCCTTCTTGTTCCACGGTGGATTCATCTCTACTAGGGCTTTAATTTTTTCAAGATTTGCCTCAATTCCTCTAGAGTTAACCATAAAAACTTAAAAAAATTCTAACAATACCCTGAAGGTGCACTTGAGTGGGTTTAACTTCATCCTGTATCTTTGAAGTATGTCGAACATCTCACTAAGTGTGCCTCCAAGTATGCCTCCATATTCCTTCCTATATTATTAGCGAACATCCTATTCACCAACCTCTTATAGGTGGCGTCTACATTCTTCAGCCCAAAGGTTATCACTCTAAAGTAATAGAATCATTTCTCTGATATGAGTAAAGTATCCTCCTCATTAGCTGGGTTCATAGGTATCTGGTTGTACCCATAATAAGCATCCATGAAGCTAAGTAACTCATGCCTGGCTGTTGCGTCCACCAAATGATCTATCCTTGGAAGCGGGAAGTTATCCTTGGGACATGCCTTATTGAGGTTAGTAAGTCCACACAAGTCCTTTGGGACTTGTATGGGGTTCGATACCCATACTGGGTAGAACGCTTTGCAGATTAATCCACTCATTTTCAATTTGTCAACTTCCTCCTTCAAGGCTACATATCTCCCCGGAACAAGTGCTCCCCTCTTCTGCCTCACAGGTCTTGCCTTGGGGTCGATATTTAAGTGATGGCACATGATGGAAGGGTCTATCACAACCATGTCTTTGTGACTCCAGGTGAATACATCAAGTTTGTGCTTCAGAAACTTTACTAATTTTGCCTTTATGTCGCCTTGAAGGATTTTTCCCACCTTTAATTTTCTCAATGGTTCTTACATTACAACAATCTCTGCCAACTCCTCCATAGGTTCGACCATGCGCTCCTCTGCGACTCGGGGGTCTAGCTCTTGTGGGTTTGTGTGTCCATGTATCACCATCGCCATTGCTTCTTGTCGCTTGTAGCTATGCGGAGGAAGGTGTTATAATCCTCCCTCGCTTCCTTCTATTCTCTGTTCATGATTGTTATTCCCCCAGGTGTCAGGAATTTAACAACTAAGTGATATATCGAGGTTATTGCTTTTAATTCTCTTAGGGAGGGTCTCCCTAATACTACATTGAAAGTTGAAGCGCAATCTACTATGACAAATTTTTCCATGAAAATGGTTTGTCTGGGTTTCTCTCCCATGGTGAGGGCCAATTCAATTGTTCCTAAGGGTTTTATTGAGTACCCAGTGATTCCAAATAAGGAGGTATTGCAAGGTTTCAAGTTTCAAATGCCCAAGCGCATCTTCTCCAAGGCGAGATGAAACAAGATGTCTACACAACTTCCATTGTCCACGAGGACTCAATGTATCCTCATATTGGCCTACAGGACTGTCAGCACCAGGGGGTTGTTGTGGGGGAAATGCACTCCTCATGCATCCTCCTTTGTGAAGGTAATCGAATCATTTTCCCTCTTAAAACATTTTGGGGGTCACTACTCCAAGCTCATGGTGCACGAGGGTGGACTTCGTCTAGATTCCCTGGCATACCTATCTCGCCCCTTCCTTGAATATCCTCCAAATCCTAGACCTCTGAAGATTGTTCTTATTTCTCCTTGTACATCTGGGCTATTTCTTCGGTTCGTGGTCAGGCCAGCCTATCTTCTGGTCTTTGGTTCTCCCTTCTGACATATCTGCCAAGGTGCCCCCTGCGTATGGGTTCCTTAATTTCCACTTTAATATGGGTACACTTCGCCGTGGTATGGCCAATATCCTTATGGTATTGGAAAAACTTAATGGGGTCCCTTTTGGATCGGTCTCTTTCATCAGCAGGGGTCTTTTGAAGGGATCCTGATTTTCATTTGTGATGAAGATATGTTCCCTAGTATCCATCAGGTATGTATAGAAAATGTATGGTGTTTGCTTGGGTTCACATTTGGGTTTGTGCTTTCTGTGGTGGTCATCCCTTAGCCCTTCATACACTTTCTTCTTCTTTGCACCATTTGAGCCTTTATGGGTTAGTGCTTGGAAAGGGATTCACTTTTTATTTCCTTAAGGTTCTCATAGCCATCCTCAACGCAGATGTATTTTTGTGCTCTTTCATAGAATTCATCATGTCAGTGACCTCTCTTATGAGCATATTGTCCCACAGCTTGCTGCCTGGGCGCACTCTGGCCATGATTGCCAATTTTAGTTCTCCTCGAGTCTGGCTTCCTACCTCAGCCGCTTCTGTGTTAAATCTGTGAATATAAATTTTTAAGATTTTTCCTTTACCCTACTTTACGTAGCGAGGCTGGGGCGTGGCATGGTGTAATTGCATATTGCATGGTGCTGCTAGAGAAATTCGTCAGAAAATTATTTCCATGACCTAATGGTTCTTGGCCTTAGCCTCTTGAACCATTTGCATGCAGCTCCTTGTGTGACAACGAAGCAATGGCACCTTGCTCTGCTATTGATTCCCCTAAACTTCATCAAGTCGTTGAAGGCATCAATATTGTACATGGGGTCCATGCTGACCTCATAAGGGGTCATGTGAGGCTCTTTGAAGTTGGCTAGGAGTTGCTCAACTGACATCTCCCTTGTGAAAGGTTACTAGTAGTTGAACTCATCATCGATAATATGCCCCCCAGATGCGGTGACTATTTTCCTTTGAAGGCTTCTTATCTCGGTGTCTAGCTCTTACCTCAAATCTGAAGGGTTGGCCTTTCCTTTCCCCTTGTCTTTCGAAGGGGCCATAGGGGTGTTTTCCTTAAATCTAACCTTCTATTGAGATTTTCTCTTAGGTTAGGGGTTGTCTCCTCAGAGGTGACCTCACCGTCGTTTATATGACCGGCGTCGTCCCTCAACCTTTGCTCTTGGAGCTACTTCGCTGGCCTAAGGCATTCATGGTGCTTTGTTTGGGGAGTGTTGATAGTGGAAAGTTGAGTCTTCCCGTAGTCCATGGAGATGATGGTTTCTCCTCTCCCACGCTCCTTCTCCCTGTGCTTGGGAAAGTGTGCTTGACTTTCCTTGCAACAGGCCGTTCAACACCTCCTGCATGATCACTAATGTAGTTTGTAGCCTTTGATTCTTTTTGTGCAACTCGCATATCTCACCCTCATAAAAGCGAGTTATAGGAGCTGGAGCTCATAGAGTGTACCTGAGGACTCTTGCATGGCTTGTGTGTAGAGGGGCATTGGATCTCGATGGTCGGAGCGTGGTCCAGTCAGATGTCGAGGAGGAGGGTGCGTACCCAGGCCATCCACGGGGGCGGCTGGTTGTTGTGGATGACCTCCGTTAGGTTGAATAGCAGGGGATGAAGCCTCCTTTTCCTCTCCAGGGGATGGATGTTCCTCTGGCTTACCTCCATTCTAAGGCAATGGAGGATCCCTTTTGGAGCCTCTCAGTTGGTCTTCGTCCAGGTGTATTTTTCCTTGTCGGAATTAATGGAAGAACAACGGCTCAATACTTTTTCTGCCCATAGACTGCACCAAACTATTGACAATAAGAACTCATCAACGATATTAAGTTAGAAAACTCTACGATATGTCTAAGAAAATGATGAACTTAGAAAGAACTTAGAGAAAATTTTGAAGAAGAAAAAATTTAAACAACAATGGGGGAAAATGCTCGTATATTACTCAATAGGCTTAGTACAATTTGAATTTTTTAACCCATAGTCTGAGGGGTGTAGGTCTATTTATAGGTGGGATCTAATGACCCCTAATACATGGTGGTCTCAGGGCAGAAGAACGTACGTAGGTACATTGTTAGGGTGGTTGTCCAGGATGTAGTGGTGACGACTCTGGTCCATGGTCAGCGGTGCTTAGGATGTGCCTCCACTCTTTGTACGAGTCTGTACAAGCACTACTTGTCGGATATGGATGTTAGGGTCACACCTCTTTCCTGCTCTTGGTTTTACTTCCCATACTCGTAAGTCTTTTCCCCAAACTTCTTTATAATTTTCTAAGTGCAAAACAACTTAAGGATCCTTCAATGGAGATAGAATGGGTTTCCTTGTTGCATAGAAGGGTGACTTCGGGGCTTGGTGTAGGGATTGGAGATGGGCATGCGCAAGGCTTGGAGATGTTCAAGGCTTGGGAGGTGCATGAGGCTGGGAAATGCGCGACGCTTGTGAGGTGCACGAGGCTTGTGATATTAGCCTCACTGTGCGAGGCCCTTGGCACCTCGGCGGGTGCGTATGCGAGACGGGCCTCGCTTAGCAAGGCCCTTGGGTTTCGGGGGCTCATGCAGGCAATTTTGAGGAAGGGGGCATGCGCACGCTTGGCTCCTCGGCGAGACGGACCTCACATAGCGAGGCCCTTGGGTCTCAGGGTTTCACGCAGGCTATTTTGAGGAAGGTCGCATAGCAAGGCCCTTGTATCGCAGAACTTAGTTGCTTGGGGATGCCCTTCTTAGAATCCCGCCTGAGAGACCTTTATATCTTGAGGTCTAACTCAGTGGCTTGGTGCTAGGTGATTGAGGGGAAAATTACCCATATTCACAGCAAATTTTTTAACAGAAAATTACACAAGAATATAAAATGCCAAAAGTTAGTTAAGTTGGGGATTTAAATGCCAAATTATAAAGGTTAGGGACTTAAGTGAAAATTTTTGGTAAGGTTGGTGATTTTATTTGCTAAAAAACTAATTTTCTTAAAAATATATATTAAATTGGACTAGGTCTAGTTGATTTTTTTTGTGCAGACCCAAAATATTACAACCTTGGATGGTCAACCTAAACACATTGAGGGTTGCATATTATTTCAACTGAAATGGATTAATTCTTTCAGGCAATGTTTGGCTTGGCCCAATCGGTTTTTTTGAGTTGGGTTGACTTTTGAACAAGCATAATCATATAGATATTTTTAAAATATATATAAATGATATATAATTATATATATATCATTCTTACTTGAGAATATACCCATTTTGTACCTCATGTTTTAATTAAATATAGATTTGATACCCTCTGTTCCCAATAATTATCATCGGGTACCTTACAATTTAGAAATCAGTAAAAGAAATTGTACCTTGAGATAAAATTTGGTCAAAAAATTTATAAAAAATAACGAATTGCCCTCACTTATAAGTAATTAATTAATGAATAAATATGATTTTTCCCCGAGTTATTACAACTTTTAAATCGTGCCCCCTGAATTTTTTTTATCGAGTTATGGGACTTCAGTTAATATTTGTCCTATGTGGGTAATTGAAAAATGATTTGACACTTTAGGTATTGACGTGGCATATTGAAAAAATAATGGTTTTAAAAAAATATATTAATTTTTTTTAAGAAATCATATTTTAAATAAATACTTTTGATTATTAATAATACTTTTAATTAATTAAAAACTTAAAAAATGATTTTAATACAAAAAACTAAATATCATTAAACCTGACATATTGAAAAAAAGACTTTTCTCTCTCTAAAAATATCATCTCTCTTGCCTCTCTCCTGTCAAAAATATGCTAGGGTTTTAAGTTATGGCTGTGAGTCGCCGACTTTTCTTTGCAGTGGTGGTGCCCCGACTAGGAGATCTGCAAAGCTTTTTGTGGAATAAAGTCAACAGAGGCGATTTGCTGGGGATTCTCTTTATCGTTGGAGTGGTGGGGTTTTGGGCTTTTTAGGGTGCGTGGGAATTGGCTATTTAGGGTGCCCAACAGAGGGGGCTCCTAGGGTGGTGGTGCAAGAGGGGGGGGGGGGGGGGGGAGGTTTCTTGGGGGTGGTGATATTGAAGGTGGGTTTACTCACTTGGCCTCATGGTGGTTGGCGTGGGTGTTGTGGGTTGGCTCTCTTGGGCTTATGGTGGTGGATCAATCTGGTGGTGGTGGTGGTGGGGTGATGGTTATTGGGTATTTATATTTCAATTTTTTTATGATTTTTTGTGATTTTTGTTTTGTATTTTGGGTATTGAGTGTTCTTGATGGATTTTGTTCTTATTGGAATATATAAAAAAACAAAATTCTTAATGATATTAGTGTTCTTGATGTGAATGTATTTGATGATGTTGACTGCCTGTAACGCCCTACTACCCTAGAGTCATTACCATGTGGTTTTAAAATGAGAATTTGACTTGCTAATCGAGGTGTTAGACCAAAAATTTGTAATTAAATTAAAACAAAGACTCATATAATAAAACTTTCATAAAAGATTTGAACTTTCATTATGATTGTAAAAGAGTTACATTGGGATCCAAAAATATTGTTTAAGACATATTTACAATTCAAAAGTTAATGTAAAGTCAACCTAGCCAACAAAATCAAACATTTTATTGCGCTCCTCAAAAGTACCCCAACTGTGGCGGCCAGGTAGGCCAAACATGTACGCACCGCTCCATGCCCTCCAACTCATGGTTGATCGACCTTTTTTCCTTGCCCTTACTTGCACCATAGAGCACCCGTGAGCTAAGGCCCAGTAAGAAAACTTCACCAACACAGCATATAACAATTTATTTGAGTAAATGGATAAATAATCACACATAACAAACAATGCTCAAGTTTCTGTTAAAATTCACAACAGTGGCCTAAGTCGGTCAGGGTGCGTTACCAGGCACCAAGTTTACTGTGTTAACCAAGCGGGTAAGTAGGACACCTCTAGATGGATCTGCCATGGCGGCAGTGTATTCAACATGCTTAATGTTTATCCTGGCCCTTGCCGATCCCGGTGTTAGGGGTTATGCCCTAAAAAGTTGTATTAGACCTTTTCAACATTAAATAAAGTGAACAATTTAAATATGTTTGATTATGAAAATATTATTTAAATAAGTTATAGTATATGAATATCATAAAATTCTATATTCATTTATGAGGGTATGATCTTGTACGAGTACGAGAGAATTAAGATCATACACAATGAATAAAATTGTCAGCAACATATTAAAGTATGGAATCTTCAATCAATGGTTGCTAGTATGGTTTACTTAGAACGTTATTCAGTGCAAGCAATTTAGATTTAGATTATTGATGTAGATAGACATCTTAGTAAAGTTGTTGTATATAATTATGATTATATATGACAGGACCGATATTAATTAATTTCTTTATAGAACTTGTCGTGTATTATAAAGACTTAATTCATATCACTTTGATGATCAATTAGTAGATAATTCTGAGTATTCATGAACTCCTGTTCATGTTTACTAAGTTCTTTGATTCACTCGTTAAAGTTTATTCATTAATCAAACTTACAACTTTTGTTTTGGGAATTTAGTAACATGCATGGCTGGGAACATGATTTACAAGATGGAATCCTGACTTTCCTAACGGATCGAATATTTTTTCCTTTTCACTGTTAATTCTAGATCTGAAAAGCTATATGTTGACGCGGTTCTTTGACAACAGGTAATGAAGAAAATAAGAGGAAGGGAATAGTGCTTATGTTGAACTGAAATAGATGAATGATATTTTTAGGAATGGGATGGTGACACAATTACCTTTTTAGGTGGTTCAAAGGTTAAAATCCTTCTACTCCACCAGTCAGTATTATTGCTATTGCTATATGCTTGGTATTCTTTTACAGGGTATTTCTTACACGATAGAGTCCAACCCTTTGTAACTCCCGGGGTCTCCATATTTATAGGAGAAGGCACCTGGGAGTTGGTAGAAGGTCATCTCGTGACCTTCTTACCTATCATGTCAACTTTGTAACATTCATGATTAATTCCTAAAACCTGACACGTGAAGTGTGGTCTAATCAATCGGTAAGGGGGATAATGGTCCGCACGACCCAACCCAGTCGTGGGTGCCAGGATGCGCACGTTCATGCTGCGTGTCCGAGAAGTCAGTGATATATCAGACACGTGATGTCTAATAAATGCACGTTTACCTTGCGTGGTTGACTTTATAAGGGGTCACGGCCTCCAACTCTAGCTCGTACCACGAGCTGGATTCTTCCCTCGACCTGTGGCTTTCAAAGTCCAAACTTAGTCTAATCTTGACGAACCCTTAGGTTACCTCGAGCTAAGGAGGTAGGATCTTTCGAGTGGCAGCTCCGGTCTTGGGGACGTCCACGTGGTAGACATGATTAGGCCGAATCTCATGATTAGGCCGTATCTCAGCTTGCTAACAGCCCGTGGGAAAACCAGGGCGTACATTTGCCCCCCAAGCCCCTGCTCGTGGTACACGAAGTCGCATAGGGCCACAGTAGGGGCTTTTAGGCTTCCCCATGAACTCTTCATATTCCACATTCTACGCGGGCGCCGAATACGTGGAACATCGTGGTTGGTAATGGTACGTCTTCCGAGAACCGCATTTAATGGCCTAGCCTATACTCAGCCATCGTTTCGTCTTTCGAGTGGAGAGCCTTGGATCGCACATCAGGGCAATCCAATGGTCCTCCTCACGTATATAAAAGGGGTGGCCACCTTATGCATGGGTCACCCGTCCATTTGAAATTTTTTCAAAAATTTTCTTCTTCTTCTCTCTTCATTTTCAAAAGAAAAAAAACCCTCTTCTTTCCGGCTGCCATTTCCAGCACTCAAGAAGTTCAGGTGTAAGGGCTCCTTCGAAGCTTTGGAATCAACTACTCCGACGAAGCCCCAACCCAGGCGATCCCTTCATCCTCTTCTCAACCAGAACACTCAGTAAGTCTCCTCACCGTGCATGTTTTGAAATTATTTTTCATTGTAGCTTAGGTAAATATTTACTGTAGCCACATGCAGGGTTTTGTTGGTTTTTTGTGGCATGAAGGGTAAAAGCCTTTTAGGTTAGGGTATCGTTTGTAGTAGAAAACCATTTAGGAGCCTTGGTGCATTTTCTGGGGAAACTTTCTGGGTAGGATTTTAGGTATGCTTGTTTAAAATACCCAGTATTTTGGGTGCAAAACCGGGTAGCTTAGGGGACACGCGTCACAGGCAGTTTTGCCTCTCTTGCCTACCGAAACTTTCCTTCCAAGGCAAATTCTATCCTGACCCTCCTGACACACGAATTCCGAGTAATCGGGGACTTGTTGGGAGCACAGGCGCGTGTTCATAGAACTGCGTGGTCTCACCCTCCACGGGCTGGGCTTACCTCAGCTCGTGTCAAGGAAACACATTCAGATTTTTCTCCATTTTTAGGTCGCCTTCTTCTAAAATTTCTCCTTTTTGTTCACTAGGAGACCAGATGGGACCCAAGAAGAACACTCCCAAGAAGTCCGTAGGCAGCTCGTCATCCCAACCAAGCAAGGGAAAGGAGGTGATGGCTGAATCCCCGATTCCCAACTTCGGGCCAGCAGTGGAACGGGAGCTCGAGGTGGCCCCCGACGCATTCATTGAAGCGGAGAAGATCGTCTTGGAGATCATCGAGCTGCGATCATCGAGCTTCCCAGCCACCCCAAAGACTTCAAAGATCAATTCTTTATGTCGACGGGGTTTCGAAACTGCGAGCTGCACTACTTCAACCGTCCTCGTAAGTGCCTTTCAACCTTAGCTCGTAAGTTAAGTATCGGTTAGCTCCCCCTATATCCATTTCTGACTTAGAATAATTCTGCAGCTATCTACGCGAGTACATAGAAGTCTGTGATCCTCAGGAGCCAGTACGAGACACTGGCGGGCTTGCCCTCCAGTGAAAAGGACTATCGCCAGCTCGTGACAGACGAGACGATGCTGACCTGTAAGCTGAACCTGAGGAGGCCCCGAGTGCTTCCCCCAGCCCGCGATACGAGGCCTATCATCGTGGAGGAGGTCACGGGGGATGAAGATGAGGAGGACGAGGTGCCCCTCGTGATGAAGAGGAAACGGGCGTTGGAGGTCGCCCAAAGAACGAACGAGGAGAGGATCCGGTTAGGAGCAACTGCAGGTCCCTCCGGCCAAGGTAACCCTTATACGTTTAGGAACTTAGATAGGGCCACTGCAGACCCCCGACTAGCTAGGTTCAAGCCCAGACAGATTGTCCAACACCATCGAAGTGACCTAGACTTAGATGAAACCCTGCTCCACTGCGTCGACCAACTCGTGCCGGACTACGAAAGTAGCCACCCTAGGGGGACCATAGTTGTAGACAACACCCTAGCTTTTAGGTCGGTCCTATTCGAGGAGTATGGGACTAACCTTCGGTCATGGCCATCACTTCGGGAGGGTACCGTAGCTCCAAGTCTTAGGCAATACGTAGAAGAGTCTAGTATTGAGACAGCCTCAGATCCAGAATCTGCGCCAGCTCGAGAAATAATTGCCTTAGATTCCCCCGCGGAAGCTCCGGGGCCGATGGTCGTAATCATAGATTCTTCGTCTAGCTCGGGGGGTAAGATTCCCTTTAGTATATATACATACTTGAATTTTGCTTTTTTCCACTTTGTTTTTGTTTTTGCATGACTGCTAACTTGTGTACTAACCATGTCTTTGTTTTGCCAGAGGAGAAGTCTCAGCCTGGGGGAAAAAATCTGCGATCTGTGTTCACTGGGGGGAACTCCTTAGCCGGGGCCTCTGGGCCCAAAATGAAGAAGCTCCGGATGGTGAAGAAATCCGTCGGGACCCCGACCAAGTCTCCTGCAAAGGAGAAAGAGTAGCCCCCAGCCGCCCTGGTCGAGGAAACCGCACCTTCCTCTGCAGGGGGGAGCATGCCCCAACCCCCTCCGCGAGCTCTGGCCTTCGTCTGGGATATAGCGGCGGAGCCCGGGGCTTCGACGATTGTGCCTCCCGAGGTGCGCATCCCGGTTGACCCCCAGGACCTGGAGAAGATTCCAGACGTCTTTTGGGGGACGGTGTATGAGACGGCGAACTACGTCGTCAGCCACTTCTACCGCTTCAACGAGAGGGAGCTCAGGGCCATCGAAACAAGGAGCCCGGTGGGCGTGCTGGGATCTTCCTTGGGCATGGCTCTAACAGGTTGCTGACCTTATCCTTTTGTGATCTTCGATTAGCATGCCTTGCCCTGTTTTTCCTTTCTCCCTTCTCTTTTTCTTAAGGCAGTTGCCTCTCAGTTTTTGCAGAGCGCCTTGGCCCTTCACAGGAGCATAGCCCGGACCAAGTCCCAGCTCGAGGATATGAGGTGCGAGCACTAGGCGGTTGTGGCCATCCACTAGACTTCCTTGCAGGAGGCTAAGGATGCCCTAGCGGCCACGCAGGCTGAGCTGGAAGAAGCCTGTTCCAAGCTTCAAGAGGTCGAGGCTACCAAAGTCGCCCTCGCCGCTTCTCGGGCATAGCTAGACACTGCGAAGGCAAAGGTCGCGGAGGCCAAGGCCGCCCTGGAAGCCGAGAAGGCAGCCTCCAGCACCGCCATGGAGGACATGCTCTACCATTGCTGGGTCTACAACTCTGAAGGCGATTTCTCCTTCTTGGGAGCGGATGTCTGGGAACCCTTGCTGGAGGGGTTTAAAGCTCGCCTCGAGAAAGAAGCACCTTCTGAGACCAGGAAAGTCTTCGGCGCAGCTGAGCAGGAGGGCGAGACGGCGACCTCCACGGGGCAGCCTGGCGGAGCTTAGGGCCTTCCTATTTCGCACCTTTTCCTTTAATATTCTCAATTTTTTTTTGTGTAACTTTTGCATGAGGTGTTTCCACCTCGAGACAATCTAATTATCAATTTTATTTTTAATTGACTTATATCCTTTTGTCTTTACGCACTTTAGTTACTACTCTGATAAACTTAGTTCGCGTTAATTTTTATCAATATCTCGTGCTTTTTAAGAAAAACCACGATCAATCTATTTAAATTAACTTCCAAGTTTTGTGACCTGGTTATATCCAGGAACTTAGTTTGAAAACTTAGTTCGTGTTAACTTTTATCAATATCTCGTGCTCTTTAAGAAAAACAACGATCAATCGATTTAAGTTAACTTCTAAGTTTTATGACCTGGTTATTTCCAGGAACTTAATTTGAAAACTTAGTTCATGTTAACTTTTATCAATATCTCGTGCTCTTTAAGAAAAACAACGATCAATCGATTTAAGTTAACTTCTAAGTTTTATGACCTGGTTATTTCCAGGAACTTAATTTGAAAACTTAGTTCGTGTTAACTTTTATCAATATCTCGTGCTCTTTAAGAAAAACAACGATCAATCGATTTAAGTTAACTTCTAAGTTTTATGACCTGGTTATTTCCAGGAACTTAATTTGAAAACTTAGTTCATGTTAACTTTTATCAATATCTCTTGCTCTTGAAGAAAAACAATGATCAATCGATTTAAATTAACTTCTAAGTTTTTGAACCTGGTTGCATCCAAGGTAGAGCTTAGTTCGCGTTAATCCCTTATCAATATCTCGCGTTTTTTAAGAAAAACAACGATCAATCGATTTGAATTAACTTCTAAGTCTTTAAGGAAACCTGGTTATATCTAGGTACCATATGCCCCCCAAGTAACTGGGAAAGGGTCTTTCGTGGTTACTTTAGATTACACTTGTAAATATGTACAGTCATTAAACGAAAAAAGTTAATTCTCATTGTGTAATACATAAAAAATGACCTTTTAGGCCTTACAAGGGAATCATTGATAATATCTCTTCAAATGGATGGCGTTCCAAGTTCGTGGGACTGCCCCTCCATCAAGCCGAGCTAGTTTGTAAGTTCCTTCTTTAATGACCTCGATGACTTGATATGGTCCTTCCCAGTTCAGTCCCAATACCCCTTCTTTGGGATCCTTACCGGCTAAGAAAACTCTCCTGAGGACCAGGTCGCCAACGCTAAAGGCGCATTTTTTGACCTTTGAGTTGAAATAGCGAGTGATTTTTTGCTGGTAATGTGCAAGCTAAAGTTGCAAATCTTCTCGTCTTTCATTATCCAAGTCAAGGGAAGTGCAAAGTAGCTCGTGGTTTTGGTCCTGGTCATATGCCTGGACCCTATGTGAAAGTACCTTAATCTCCATAAGGAGGACTACCTCACTCCCAAAGGTCAGGGACAAAGGAGTATGACCCGTAGGAGTCCGATGCGAGGTCTGGTATGCCCACAGAACCTGGGGGAGCTGTTCTGGCCAGACCCCCTTCGCTTCGTCTAGTCTCTTCTTAAGGCTCGCCTTTAACGTCTTGTTGACAGCCTCGACCTGGCCATTCGCCTGAGGATAGGCCACGGAGGAGAAACTTTACATAATTCCGTACCTTTAGCAAAATTCGGTGAAGAGGTCGTTGTCGAACTGAGTCCCATTGTCGGAAACGATTTTCTTGGGCAGCCCGAATTGGCAGATAATGCTCTTAACCACGAAGTCAAGGACTTTTTTGGAAGTTATCGTTGCCAAAGGTTCTGCCTCAGCCCACTTCGTAAAGTAGTCGATGGCCACCACGGCGTAGCGGACCCCGCCTTTTCCAGTAGGGAGGGCGCCAACCAAGTCGATCCCCCAAACTACAAATGGCCATGGGGAAAAGATCATCTTCAGCTCGACTGGGGGAGCTCGGGCAACTGAGGTTAACCGCTGGCACTTGTCGCACTTCTTGAGATACGAGATCGAATCCTTGGATAGAGTGGACCAGTAATATCCCTTGCCTCAAGACCTTTAGGGCCAAGCTTTGCCCCCCAGTGTGATCTCCGCAAAAACCCTCATGCACTTCCTGCAGGATGGCCTTTGCTTCGCCTGGAAGAACACATCTTAGGATAGGTAGGGAGTGCCCACGTCGGTATAGCACCCCGTCCACCATCGTATACCTGGGAGCTTGATACAGTACTCGTCGCGCATCATTTTTCCCTTCAGGTAGCTTCCCCTCAGTGAGATACTCGAGGATGGGGGTCATCCAGGTTGGCCTAGCATCGATCATCTCGACCTCCGCCCTGGCTTCTTCTATACTTGGTTTTTCCAAGAACTCTACTAGAACTAACCCCAGAGCCTCCGTCTCCCCAGAGGTGGCGAGCTTGGCAAGAGCGTCTGCGTTAGTGTTCTGCTCTCGAGGTATATGCTCGATTGAGCTTCGCCCAAACGCAGACAGTTCCACTTTTACCTTTGCTAGTTAGGCAGCCATCTTGGGTCCTCATGCCTGATATTCGCCCAGAACATGGTTTACCATGAGCTGGGAGTCACTGAAGCATTGGACGGAGCTTGCCTTCAGCTCCAGGGCTATTCTCAGCCCGACCAGCAAAGCTTCGTATTCGGCCTCGTTGTTCGAGGCCTTGAATTCGAATCGCAGCGCCGAGTGGAATCTATGTCCCTCGGGGGATATTAAAATGATTCTAGCCCCGGAGCCATTCTCATTGGATGAACCATCCACGAAGATCCTCCACGACGACTGGGCTGAGGTGACCTGGGGTGAGTCTTCGACAGGATCCTCCTGGAATCTTGTGCACTCTGCTACAAAATCGGCCAGTGCCTGAATTTTTATAGCCGTCCGTGGGGTGTACAACATCTCGAACTGACTGAGTTCGATAGCCCACTTTAACATACGTCCTGATGCTTCAGGTTTTTGCAAAACCTGCCTTAAAGGCTGACCGATTATGACGTGTATTGAGTGGGACTGGAAGTACGGCTTGAGCTTTTGAGAGGCCGTGATAAGGCAGAACGCCAATTTCTCCATCAATGGGTACCGGGATTCAGCTCCGAGAAGTCTCTTGCTGATGTAATAGACAGGTCTCTGAACCCTGTCTTCTTCTCGGACCAACATGGCACTAGCTGGATCCTCTGTGACAGCTAGGTAGAGAAAAAGAGGCTCTCCTGCTTTTGGTTTAGATAATACGGGCGGCTCGGCCAGATGTGACTTCAGGTCGAGGAAAGCGCTTTCGCACTCCTCTGTCCATTCGAACTTCTTATTTCCTTGGAGCAGGTTGTAGAATGGCAAGCACTTATCGGTGGATTTTGAAATAAACCGGTTTAGGGCTGCCACCCTTCCTGTCAGGCCTTAGACATCTTTGCGTGACCTGGGTGAGGGAAGCTCGAGCAACGATCTGATCTTGTCGGGGTTTGCCTCGATTCCTCGGGTATTGACGATGAAACCCAGGAATTTTCCCGATGCGACTCCGAAAGTGCACTTTTGTGGATTAAGCCTCATGCCATACTCCCATAGTATCTTGAAGCATTCTCCCAGGTCAGAAACATGGTTATCGTCAGTCTTTGACTTGACTAGCATGTCATCAATGTACACTTCCATGTTTTCCCCGATCTAGTTGCGAACATTCTATTTACTAACCTTTGGTACGTAGCACCGGCGTTCTTCAGCCCGAATGGCATGACCTTGTAACAATAAACGTTAGTCGGGGTCATAAAGCTGGTGTGCTCCTGGTTCGCCAGATTCATGGCGATCTAATTGTAGCCTTCGTACGCATCCATAAAGGACATGAGCTTGTGCCGCGCCGTGACATCCACCAATTAGTCAATCCTCGGCAATGGAAAACAATCCTTGGGGCAGGCTTTATTCAGGTCGGAGAAGTCAATGCAGGTCCGCCACCTCCCGTTGGGCTTCAGGAACAGCACGGGGTTGGCGACCCAAATCAGAAACATGGCTTCACGGATAAAGCTGCATTTCTTGAGCCGGGCTACTTCCTCCTCTAAGGCTTCAGCCCGGGTTGTTCCAAGGCGCCTCTGCTTCTAGGCCTTTGAAGGAACGCTTTTATCCAGATGAAGGGTGTGCATGATGACACTCGGGCTGATTCCCACCAAGTCCTCATGTGACCACCCAAACACATCCAGGTTGTCCCGCAGAAATTTGGTCAGCTCCGCCTTCCTCTTGCTACAGAGGTTTTTCCCGAGCTTGACCATCCGTGAAGGGTTCTGCGGATCGATGTTTATTTCCTCGAGCTCCTCAATAACCTGGAGCTCGGACCTGTCCTCGCCTATTCGGGGGTCAATATCCTCACTTAAGACGATATTTTCCCCTTCGGCGCTCTGAGGTTTTTCAATCTCATGATCAGCTAAGGGTTCCTGAGATTCCTCTCCGCCACCTTGGATGGCCATTTCTAGTTGCCCGGGTTTCGATTTTCCCTTCATGGAAATGCTGTAGCATTCCCTGGCAGCGAGCTGATCGCCATGGACAATGCATATTCCCGTGGAAGTAGGGAATTTCATCGCGAGGTGGAGAATGGAAGTGACGGCCTCAAAGGCTATGAGCGTGGGTCGTCCCAAAATTGCGTTGTATGCAGCGGAGCAGTCGATGACCACGAACTCGAGGAGTTTAGAGATTGTCCAAGGTCCTTCTCCTAGGGTGATCACCAGCTCGATAATCCCTATGGCCGCTTAACCTTCTCCCGAAAAACCATACAGCGTCATGGAGGTCGCGTTCAGCTCGGCGACAGTCAGACCCATCTTCTCCAATGTGGACTGGAATAAAAGGTTTACCGAGCTCCCATTATCGATCAGCACCCTCCTAACCTTCTGATTAGCGAGCTGAACTGCTACGACCAGAGGGTGGTTATGAGGGAACTGGACATGGCCCGCATCTTCTTCTGTAAAAATGATCGGTTGCCTCTCCAATCGCTGCTGCTTCGGCAGACGCTGTTCCGGGATGAACTCTACTCCATTATGCGCCTTGAGTTCGTTTACATACCTCTTCTGGGCACCCCTGCTCGTGCCAGCCATATGCGGACCTCCAGATATTGTGGATATCTCTCCTCCTATCACGGGAGGAGGGACGTCCTGATCTACCCGAGACCCGGGCTAACTGACCGGGACTTTCGGGGTAGGTCGACTTGCTGGAACCCTGTTCTGCGCGTACTGGGCGAAGGGGCCAGCTCGGATGAGAGTCTCGATCTCATCTTTCAAATGCCTACAATCATCGGTATTATGGCCAACATCGTTGTGAAAACGACAAAACTTGGAGGTGTCTCTCTTCCCCTTCTGGTGCTTCAACAGCTCCGGCCTCTTCCAGGGGAGGCAAGTAGAGTTCTCCAGGAAGGTGTTCTCCCTAGAGTACGTGAACTCTGTATAAGTCGCGTAGACGAGCTTGAACTTGTCTGCGGACTTATTCTTCTTTGGACCGTGCTGGCTGCCCTCGCCGTTCAACTTTCTTTTGCCTCCACCGAGCTGGTTGTTCAGTGGGACGTTTTGGGTCGCTATCGCGATCTCCGTCCCTACTACAGGGGGCTGCTCAGGGACCTGGCTGGTCCCTGCAGCTGAGGCTTCAGCCTCCTCCAAGTTGATCCATTCTTGGGCCCTATTTAGGAACTCGTTCACTGAGCTAACTCCCTTCATTTGTATATCTTTCCAGAGTCCCCCTCTGACGAGGATCCCAGTCCTCATGGCCATGAGCTTGGAGCTGTCATCCGCGTCTCTGGCCCGAGCAGCGATGCTAGTGAACCTGCCCAGGTAAGCCTTCAGAGGTTTGTCGGGCTGCTGCCTCACGTTAGCCAGAGAATCGGCCTTGACGCGGGCAGCCTGGGAGGCTCGTAATGCCCTTTTGAAGTCAGTAGAAAAAGTCTTCCAGGAGCTGATTGATTGTCTTTTACTTTGCTTGAACCACTGCCTGGCTGGTCCAGTCAGTGTGGAGAGAAATATCAGACACCTCAGCTCGGAGCCGATGTTGTGGGCCATCATTAGGGTGTTGAACATCCCCAGATGATCCGACGGATCTCCATCTCCATTGAATTTGGATAGGTGCGGCATACGAAAACCGGGTGGGTAAGCCGTTGCTGCTATGCTGGGGGCGAAGAGCTCCATCTCGTCCCTCGAATCATATTCATCTTTCTCTTTCTCCGACAGGAGCTTCCTCATCAGCTCCTCCATCTAAGGCAGGCGCTCGAGGGTTTTATCTTGATCTCCTTGGTTATTCCGGGGTTGTTCAATAGCTTCGGATCCATTGTACATATTTGGTGGGTTATTGCCCCTCCTATCTTGAGATAGGTTATTTGGGGCATTCCCGCCGTTACGTACTTCGGACAGGTCTCCCCCTGAGCGAGCATGGTTGCCACCTCCTCTATGAGAGTTAAGGGGATCTCGCAGGTCGCCCCGCTGGGTGGTTTGAGGAGTTTGTGCCGAGATTAAACGCTAACGCAGGTCTCCACCAGAAAGGTCGCTTCGGCGACTATCGGTCCAGTAGCTCCTGTTAGAGAGGCTCGCAGTTCGCCTTTGGTGGTGAGGATCCGAGCTTTCTCTCAACGCCCTGCTACGTCGAGAAGGTCCCGCAGACGGCGAGTTTCTCCCAATGCTTCCATAAGTTGGAATATCTCGGATGGGCCGAGGTAGAGACGGATATCTTACAGGTGAGGGAGGATGCCTGACCGGAGATGCGATCCTGGTTCCATCAGGGCGGATCAAGTTAGGCGGGGGCCTCGCGGCCCTGCCAACATGCGGGTCCCGCGCCTGGCGATCTGGACGAGGCGCAGGACGGCTGGTGGGGACGGGCTGATGCTGTGAGCCCTCCCCAGATCTCCTTCTGGAATTTCCTTGAGCTCTCCTGGGCACACTCGAGGCTGGTTGGGAGCTGGGAGTTGAAGTTCGGACCGAACGACTGTACTGTTGTTGTTCGGCTCTAGGCATCTCTTCGAAGTTTGCCTCTCGACGGTGCGATGAGGGAATAGAGTTGGCTGTCGGAGGTCTGTCTAAACGGTTAGACTTGGATCGATTACCTCGGCGGGACTTATGAGTCTCGCCTTGCCTCTTTCCGATGTTAGCGTCGGTTGTAAGAGGGGGTAGTCGGGCCAACACCTCCTTGATCTGCTGATTAGCTGTTGCTAGCTGGCTCCTCAGTTGAGCATTCTCCATCTCCACCGCAGTGTAATAACCTGGGTTTGGATTAGGTGGCCGGGGCGCCGAACTTCCAGTGTCATCCTGGCCCACCGGCTGCTTGCCCGACCGCTGTTGGACCTCAGGAATTTGTTCGCCGGGGATGGCGATATGATGAGCCTCCTGCCCATCATGTTGTTCCATCTCGTTACCGTGTCTGGATCGAGTGGTCACCATAGTGGATATTTGCGACAGCACCCATCTAACTTGCTCTCAAGAAAGCACCAAACTGTTGACGCGGTTCTTCGCCAACAGGTAATTAAGAAAATAAGAGGAAGGGAATAGTGCTTATGTTGAACCGAAATAGATGAATGATATTTTTAGGAATGGGTTGGTGACACACTTACCTTTTTAGGTGGTTCAAAGGTTAAAATCCTTCTACTCCACCAGTCAGTATTATTGCTATATGCTTGGTATTCTTTTACAGGGTATTTCTTACACGATAGAGTCCAACCCTTTGTAACGCTCGGGGTCTCAATATTTATAGGAGAAGGCACCTGGGAGGTTGTAAGAAGGTCATCCCGTGACCTTCTTACCTATCATGTCAACTCTGTGACATTCATGATTAATTCCTAAAACCGGACACATGAAGTGTGGTCTAATCAATAAGTAAGGGGGATAATGGGCCGCATGGCCCAACCCAGTCGTGGGTGCCAGGATGCGCACGTTCATGCTGCGTGTCCGAGAAGTGAGGGATATATCAGACACGTGATGTCTGATATATGCACGTTTACCTTGCGTGGTTGACTTTATAAGGGGTCACAGCCTCCAACTCTAGCTCGTACCACGAGCTGGATGCTTCCCTTGACCTGTGGCTTTCAAAGTCCAAACTCAGTCTAATCTTGGCGAACCCTTAGGTTACCTCGAGCTGAGGAGGTAGGATCTTTCGAGTGGCAGCTCCGGTCTTGGGGATGTCCACGTGGTAGACATGATTAGGCCGAATCTCATGATTAGGCCGTATCTCAGCCTGCTAATAGCCCGTGGGAAAACCAAGGCGTACACTATACACCAATTTAGATTTGATCTAAATTAACTTTCACTAGTGAATTAATGGTACTAAAGGATAAAGAGATAATTAGAAGGGTAAAATGGTAGTTTTGACCAATTCTAATTATGAACCGATAACAGGAACATGAACTACTGGTATTGATTATATCAATGAACTACTGCTAATAAACTCAATAAATATAATTCTATATTAACTAAGAGTGCAATTCAATGTTTATAGTGAAGTAATAATGGAATTAATAAATAAGATTATTGTATTGATGAGTTCAATAAATAATCTAGTTTATTGGAGCTTTGTGTTATAAGTCCATGGTCCTCGTGCCGTCTCTATAGCACAATGTCAATGGGATGGATGTCATAAAATAAAGAAAAAGGAGAATTTATTTTGCAAGGGAAAAATAGTAATTATTTATTTTATAATAAATAATTAATATTAAATAAATTGGGAAAACTCCATTGTCTAGAGAAGACAGATGTTGGCACCACCTATGTCTGTCTGGACAAGGTGGTGCACCACCTTTGCTATTTCGACAACAGCATTGGCGCCAACCAATGTGTAAGAATAGTGGTGGGTGCCTACATCATAGGGTAGAGCCCACTGGGTTTAATTTTGGATTATTATTTTAATTCAAAAATTAAATATTTATTAAATTTAAATTTAAAAGTTACTTATAGATAATTTAATGTGGTTGATATATTCTCTCAAGTGGATGAGAGATTCTCTCATTCGGTTATTAGATATTTAATTATTTAAATATTTAAATTTGAAATAATATCTATAACAGAATCGGTTAAATGTATTTATTTAAATATTTAGAATATGATTATTTAATGTTTAAATAAATAAATATCTTTATTAAATATTATTATCTTAACCTAAATAACATTTTATAGGGTTAATATAATTATACCGATATAATGCTACATGTATATATCGATAAATTTAGGAAACCTAAAAAGGTTAATCGAACTATTTACTCTCTTCTGTCATTACTGTTCTTGCTCATGAGTTGAGACAAAAACAAGAACACGTAATTTTGTGAATCCTATTAGTCCACACTAATCCTTGCATGTTGAGGTAGGCCTGGAAGACTATGGTGTGAGTTTTTCATCGTCATCATTTTCTACCAGCTTGGATAGGAAGATTGTTTTTAATACAAAAAAAAAAAGCAAGGAAACTTGATAGGCATCAAGAGGTATTTTTCTGTTACCATTATTTCTTTATGTTTTAATATATGTCACATATGGGGGATCCTTGGGGTCGATACAATGATAATCAACCTAAATTCTTACGCTACATACTTGATTTAGCACCGTAAAAGCCAACACTGGCCATTGTCGATCCTGGCCCTTGCCGTTCAGCCATAAACACATATATGACATAATACTTACAAGTGTTTACACATAACACTATGGTAAATACAAGCACATATAATCGGGCCATGCCCAGCTCTACAAGCACAAACAATTTCCTTACCTCAAGTCCCGAGCAGATAGCGTATGGCAATCTCGAGCATGATCCCTATCCCTGAGCCCTAGCGGTATAACCTAGTCACAAAGCAATAGTTGGTAACCATCAATCACTTAAAATATTTAAGAGTTTAAAGGTATATTTCTAGCCTTCGAGATCTCGAATTCTACTAAACTAGGTTGTAGAATCCTTCCCGAGCCTTTAGATTTGAGTTCTCGAGGTTTAAAATCTTAATTGGCCAATGTTCTCTATTTGAGTTGTGACGCCCCTAATAATCGTCGTGGCCCTCTACAAGTCATAGGGCCCGAGCCCTTATTTCCATTGACACGCGTCGCGACGCAACCCACCTAGCGTCGTGACGCTAAGGAGGTTTACAGAACCATAGGCCTCTGAGTTCATACGGGCCTCGTCGCTCCAAAAACAACACCACAGCGCGACCCCGCAAACCTAGATTTTTCAATGTTTTCCTTGCGTTTTGAACCCTAAAAGTGAACCAAAGCCACAATTGAACCCCAATACCTCAATATTACAAATATACCCTCAACGGGCCAAAAATTATGAATATGCCCCTTGATTACAGGAACGGGCCCACATGCATATTTAATACACATAAACATGCATAAATATTCAAATTACCAAATAAATCATTTATACTGCATAATCATACATATATTAAATTAATTCCACATATAAATCTGATTATACCCTCCAGGCACAGTAATGAAGGCACTCAGCATTAATAGTGAATTCAGGATGTTAAAATTATCCCATCCTTATTGAAATTTTGCCTTGAAATTTATTCAAACGTCTTGGGTTACTAATCCAGGAAATCTTACTATAACTCCAGAGTAAGGTCCTTTACCTTGATATCTCTTGTAACACTCTCACTAGAGTGTCAGTCATATTATGTACGACTTTATCTCTTCTATCCAGGATTTCCTCTGGCTTTTGCTTACACAATAAATCCCACTGAAATTCTGGGGTCTTTTCACTCTATTAGGGGTAATACTCGACACCTATTTCCTTAACATTGGCACTAGTAATACCTTATGAGCCTCTACCCATGTTGGGGTAAGGCTAATTATAGGCCCATCGCCTAATCCTTGTTAAGATCCCACGAGCCTATCAGTCTAGAGTCAAAACTCTTCTTTCTATCCCAAACTATCTTATCCTTTTTAGTCCACTATACTCGGATAAGTACAAAGTCTCCAATCATGGAACTCCACGTTCCCATATTTAGAATTGTTAACTCTTATGACCTTTCAATAAAGTAGACAATCGTGCTCTTACAATCCTTAATAACTTCATTGGTCCTTCGAAACGATTCTGAACCAGAATACTTCATGTCCCTCGTTTATTTCCCAGAATGAGTACTCCTCATTCCCTATCTCACAATATCTTTTTCAGAGTCTCTCTAGCCGTCGACCAGCATTCATCACTGTGACAATCTAATCAAGAGACCATATTTTCCTCAATGTCCTAAAAAATTACATATTTGAAGTAAAATGCTTAAATTTTGAGTCGTTCTTTCAGGTTATCAATCTGTCTGAAGGTAACCAATAATTCCAAATTCCAATCTTATACTCATCGCCCTCTATGATCCTATTCCAAAAATTCAAAAATAAATGGTCTCACTCCGATGCTATCGACTTCAGTATCCCACGGAGACACTATAGCAACCCAAAAATGCTAATAAGGTTTAGTGCCTTGATTAGCGTGTTGGGAGGGCATAATTTGGTATGAGTGTTTAATTGATTATGCTAGAAGGCCTCTGTTCTGTCAAGGCGCACCGCAACGCAGGGTGTAGCGTGTCGTGGCCCATTGTCCTTCTGCAGAGAGGAATTTTTCCACTAACTTCAGTGCACTGCGGCCCTTAAGGGGCTGGTCGCGGCCATGTTCTTCCGACATCGCGGCCTGTGTGCTCAAGGAGGATGGAAGGCCTCTGTTCCGTCTAGGTGCGCCGCGACACTGGGTGTAGCGCACCGTAGCTCGTGTCCTTTAGCAGAAAGGCATTTTTCCTCTGACTTGAGCATGTCTTGGCCCTTAAGGGGCTTGTCGTGGCTCTAATACAAAACCAAGGCAGTTTGAGGGTTTCAAGCTCAGGAATCCAAATGTTAAGGCTCAGAAAGGATCCTACCACCCTGTTTGGTAGAATCCATGGTCCTAAAGGTTAGATTAATATTCTGAAGTTAATTATTGGATTGGGATTTGATAGTTGTCCATTATTACTTGGGACTAGGATTACCATTAAGGCTCAAAACTGAGGATTGTGCTTGGGACCACTCTTTATCTATCTCTCGGGACTCGAGGTAAGAAAACTGCACCCATGTGTTTGTGATCGGTACTGAGATTCCTTGTAATTGAATATGTGTTATTTGAGTTCTATATCTATTATGTGGGATATGAAAGTATGGCCTAAGGGTGCCGAGAGAGACCAGATTGGTGTGTGAGTTCTTAGACATATTTCCTGAGGATCTACAAGGGTTACCGCCGCGCAGGGAGATTCAATTTGAGATTAAGTTAGCACCGAGGACAGAACCAGTATCACGAGAACCATATAGGACGGCACCAGCAGAGTTGAAGGAAGTGAAGACACAGTTGCATGAACTTCTGGATTTGGGATTCATCAGGCCTAGTTATTCTCCATGGGGCACTCCAGTGTTGTTTGTTAAGAAGAAGGACGCGACTCTGAGGATGTGTATAGACTAAAGAGAATTGAACAAGTTGACTATCAAGAATAAGTACCCCTACCAAGGATTGATGACTTGTTCGATCAGCTGCAAGGAAAGACGGTGTTCTCAAAGATTGATCTTCGATCTGGTTATCACCAGCTGAGGATCAAAGATGAGGATATACCAAAGACGGCCTTTCGGATGCGGTATGGGCACTATGAGTTTTTGGTCTGACCAATGCCCCAGCAGCTTTTATGGATCTGATGAACAGGGTGTTCAGAGACTTCTTGGATCAGTTCGTCATTGTCTTCATTGACGACATCTTGGTTTACTCCAATTTAGAGGCAGAGCATGAGCAGCATCTTCGACAGGTTTTACAGAGGTTAAAGGAGCATCAGTTATACGCCAAGTTTAAGAAGTGTGAGTTTTGGTTGCCAGAGGTCACTTTTCTTGGGCATATAGTTAGAGTAGAAGGGATTAAGGTTGATCCGTCCAAGGTAGAAGCAGTAAGAGATTGGCCAAGGCCAAGGAATGCCTCGGAAGTACGGAGTTTCCTTGGGTTGGCAAGCTATTACAGGTGGTTAATAGAGGGATTCTCAAAGATTTCTTCACCAATGACAGAGCTAACGAGGAAGAATCAGAAGTTTGTTTGGTTAGAGAAGTGTGAGAACAATTTCCAAGAGTTGAAGCGACGACTTAATTCTGCACCTATGCTGAGTCTTCCTTCGGAGGAAGGAAAGTTTGTAGTCTATTGTGATGCATCGAGGGTGGCTTTAGGCTGTGTGTTGATGCAGAATGAGAAGGTTATAGTTTACACATCGCGACAGCTGAAGGAGTATGAGCAGCGGTATCCTACTCATGATTTAGAACTAGTAGCAGTGGTATTCGCACTGAAGGTGTGGCGACATTACTTGTATGGGGAAAAGTGTGAGATATACACTGATCATAAGAGTTTGAAATACTTCTTCACACAGAAGGATCTGAATATGAGGAAGAGGTGTTGGTTGGAGCTGGTTAAGGATTATGATTGTGATATCCTTTACCACCCTAGGAAAGCCAATGTGGTGGCAGATGCGTTGAATAGGAGGGGCCCAGGACAATTGTATAGTTCCACCCAGATCTCAAGGGAGTTAGCTGATGAGATGGCCAAGGAAAAGATAGAATTGGTAGTAGGCCAGCTAGCTAATATTACCTTGCAGTTGACCCTGTTAGAGCGGATCAAGGAGGGACAACTGGTGGATGCGCAGTTGTAAAGCGGGGACAGCTAAGGATTATCCTATTTCTGAGACTGGTATGCTTCGATATCAGGGAAGGATTTGTGTTTCGGTAGATGAGGGGATCAGACGAGAGATACTGGATGAGTCTCACACTATGCCATACTCGCTTCATCCGGGTACCACAAAGATGTATCAGGATCTACGGACATTATATTGGTGGCCCAGGATGAAGAAGGATGTGGTAGAGTATGTGGCTAGATGTTTGACATGTCAGCAGGTAAAGGCTGAGCATCAGTGACCAGCATGATTGCTTCAGCCTTTGGGTATCCCAGAGTGGAAGTGGGAGGACAACACGATGGATTTTGTGGGAGGACTACCCAGGATAGTGGGACTTTGTGACTCGGTGTGGGTGATAGTGGACAGAAACACCAAGGTAGCTCATTTTATGCTAGTGAAGTTGACGTACTCAGTGGATCAATATGCAGAGTTATATGTAAGGGAGATAGTTCGTCTCCATGGGGTTCCAAAGTCTATTGTATCTGATCGAGACCCTATCTTTACCTCCAAGTATTGGGGAGCTCTGCTAAGAGCCATGGGGACTCAGTTGAAGTTTAGCACAGCTTTTCATCCTCAGACTGATGGACAGTTTGAGAGGATGATTCAAGTATTGGAGGACATGAATAGGGTGTGTGTGATTGACTTCGAGGGATCTTGGAGTAAGTATCTTCCGTTGATCGAATTCTCATATAATAACAGTTATCAGTCCACGATTGGAGTGGCCCTTTACGAGATGTTATATGGAAGAAAGTGTAGATCGCCCATTCATTGGGATGAGATGGGTGAGAGAAGGTATTTGGGGCCAGATATGGTTCAGAAGACTAATGAGGCTATTGAGAAGATTCGAGCCAGAATGCTTGCTTCGTAGAGTAGACAAAAAAGCTACGCTGATCCTAAGCGTAGGGACGTGGAGTTCTAGGTTGCGGACCACGTGTTTCTGCGAGTTTCACCACTGAGAGGGGTGAGCAGATTTGGGGTAAATGGCACAGCTGAGCCCTCGGTTTGTTGGACCTTTCAAGAGTTTAGAAAGGATTGCACAGGTGGCATACAGGTTGGCTTTGCCACCATCGTTGTCAAGAGTTCATGATGCATTCCATGTCCCCATGTTGCGGAAGTATGTTTCAGATATGACACATGTGCTGAATTATGAGGACTTAGAGTTGCAGACAGACTTGTCCTATGAAGAGCGACGAGTTCAGATTTTGGATCAGAAGGACAAAGTCTTACGGATTAAGACAATTCCATTAGTTAAAGTGTTGTGGAGAAATACCAAGGTCGAGGAAAAGACCTGGGAGTTAGAGATAGCGATGCGGGATTAGTATCCCGAGCTATTCAGGTAAATTTTGAGGATGAAATTCTCAGTAGGAGGGGATAGTTGTAACGACCCAAAATCACTAATATGGCTTAAGGGCCTTGATTAGTATGTCGGGAGGGCATAATTTGTTTATGTGCGAATTTATTGATTTAATGCATGATTAAATGAGAAGCATGCTTGTATGACTATGTGAATATAAATGTTATTAAATGTTATACTTGTGAGAACCACATTATTATGTGGGTAAATCTGCAGCGGGCGACTTGAGGCGATCCTAGGGAGCTAGATAGCGGGGAAGTCACAACGGGGCCTAATGTTTGACTTTGGACAAGTCAAGGGGTATTTCAAGTGTCAGGTGGATATTTAGACTATCGGGTTGTGGAAATAAATAATTGGAGATATATTTGAGGTTAGGAAGTCTAGGTGGGAATATTGGGGAATTTTACCATTTTGCCCTCGGGGACGTTTCCGGTACCCCGAGATTTGGGATTAGCTTAATTGCCTGAGGATAGACTTAAGGAGCTGTAGAAAACAGTAGAACATAATAAACCGACTCTTTCCTCTTTCTCCTTTTCTCTCTCAAAGGAAACTCTTGGAATCTAAAGGAACTCAGCTGAAAGCTCTGTGATTTATGCTTGGGTCTTGAGGGATTAGCTCAATTTTAGCAAAGGAATTCAACCAAGAGTGAGGTAAAGATTGATTCCCACTTTCTATTGTTGAAATTCTGTGATTTTGGTTGTGTTCTAAGTAGATTTTGGGTTTTGGATTTGAAGATTAAATTGAGGCTAGAACCTTGGAAGTTAGCCCAGAAAGGTCTCGGAGGATTGGTTCTGCAGCTGAGGTAAGCTCGAATTTAAGGTTTAATGGCTGAGTTATAGTGTTTCCATGGCTGGGTTTTGTGTTCTTGAGTTAGAAAGTTTCAGTGATTGAAATAGGTTTTTGATGGGTTTCTAGCCTAGGTTTCAGCTGGGTTGTGTTGTTGGAATCTTGTGGGTAGTTTTTGGGTAATTGAGTTGTGGAATTAGGGTAGTTTTGGGTGAGTTTGCATGAAGTTTGAGAGTCAAAAATGGAGGTTTTTCTAGGTTCGAAGGGGTCGGGTCACAGTATAGTTCTTGGTGAGCCGCGGCCCTTCGAAGCTGATGTGTGTTGTGGAAGGAGGGCGGGCCGCAGCATGGTCTTAGTAGGGCCGCAGCCCTTATCTGTTTTTTAGCATTGGTTGGCCTCTGGTTGGGGCCATACCGCGGCATGGATGGATAATGCCGCAGCCCTTAAGGGATTTTGGGATTTTGAGATTCCAGGCTTGGGAATTTAACCTAGGGTGCTCGGGATTGAATCTTTTACCATGTTTGGTGAAGGTCAATGTTCCGGAGACTAGAACTTTTTCTAGAAGCTCTTTTAAGATTGTTGATGGTATCATTTATCTTAGTTGTGACTAGGTGCTAAGCTAGGGCTCGAGGACCAGATCACGCTCAAGGAGCATCGCTCGTAGCTAGTACAATTGGAAGCCAAAGGTAAGAAAACTGCACCAAATTGTGTATTTGTAATGGGACTAAGGGTTCCCTACTATGTATGCTTTGAAAAGGATGGTATTATGCCATGTAAATAGTAAACCAACGGCCTAAGAGTGCCAAAGGTTACAATGGCGCATAGAGCGCGACTCAGCCACCGGTACCCGAGGACAGCTTATTATGCACTGAGCTCGGTTTAAGCGGGCCGGAGTCAGTGGGGTAAACAGAGGGTGCGGCCTAAGTTGTCGACCCTAGTTATTATGTGATTTGACTATTATTAATGATTGGTAGCATCTTTGATTCTGATTATATGCTATGTGATTAATGTTGAATGTTAAGTGTTTGATCATGCTTAAGGATTATACTCTTGTTATGATTGTTGTGATGTGTATTATGTTTTCTTTTTAGGCCTTGGCTCATGGGTGCTTCGTAGTGTAGGTAAAGGCAAGGGCAAACTTGATCAGCCCTGACTTCGAGAGCTCTGTGAGCGGAATGTACATGACCAGCTGCTCAGCCGCCACAGTTGTGAGGATAACAGGAATAGAAAAGCTATAAATGTCTGTTTTGCCTTAGAGTGGTTGATGGTAGTCTGTATTTTGGAAATTTTGTAAACTAATCTTTAAACTCTATTTTTTTTTGGATCCCATATGTAAATCTGTTTAAATATATAAAATGTATCTTTTGAGACCAAAACCATTTTTAACCCTAGCATATTTGTGGTTTAGTGGCACGTTTTGACTAAATTACTTGATTAGCAAGTCATGCACCTTTATAAGTACACAGTGTAGCGGTCCTGGCTATCCAGGGTGTTACACCCTCATCGACCAACTTATGGATTACATTCTAGACCATATTATGATCAAAACCCACGCCCATCTCATCCACCACCACATCCTCAAATGAACCCACCAACAATTCAGCCAGACCAATTAAATCAATTTATGATAGAGACAAGGTCTTCCATCAGCAGTTTGGAGACAAAAATAGGTCAATTGGCTCAAATGTTCTCTAGTAGATAGCAAGGGAATTTGCCTAGCTACACAGAGGTAAACCCTAAAGAGCAATGTAATGCAATAACCTTGGGGAGTGGGACTGAGTGTGAAGGACCTACAGTAGATGACAAGAAGAAGACGACCACGGATAAAAAAGTTACTAGTCCGATACAAGAAGAGGTTACTGAAGACCTTCCAAAAATAGAAAAACCAAAATACACTGAGCCTCCACCAAAAATTCCATATCCTTAACGGTTTCGAAAGGCTAATCTTAACAAACAATTCTCCAAGTATTTAAGAAACTACATATTAACATCTCTTTTGCAGAGGCTCTAGAACAAATGCCTAGTTATGTGAAGTTTATGAAAGAAATTTTGTCAAAGAAAAAGAAGCTAGAGGATTATGAACTAGTTGCACTTACTGAAGAGTGCAGCGCGATACTTCATAAGAAACTACCTCCAAAGCTTAAAGATCCTGGTAGTTTCAATACCCCATGTTCAATAGGGGTTCAGTAGAAACAAAGGGTTTCTGTGATTTAGGGGCAAGTGTGAATATAATTCCTCTATCAATCATTCGGAAGCTGAATTTGGGAGAAGCTAGGGCAACTACTGTGTCTTTGCAGATGGCAGATAAATCAGTTAATCACCCTCGTGGAGTGATTGAGGACGTATTTGTAAAAGTGGGTAAATTTATCTTTCCTGCGGACTTTATTATTTTAGATATGGAGGAAGATGAAAATATTCGAATAATACTTGGAAGGCCATTCATGGCCACTGGTAGGGCCTTAATTGATGTCCAAAAAGGTGAGTTAAAGTTTTGAGTGCAAAAAGAGGAAATATTTAATGTTTCTGCAACAACATAAATTCCAACGTCGTGTAGGGTTGAAGTACTAAACCAAGAAGGAAACAAGTTGGAAGTCTTTAAAAAGAGTTCCATAATCAAACTAGAATGCGAAAGGAGTTCCATAAAAAAAATACTTCAATGAAAGAATTCGGATGTTATATGAGCGAGGGAAAGTTCCAATAATTTCTAATCACAAGAAATGAGAGCCAACTCATGATACTATGGCTCTCAAGGATGTCAGGGGAGGACTTGATCCGAGTTGAATAGAAAACAAAACAAGCGTCCGGTTAAATGACGTTAATGACAGCGCTATAGGAGGCATTCCCATATTTAATTTTAGTTTTTGTATTTAATTTTAATTAGTATAAAATGTTATTTAATTTTATTTTTGTTTTGTAAAGTTTAGTTATTTTCATTTTATTTATTTTTTAGTTTAAAGTTTGTAAAAATCGTGAAAATTGTGAAAAATGTGTTTTTTTTATTAGTCAAGGGGTCAAGTCGCGACTTGAACTGTCGTGACATTATCAAAGTCAAAGAGTATTCCAAATATATAGAAGGGGCAGGTCGTGACTTGGGCTTATGAGTCGCGACCCTAGGCTGAAATAGAGAGCAAGGAGTTTTGGTATATAGGGTCGGGCCGCGACTTGATGATTTGATTCGCGGTGCTTAGAAGTGAGTCTGCTGAAGAAATTAGAGGCGGGCCACGACTTGACTAGGCTCAGTCGCGGTGCGCCTATGTCAGACTGAAGAAAAAGGCTTAAAACTCGTTTTTTTCTCAAATTCTCTATCATTTTTCAAATTTTCTCATTCCAAATCAAATTTCTTTAAGAAAAAGCTCTACAAATTTTCCCTCTTTTCATCTATTTCAAATTCACATTTCTTATTTATTTCTTCCTTTTTTTCCCTAACCCTAATTTGTGCTCTATTGGTGCTCATTGAGGAATTGAAGGAGGACTAAAGGGTGGCAGATTTTTCAACTTTCAAGGCTTGTAAGTTTTTCTTTTTGAAGTTTTCCTTGAGTTGCATTTATATTAACACATTGCCTTTGTAACGCCCCACGTCACTATGGCTGCTTCCTAGAATGACGACTAGCCTGACAAACCAACACGAGTCTTTCCAGCATGCTTTGTCCTCACTCACACGCTTCTTGGGAAAAGTTCCCAGAAGGTCACCCATCACCAGATTTCTCCAGGTCAAGCACGCTTAACTTTGGAGTTCTCAAGTGATGGGCTACCGAAAAGAAGATGCAACTTGTTTGCATAGGTAGTACCCATCAATCCATTTAAGCCCTCTTCAACTATGTAGTCCCATAACAACATAGTCTTAGAATCATCACACATGACCTTCCCCAGGTGGTGTGGGATTGCACAACTTTACTCGGTCTTTCACCTTGAGGATCACGGAATTCTGACTGTCACAATCACCCCCCTTATGGGCCTGACATCCCCGTCGGCCGCACTTCCGGCTGGGTCAAGGCTCTGATACCATTGTAATGCCCCACATCACTATGGATGCTTCCTAGAATGATGACTAGCCCTACAAACCAACACGAGTCTTTCCAGTGTGCTTTGTCCTCACTCGCAAGCTTCTTGGGAAAATTTCCCAAAAGGTCACCCATCACCAGATTGCTCCAGGTCAAGAACGCTTAACTTTGGAGTTCTCAAGTGATGGGCTACTATAAAGAAGATGAATCTTGTTTGCATAGGTAGTGCCTATTAATCAATTTAAGTCCTCTTCAACTGTGTAGTCCCATACCAACACACTTGAATCATCACACTTGACCTTCCCCAGGCGGTGTGGGATTGCATAGCTTTACCCGATCTTTCCCCTTATGGATCATGGGATTTTGACTATCACAGCCTTGGATTTTTGGACTGTTTGTTGGTATATTAGGTGTTATTGGGTGAAAAAACTTGGGAGTTTTTAGTAAGGAAATTTCAGAGTTTTAGGGGAAGTGCTGCAGAATTTTTTGTGTACCATTTTTGAAAAATTGTGAAGTTATGGGTCCAAGGAAACAACCCACTAGGGCAGCATCTTCAAAGAATACTAGTCGCCCTTCCTCATCCCGTTCCCAACCACCCCAAACCCAGCTAAACCTGCCAGCACCTTAGCCAATTTTAGAATATGATCCCGCGCACTTCATTAACAAGGATGCCCATGATCTTTATCAAAGGCTATCCCAGTCCCAATTTATTCAAGAGCGTGGGATGGACATTAAAGAGGAACTATACCCTAATGACACTTATCATATTATTAGGAATGAAATTTTACGCCGAGGTTAGCATTTCTTTTTGGATGATAAGATGCCAAAAGAAAATTACTCCTTGGTTTATGAGTTTTAGGCCAATTTTCCTGGGGCTGCAAATAGATAGGTGTTTGTTAGGGGCATTTCAGTGTAATGCGCCATTGATAATATTGATGCATTTTTTAATGTACCTAAATTATCTCGAGAAGAGGATTAGTATTATCAATTGGCATATCATAGTGAGGTAAAATGGACTGAGGTGGCTGAGACCTTAGGAATTCCTAGTGCTTCCTTTGTTATATAGAATGGGGAGCCGAAAAATTTAAGAAGATAACAAATGAATGTCGTAGCTAAATCTTAGACTCTTTTTGTGAGAGCACGGCTTATGCCAAACACCCACTTCTCTAAAGTGGGGACTGATAGGTGTCTTTTGGTGTATGTCATTATGACAGGGCTCTCCATTGACATTGGGCGAGTTATTCGCCAAAGCATGAGGGATTTATCTCGCTTGACCACTACTGTTGGGTTGGGGCATGGTTCCATGATTACTGATCTGTGTGAGGCTTGGGAGATGCCAAAATATCCTAATGATAATTTTAGGAAAGCTATGGGGGCTATTTCTCGGGCTACAGTGAATAAATTCAATGCCCCATCCTTAGAGCCACTAGTACCGATACCCAGAAATGTAAGAGTTGGTAGGGAAAGAGAAGCAGTTATGGAGCCCATGCCAGCCAATGATCAAATAGAGGGAGTGAGAGTAGCTGAGGAAGAGAGAAGAGAAGAATACCCTCAATACTTGGCGCTGGAGGCTCCACCGAATGCACACTTGGCCAGACTAGATTACATCATTCGGCAGAACCAGCATACGCACAATTATTTGGGCGAGCTTCATGATTTTCGTAGAGCTCAAGTTGATCGACATAACCAGTTGGTTTACTGATGGTCAAACCAAGAGGCGGACCACCAGTACTTCCCTTATCCACTGCCTTGGCATTTATTTCAAACCCACCACCATTTTGATGTGATAAGCACCAGGTAAGTTTTCTTTTCTTTACTTATTTTTAAACATTAGGGACAATGTTTAATTTAAGTTTGGGGAGGGAGATTTTTTTTTTCTGTTCGTTTTGTTTTGTGTTATTTGTTTATGTTAGTGTTTAGAGTTTTGTTTTAGCGTATTTAGTTTGGTACCAGCATGAATGAAAATTGACAACAATTGTCGATGAGAATAAAATGAATGTTATGAGTATAATTCAAGTAAAATGAAATCTGAAACAAAATCTTTGTGCTTGATTGAACACTCTATTAGTACATTTTAGTTTAGATAACATTTGTTGAATATTTTGTCATGATGTTAAATCTATGTTCTTGATATTGATTATGCTTGTTGAAATTGGTTAGTGAATTGATGAATGGAAAGTGAAAATTATTTTCAACAATTCTAGAACTTGCTTACTTGTTATTTGAGGCCAAATAATATATCATTTATGCTTAGGAATATGATTTAGGCTATCATTTGGATCATTCGAGCGTTTCTTGCCAACCTTAATTTACTTAATCTTTTGTTTACCCTTTTGAGCCTAATTTTGTATATGTTTTGTTCTAAACCATCATTTAAGCCTAATACTTGTAACTTTGTTATATATTCGTCCTTGATATACTATGAGCATATGATTGAGAAATATTTTGGGGATTGATGTGTAATGGGGTGTAACTGTGATTTGAATGGATTTAGAAAATGAAAAATGAGAAGAAAAAAAGAATGAGAGAGAGTATATATATTGAATATATATATATATTTCAATACACTCCGAATATGAATATATAGAAAAAATCAAGTTTGGGGGAGTGTGGTTATTTTTTAAAATATATATATATCTCTAAAGAAAGAAAAAAAAACAAGAAAGGGGATTATGAGATTGTATTATGATGGAAGTAAAGTTGGTGAGTTTTGATCATGTGCTTATTGTAAAGTGAGCTTAAAAATTCATTTTTCATCTACCTTTACCTAAGCCATCGTTACAAGCCTATAAAAGTCCTATTGATTCTTATGCATATCATGATTTATATTAGTGGAGAATAGCAAGTAAATGAGCTTATGGAATTATTTGGTTTGGATGGATCGATTGGAAAGAAATTTGGTGAGCATAATTGAATTCAAATTGATTTATTTAATGATCATGGTTTGATAATCCAAACTACTAGTAGACTAAGGAGTGTTGATGAAGTGTTTTGATCAAAATTCTAGATTGAATAAACTATTCAATAGTTTTCTGAAAAATTATATGATTAACATTCATGATTTTGAGGCATAATTGTTGTTGTTGGTATAGTTCATGTTGTTAGAATCTAGGATTGTTTTTAGTCATTTGTTCGAGGGCGAACAAAGAGTAAGTTTGGGGGAGTTTGATAACTTCATTTTAGGGTCATTTTATAAGGTGTTTTTGTGGTAATCTTAAGTTTTTATGTGTGTTTTGAGCAAGATTACACTTTTGTTTGTCTTTGTTGTAGGTTGGTGCGATGACTCACGAGAAAAATGCAAACAGAAGCGAAAATGGTGGAAAAACGAGGCTCTTGGCGGTTATTGAGACTAAAAAAATGATACTAAGGATGCTTAAAGGATGGTTTTTGATGAAGAGATGAGCTAAAAGATCTAATCTGAGAAAAATTTGACTTAAAGTCGCAACTTGAACTTATGAGTCGTGACCCAAGGTGAAGTCAGAGGCGCATATGCTTGCTGGAAGGATTAATGTCGTAACTTGGGCTTACAAGTCGTGACTCAAGAGGGAAACAAAGGCTCAGCTAAGGGGAAACTCAGACACGGGCTGCGACTTGAGATTCTTGAGTCGCGGCGCCTGAAGACTTTACATGAGAAGGAAAGGCCCCAAAACAGACACAGGTCGCGACCCAGAGAAGGCCAAGTTGCGGCTCGCACATGAAAAAACACAGATTCTTTAAATTTTTTACTATAAATTTGTATTTAGGGTTTAATTAAGTCATTACGTCACTTTTTAATTACGTTTTTAGAGATTAATTTTGTTTCTTAGGATAGTAATTCTGTAATTTTATATTTTTCTTTCTTCTTTAAGTTTCTGAATCTTATGTTCTTTAATTATTATTTTATTGATTTAGTCATGTCTGATATGAACTAAACAATTTTTATCTAGAGTTTAATGTAGTCACTTGGATTTCTATCTAATTGAATTATGATGTTCAATTGATTTTTCTTCTCTATTCTAATCTCTATAATGTGTGTTTAATGCTAATAAATACTTGATCACTATTTTCTTCATTTATTGATTTTGATTCAAAATTTGAAAGATGAGAATTGAATATTCTATCATTATATAAACTAGGTTGCATATTGGACGAATGTACCTGTATGGCTTGTGTTGTAATTAGGTTTCCACGCTTAATGCCTTCTATATGTAGAATTTTATTAGAGAGATGTAGAAATCCTGCATATAATGTAATGACCCAACTATTTCTAAGACCTTGGACCATTAAAACTACTAGACATAGCTACTATTTTTGTCACGACCCAAATTTCCTAATAAGGCTTAGGGCCTTGATTTGCGTGCCTGGAGGGCAATAAGTGAATTATTGTTTAATATGTGAATTTTTGTGAATATGTGATTAGTGATGCATGTTTAGGTGAATTAAATATGCATGTGGGTCCCTTCTGGTTATTAGGGGCATGATTGTAATTTTAGCCCGTTGAGGGTATAAACATGATAATTGTGAAATATTTGTGATTTATCTGTGTTGCACGATCCAAGACAGTCCTAGGCAGCGATTAGCTAAGAAGTCACAACGGGGTTGAAAATCTGACTCGGGGCGAGTCGATGGGTATTTCGGGTACTAAACATTTTATGGGGTTATCGGGTTATGGAAATAAATATTTGGAGATATATTTGAGGTTAGGATGTTTAGGAGGGAATATGGGGGAAATTTACCATTTTGCCCTCGGGGACGTTTTCGGTACCCCGAGCCTTGAGGTAACCTTAGAGACTAAGTTAAATAAAACAAAACTTAAGAAGCTTTCAGAAGTGTGAGAATCAAGCCAAACCTCTCTTCCTTTCCTCTTGTTTTCTCCCAACCTTACCAGGGGGAGACTTTGCAAATCAAGTTAGGATTTGAACTTTAAACTTGGAGAATTGCTCAGCATCACTTTGAGGATTCAAATAGGGGCTAAGGTAAACCTTTAATTGTTTTTCTAACCATTGAATTATGTGATTATTTCAATGAGTTTCTGGTTTTCTTAAGGTTTTAAAGTTTGATTGAATTTTTGGTTTGATGAGTTTTAAAGATGGAGTTTGTTAGGTTTATCTGCTGGGAACATAGTGGAACCTCTGGGATAATTAAATTAGGTTGTTAGATGGATTTCAGAGGTATTTGGCATGGTTTTGGTAGAGAAAATGGTGAGTTTTTCTGGGCTCGAGGGGTCAGGCTGCAGCGCTGTTCTTGCTGAGCCGCGGCCCCTTAGAACTTTAGGGCGCCTGGAAATAGAGGCGCACCGTAGCACCCTTAAGTAAGGGTCGCGGCGCGTGTAGGATAAAATGAGGTAGGGCCACGGGTTGAGCTGGGGGCCGCGGCATGACTTCCTAGGGCCATGGCGCTTAGTGCATTTTTGGATTTTTAAGAGGTTTTAGGTTCGGGAATTCAGTAGTTAAGGTTCGGGATGGATATTATCAACAGGATTTATAAAATTCAATGTCTCGGATATTAGAATTATGGTTTGAAGTTATTTAATGGATTAGAACTTAATGGATGAATATTGTTAATGCATGGTGACTAGGATTTCATCGAGGCTCGGACTAGGGAACTGTGCTCGAGACATCGGTGCTTGGAAGGATCGGGACACAGGTAAGAAAACTGTTGTTCCCGTAGAGCTTCTACGCAGGGCACGGCCCTATATGATTGTGTTTCCGGGCGTAGCCCTTTGATTGAGTTTATTCATGTTCAATATTTTCTTTATTATGATATGTCTGAATATATGTGAATGAACGGAAAGAGCCGGGAACGACGAGGACCGGGAACAATGAAGGCTGAGAGCGGCCAAAGCCCGAAGCGGCGAGGGGCCTGGAATAGCGCTAAGCACATGAAGTGCAAGGCCGAGTGCGGCAAGGGGCTGAGTGCAGCGTTTAGAACGCGGAGTGCAAGTTGCCATGGATAGACCCTAAAGGATACCTGGGATATCCTTACGGTGTGGACCGCGAACCCAGGGCCTGGTAAAGCACCTGGGACGGCATGGCCGTATGTGTATTGCTTGTTGATGGCTTCTTTAAATTCTAAGTGTTGATGTGCATATGTTATCTGCTTGTGAGGATTTTCTTGCTGGACTTTGACTCACGGGTTCTCTATAGTGCAGGTAAGGGCAAGGGAAAATCGACCAACCTTGAGTAGAGAGAGCGTGAAGCGACGTGTAAATGTTTGGCCTGCCTGGCTGCCACGGCCAGGGGTATTTTGGGAGATGATTGTACTAAACCTAGATTTTGTCGTTTAGCCGACACTGTTTATATTTATATGTTGTAAATATTTCTAAACGGTATTTTGGGATCCCAAATGTTAAACACTTTATAATTTTCAGTAAATGGTTTATTTCCAAAGTTTATGACTCTGATTATTGTTTAATTACACTTTTGTCCTAAAACCTCGATTAGCGAGTTAAATGAACTTTTTAAACTCACTTAGTAACGGCTCTAAGGCAGTAGGGCGTTACAACTTGGTATCAGAGCGAGCCAAGGTTTATGGTTTCTGGAGATTGATCGAACATGTACACTCGTTGTCAGTGACAAGCTCGACTCAGGGTTGGTTGGTAATGATTGACTTATATGCTTGAATATGTGCTTAAATGCCCTGTTTTCCTTCTTATCTCTATAGAGCATGATGAATGAGTTAACATATCCATGATGCCAGGGCATGGCCCATTGTGTGTTTTATGCTATCTGTATGTTATGTGGATTGTTGTTTGTGGTTGACTGATGTGTTTGGGAGGTGGTTTTTGGATGTTGTTATCATGCCTGATGGGCGGCATCGTTGATTGCGGAAATATTTGTTGAGATGACTCGACAATCATCGAGACTCCGTGGCAGTAGGGCCGAGGATGATAACCAGGGTCAGGGCCCTCCACCTGCCCCACAGAATTGGCAACAGATGTTTTCCCGAATGGAATCAAGATTGCAATGAACAGAGGAAGAGCTTCGACAGTTGAGGCAGCAAGCCCCTCCACAGGTCACTGGGTTGCCAGTTCAGCAGGTCGTAACACCAATGCCGCTTCAACCTGTTGTGGAGAACAGGTGGGAACCTTTATTTAAGAGGTTCAGAAAGTAGCATCCTCCCACCTTTGAGGGTGGACCAGATCCACTGCAGGCAGAGCAATGGATGAATATGATTTCCTCAATTATGGATTTTATGAGGGTTTAGGGGAGTGAGAGAGTAGCTTGTGCTAGCTACATGTTCAGAGAGGATGCCCGTATCTGGTGGGATGTAGTAGTTTAGAGGAGGAATGTGTCTGTTATGACTTGGGAAGAGTTCAGAAATATCTTCAACGAGAAATACTACAGTGTAGCAGTCCGAGCTGCGAAGGTTGACGAGTTCACCAACCTGACTCAAAACCGGGTGACAGTTACTAAGTATTCTCTGAGATTTCACTGGTTGGTGAAGTTTGCGCCAGATCTTGTGCGGCAAGAAGAGACAGACTTGTACAGGGATTGAACGTCATGATTTCCCATGATGTTAAGATCACTTTGGATCTAGAGACTACTACCTATGCTCAGGTTGTGGATAAGGCCCTTACAGCTGAGGGGGCCGAGGACCAGATCTGGAAAGAGAGCGATGTTAGGCACGATGCCAGGAGAACAGTGTCTCCTTTTGTGGGATCCAGTTAGGGTAGTGGCTCCAATGAGCAAAAGAAGAAGGCCCCAGATTCTTTTGTTCCTCCCAGTTCGAATAGGAGGGAGCAGGGTGCTTCTAGTGGCCGTCAAGGCAGAAGTGACAACTAAAGGAGTTTTCCAGTGTGTCCACAGTGCAGACGAAGACACCAGGGTGAGTGCAGGGTTAGGGCCTGCTTTATCTGTGGGAGTGCCAATCATCTAAGGAAGGACTGTCCATAAGCCAAGAAGGAGGAGCCAAAGCAGGGCGACAGCCTCGCTCCCGCCAAGTTGTTTACTTTGACTCAGACTGAGGCGGAGGCTAGCCCCTCAGTTGTGACAGGTCAGATTTCTAGTGCCGGCTCCTCCTATATTGCATTGTCTGATTTGGGAGCTACTCATTCGTTTGTGTTTGCTAGAGTGATATATCAGTTGTGTAGACCTAGTGTTATGTTTGCTAGGGGGTGTACAGACTTTGTTGCCGACTGGGGAACTGGTAGTCTCTAGGAGGTGGATTAGAGCCTGACCAGTAGAGGTAGATGGTAGGGAATTGTTTGCTAATCTGATGGAGCTTGCGATGGATGACTTCGATATGATCCTAGGGATGGATTGGCTATCGAAGTATGGGGGGACGATTGACTGCAAGCGCAGGATGGTGACTTTTGAACCAGAAGGGGAGGTACCCTTTGTATCTGTGGGAACAGCTAGTGGACCGAGGGTACCTATAATTTCAGCATTGAAGGCTAGAGGCCTAATGCAGAAAGGTTGCATAGGATTCCTAGCGAATGTTGTGGATACCTCTAGGGTTGTGTTGGTTGGACTGGGGTAGACCAAATTGGTATGTGAGTTTCCAGATTTATTTCCAATAGATCTGCCAGGGCTACCGCCGCAAAGGGAGATTGATTTTGTTCTAGAGTTAGTACCAGGAGCAGAGCCAGTATCTAAGATGCCTTACGGAATGGCTCTGGTGGAGTTGAAGGAATTGAAGATTCAGTTGCAGGATTTACCAGATTTGGGGTTCATCAGACCGAGTTTCTTGCCATGGGGTGCTCCAGTGTTGTTTGTCAAGAAGAAGGATGGATCTCTTAGGATGTGTATTGACTACGTGGAGCTGAACAAGTTGACCACTAAGAATAAGTATCTGTGGCCTGGGATTGAAGATTTGTTTGATCAGCAACAGGGAAAGACAGTGTTTTCTAAGATAGATCTCCGGTCAGGTTACCATCTGTTAAGGATTAAAGAAGATGACATACCAAAGACTGCTTTCAGGACGAGGTTTGGACAATATGAATTCCTGGTCATGTCCTTTGGATTAACCAACGCCCCAGGAACTTTTATGGATATGATGAATAGGGTTTTCAAGGATTGTTTGGATAAGTTTGTGATTTTGTTCATTGATGACATTTTGGTGTACTCTCAGTCAGAGACAGAGCATGAGCAGCATCTACGGATTATATTGTAGCGGCTAAGGGCGCATAGGTTATATGCTAAGTTCAGTAAGTGTGAGTTCTGGTTACCACAAGTTACATTTCTGGGCCATATCGTCAGTACGGAGGCGATTCTGGTTGACCTAAGTAAGATTGAGGCAGCAAGATTAGCCTAGACCGAGCAATGTTCTTGAAGTGAGGAGTTTTCTGGGATTCGGAGGATATTATCGGCGGTTTTTCAAGGGATTCTCCAGGATAGCTACGCTGTTGACAGAATTGACAAAGAAGAAGAAAAAGTACATTCGGGTGTGTGCTGATGCAAGCTGGTAAGGTGATAGCCTATGCATCGAGACAGTTAAAAGAGTATGAACAGAGATATCCCACGCATGATCTAGAATTGGTAGCGGTGGTATTCGCACTTAAGATCTAGAGACATTATCTATATGGTGAGAAGTGCAGGATAAACACCGACCATAAGAGTTTGAAGTACTTCTTCACTCAGAAGGATCCGAGTATGCGCCAGAGACGGTGGCTGTAATTGGTTAAAGATTATGATTGTGACATCCTATACCTTCCTGGGAAGGCTTATGTAGTGGCTGATGTGTTGAGTCGGAAAGGCCCAGGACAGTTGTTCAGTTCGAGACGGATATCTGACAAGCTAGTAGAGGAGATGACTAGAGTGGGTATAGAGTTGGTGGTTGGCCGGTTAGCCAACATCACTCTTCATTCTACGCTCCTTGAGAGGATCAAGGAGGCGCAGGGAAAAGATTCACAGTTGAGAGGTCACAGAGAGAATGTCTTAGTCAGCGCGACTAAGGACCTTTCTATCTCGGGGATGGGGTTACTGAAGTACAAGGGTCAGATATGCGTTCCGATGGATTCTAATCTCTGGCGAGAGATCTTAGATGAATCACATACCACTCCCTATTCCTTGCATCCGGGAACGACGAAGATGTACCAAGATTTGAGAGTTTTGTATTGGTGGTCGGGCATGGAGAGGGATGTGGTGGATTATGTGGCCAATTGATTAACTTGTCAGCAAGTCGAGGTTGAACATTAGGGGCCAGCAGGGTTGCTGCAGCCTTTGGGGATTCCAGAATGGAAGTGGGAAGATATCACCATGGACTTCGTGGTTGGTTTGTCGAGAATCGTGGGACAGCATGACTCGGTGTGGGTGATTGTGGATAGGTATACCAAGTCCGCCCACTTTTTACCTGTCAGGACAACCTATACTGTGGAGCAGTATACTGAGTTATATGTGAAGGAAATTGTTCGACTTCATGGGGCTCCGAGGTCAATAGTATCTGACAGGGAGCCCACCTTCACTTCCAAGTTTTGGGAGAGTCTGCAGAAGGCTATGGACATGTAGTTACAGTTTAGTACCGCTTATCATCCTCAGACAGATGGACAGTTTGGGAGGACGATTTAGATATTGGAGGATATGTTGCGAGCCTACGTACTGGATTTTGGGGGATCTTGGAGTGAGTATCTCCCTTGTTCGAGTTCTCGTACAACAATAGTTATCAGGCGACTATCGGAGTGGCTCCGTATGAGATGCTTTATGGAAGGAAGTGTAGATCACATTTCCATTGCGATGAGACAGGTGAGAGGAGTTATTTGGGTCTTGAGAAGGTTCAGAGGACCAATAAGGTGATTGAGAAGATTAGAGCGTGAATGCTCGCCTCCCAGAGCTGCTAAAAGAGTTATTCAGACCTAAAATACAGGAGCGTGGAATTTCAGGTTGGTGACCATGTGTTTCATAGGGTTTCACCTTTGAGGGGAGTGAAACGATTTGGTGTTCGGGGCAAGTTGAGCCCTAGGTTTGTTTGCCTCTTCGAGATTCAAGAACGGGTTGGAGAGGTAGCTTATAGACTGGTGATGCCTCCAGCTTTGTCAGGGTTTCATGATGTTTTTCATGTATCCATGCTCCGGAAGTATGTATCAGATTCGACACACGTTTTGAGTAATGAGAATTTGGAGTTGGATCAGGATTTGTCTTATGAGGAGAAGCCAGTTCAGATTCTCGACCAGAAGGACAAGGTATTGCGGAGCAAGACCATCGCTTTGGTGAAAGTGTTTTGGAGGAATAGCAAGGTTGAGGAGGCGATGTGGGAACTAGAATCTGAGATGCGAGAGCGGTATCCCGAGTTGTTTAGGAAATTTCATGGATGAAATTTCTGTAAGGAGGGGATAGTTGTAACGACCCAAATTTGCTAATAAGGCTTAGGGCCTTGATTAGCATGCCTGGAGGGCAATAAGTAAATTATTGTTTAATATGTGAATTTGTGTGAATATGTCATTAGTGATGCATGTTTAGGTCAATTAAATATGCATGTGGGTCCCGTCTGGTTATTATGGGCATGCTTGTAATTTTAGCCTATTGAGGGTATAAACATGATAATTGTGATATATCTATGTTGCACGATCCGAGACAGTCCTAGGGAGCGGTTAGCTAGGAAGTCACAATGGGGTTGAAAATTTGACTCGGGGCGAGTCGATGGGTATTTCGGGTACTAGATGTTTTATGGGGTTATCGGGTTTGGGAAATAAATATTTGGAGATATATTTGAGGTTAGGATGTTTAGGAGGGAATATGGGGGAAATTTACTGTTTACTGAGTTTTTCGGAAACGAATACAAACAGAATAATGAAAAGATAAGGACTGTAGAAATACTAAAATGTAACTAAACAAACAGTGTTTTTACGTGGTTCAGGCGTTAACGAGCCCTAGTCCACGAGTCGATGTTATTATACTTGGAAAGGATTACAGTAAGATGGCTGGTGTACAAGAAATTCACACACTCACAATGTTTCTCTCGGGTTCTCTTGAAGAAGAAGAAGCTAGAGAGATTTTAGCAGAGTTCTTGCTATGTGATTTGTTGGCCGTCCCACTTCTTGTAAAATGAAAGGGTCTTTATAGCTAGGGTTTCGGATTAGGGTTTTTCTCTACGTACATGAGTCTTAATTACACCAGCCATAAATAGGGGATACAATTACTGTAGTAGCATGGCTACAAGACTCTATGTGGGTATATTTACGTGAAAGTATGGGGAACACACAAAGTCAGCCGTCTTTTTCAAGTTGTCAGCGGAACAGTAGGCGAAAAGGTACCCTTAGGCGTGCTGGGATGTGTGCGGCTTTGACCTGACGGGCGTGTCAGGAGGGATCCTGTGTCAGGCGGATATCATTCCAAATATGCCTCCTCCAGGACTCGACCGTTTGGTTTTGTTCCGTGCGAGGCACGGAACTGTTTCCGCGGAGACCACTCGAAGAGCTTCTCCTGGAAGGGGCTTCCCCGAAGGATACCCCTTCGGGAGTCCGGGAGAGTTGACGAGTTTCCGTGTTGTGTTTGCTTGGGAGAGTAATCCAGACACTAAACGGGAGAGGCGAAGCCTTTCTGTCCATCCGCGAGCTCTGGTCACCTACCCTGAAAGACATCGATAATTCTGCTTCCCCGAGGACATCAATCTAAACGCTATCCGGAAATCTGGATAACATTTACCCCCCAAGGTCACGGAGCTTTGAGAGATCCGGGAGCTTGTACAGTCCTCCGGGTATTTCGGTCTCTTAGATTAGGCGATGGGCCACCTTCTGTGTTCCCGGAAGGGTTCCTTTTTCCCGCCTGAGTGTTAGTATGAAAAAGAAAGGGAATTTCTTCTGTTTGAACTCAAGTACTCAAGTGCGGCAAGGACCACGTGTCATGCTGGGAATGGTTCTGCGACCAAGACGTGTGCGTGAGGCGACTGGTTGAGTATGCGTGCGTCAGTCATCTGAGTAATGATTTGACGGTTTTTAATGGTACTCGGGGCCCGAGGTGGTGTAATGATGGGAAATAAATACTTTATTCCCATCCGAGGAGTCATAAATAGGATCGTCGCTTCATCTCCAGCCGTTGGATCTGATGCACACGGAATGGGAAGATCGGGACCGTCCATTTGAGGAATTCGAAACGACTTCTTCCCTGCTATAAAAATGAGGGAAAGGACCTTTCTTCCTCTTTACGCTTTCAAATTCTCTATCTTTCGGATTTTCAGATTTCCAAACCTTCGAACTCTCAGGCTTCCCAGCTTCCGTTCCTCCGAACTTGCCACTTCTTTTGGTAAGGATTTGGAAACTTTTCTTTTGATTTGGCAGTGGGTTTATTCGCCGAAGTTCCTGGTTTGAATCGCCGTTCGTCTTTGCAGCTTTTACTTCTCGCGATTGTGCTGTGCAGTGATCCAGTTACTCCTTCAACCTCCAACTACCCGAATATCAGTAAGTATTTCTACTTTGCTCTTTCCTCCCAAACCTTAGGTTGTTGGTAGTTGTTAGAGTGGAGGTTTCTGCCATTATCGCTTATGTGCATGCGTGAATAGGGTTTTCGTAGGCATGTGATTGATGTGAGTCGATAAGTAGCCTTTTTTGCATGCTTTGGAGATTTGCGTTTGGAAAGTCGTTCCTTGTTTTGCTGTTTTAGGGCATAAGCTTGAACGCCTTTAGGGTGTCTTTCTCTGGAAAAACACTTCTTTTGGTGGGCTTAGGCTCGGAGTCTGAGTCTGGTTCCTTGCTGCCCTTCGGGTGGCATGGTGCCAATCCCTCGGTAAGCTCGGTGGGAGCCTCTCCAAGCAGTTTCGGGCAGGGTCTCCCCGACGCCTTTGATACCACTAGGGTATGACAAGGGTGCTGACTGCTTAGAGTGTTTTTTTCTTTCTTTCTTTTGTCCAGTGACGAACATCTCAAAGGAACAACTCCTTGCTGTGGGGGAGGCTGATTCTGCCCAGGAGAAGGGTTCTCCTGTCGCTGGTGCAAAGGGGAAAGGAAAGGCGAAAGTGGTCGCGGCTAGCCCACCGACTTCCAATAGTTCAATCTGGGAGATGGACCAAAAGCCGAACCTTTTCAGGAATTATGGCATGCTGGAGCTGTATTCCTCCGAGGCAAGCGTGAAGAACATCCCAGGTCTGATGTGGCACCGTCTGTCGGTGCTGGGCGAGTCGGCTAGCCAGAATCACGAGGGCTTTGGTGCCTGGAGCTGGGCACACATAGTGTGTGGGGCGCACCTGCCCCTAAGAAGTTACTTTGCCAATTTCTGTGTGAAGGCGGGGATTGCCCCCTTCCAGTTGATTCCTCCCAGCTACAAGCTCCTAGCGGGGTGGTTCATCTTTTGCAAGTCCCGGAAACTAGAAGCTCCTACCCCAGAGGAGGTGCTGTACTTCTACGGGTTGAAGTCTCAGCCTATGAGGGGTCATTCAGACAAGGTGGGGTTTTACAGGCTGGAAAGGCACCCAGACGTGATGTGCCCCACTTGTCATACCGCGAGGGTTCCAGACCTCCGGGAATACTGGTTCCTGACGACTGGCTTCCCGCTGAAGAGGGTGCCAGCCCTATCCTTGGACTTCAAAATCCCTGGTAAGTGCTCCTTCCTCTCTTTTTCAACTTTGTTTCTTTGCGTTTGATTTGCCTTTTGGGAGGATCTCTAATGCTTGTATTTGAATTTTGCAGAAGTCGTTCCGCGGACACCTCGCTGTGCGGAGATGATAAGGAGGTCCAAGTTCTACGAAGGGCTTTCTGAGGAAGAGTTGAAAGTGGAGGGACTTGTGACCTCCGAATCTTTGAGGGAGTATGGGCTACTCGCCTCTTTCCAAAACATCAAGCCAGTGAGTGGCAGGGGGCAAACTCAGGTGTCTGCCGACATCCGGGAGCAGATTGCCCTGGAGCTGTCCAAGGAGATCAACCAAGCAGCCCGGGACGAGAATACTTTATCTCCTAGTTGGGCGGAGAGGTTCCCCGACCCCCAGCCGGAGGAAGAGGAGATCGAGGCCCGCCACGCCGCGGCTTACCCTAACGAAGGGGCTCCGGGGGCTAGTACCTCCGGGAGAGGTAAGACTAGTTTTCGATTGATCCACACCCCCAACCTGTCTGAGGTTTCTCGGACCTCTCAGATGGGGTTCGATCCCCGCTTCCTTAGGCTAGATCCGCGTAGGATACCTTTTGACAGATATTGCGATAGGGTAGATGAGCTCCTCGGGTGTCTAAGTGACGGTAGTCAGCCAGAAGGTGTCATCATGGTTGACCCTTCTTCCCTCAGCATGTCATTCCCGGACTTCAAGGAGTACGGGAGCTTCCTGGAGCAGGAAGCGGTGTTTTGTTTTGCTCGGGGAAGGCCATCCACGTTTCTCGTGCATGGTCGTCCCTTTCAAACTTTTCTTTTTCTTGCTTCTTGTTCCCTACTGGCGGGCTTGCTTGTGCTTTTACGTTGTTGATTGTCTTGTCTTCCGCTTATCTTCTTTCTCATTGCTTGTTGGTTCGTTAACCTTGCTTTGTACATTTCTTGCAGAGTATCCAGAAGCCAAGATGTTGGGGAGGGTTACTTTGCTCATTAAGAAGGCTGCCACCAGCCAAGACCCGTCCACGGGGAAAGGACGGAAGACTAAGGCTGGTAGGGGAGGTAAAGCTACCTCCCCCAAGAAGACAAGTGGCGAGGCGCAAGCGTCTTCGGGGGTAGAGAAGTCTCCTGCCGACGGGCCTTCCGAGACTATGACGGTCTCGAGTAGCAGCAGCGACGGGGAAGGACTTGTGTTCCTCGTGAAGACAACTGGGGTGAGCAAGCGTCCCGGAGAAGATGCTGAGGGTGCTAAGAAGAAACGCCTTAGACACTCTTCTCCTGGTCGAAGGCAACAACAACAGCAACGACCGCAACCACAACCACAACAACAGCAGCAACAAGAACAACAGAGACAATCACCAACGCCACAGCGGCATCAACTACATCATCCAAACCAGCAGCTGCAACAAGTGCAATTACTTCCGCTGCCGCAGCAGCAAAAGCAACAGACCGGGGCCTTAATACCCCGTCTTCCTCCTCCTCCAGCCCAAAGGGAGTCCAACCTTTCGGGGTCTCCTTCTTCTCAGCAAACAAACCTTCCTCTGCCTGACCTGAAGTTCCACTTCCCTCGGAAGCCAACCAGCTTCCCCGCTGCCCTCCTGGAGGGTGTAAGACGGGCCGATAGTTTTTTGAAGAGGCGGTTAGAGGCGGAGAAGGCTGTTACTCAGGGAAGGGCAGATAACTTGTCTGCCGTGAAGAGAGCTGAGCTGGCCAAGGGGGTGAGATCCCTTCACCCGGCCGGAGCGGTTTTGGATGGCCCAGCCTTGGAGAAGAGGCTGGTGCCTAGGCTCGGACGTGCATTGGCGCCGTTCGGAACTGAGATGATGGAGGACATGGCCCTGAGCTTGTGCGAGCTCAATTCTGAGAAATGGGCCATCAGTAGCAGTAAGGATCCGCTGTTGCTGACACACGCTGTGAAGCAGCAACTGTCCGGGGTAGGCTGTCAGTTGCGTTTTGGGATCACTAGTCTTAGCGCATTTGGTTATGCTTAACTCATTCTGTTTTCTTTCCTTGCAGGCCTCTATGATCGCGGAACGCTCGTTCCGGGAGGTTGGTGCAGTTCTGGTTCAGCTGGAGGAGAGCCAGCTGGCTCGCCAGGCCTTGGAGGCGGAGAAGCAGAAACTGACCCAACAGGCCTTGGAGGCTTCGGAGAAGATTGATCAGGTCCGGCGCACGGCTGAGGAAGAGGCGGACAAGAAATATCTTGCCAAATACCAAGAGTACCGGGCCAAGGCAGAGAATGAGTTCAGACAGCGGTCGGATGAGATGAAGGCCGAAACCTCCAAGCTCCGGGAAGAGCTGTCCCAAGCCAAGGTGGAGAAGGATACTTTGGAAGCCCGCTTGCAAGCGAAAAATGATCTCGTCCTTAAGCAGCAAGGGGAATATTCCACTCATCAGAATAAGCTGCACGAGGAGGAGCAACTTCACAAGAGGAGCAGGGATCTCGTGTCTATGCTGGAGTTGGGGATCGCCAAGAAGGATAAAGAGATCGGAGCCTTGCAATTTACTGACAGGGGGCATGTGACCGAGAAGCAATCCGTGCTGAACCAAAACAAGGAGCAGCGCAAGGAGATTGATTCTCTTAAGGGAGAGCGGGATGCCTCCAAGGCCGAAATGGAAAAATTGAGGGCTCAACTAACTGTCGCGGAGGCACAGCTGGCAACCTCCAAGGCGGAGCGCTTGAAGGAGAAGGAGGATGCTGAGGTGATACTGAACAGGACGATTAATATATCGCATGTGGTCCTCATGCATCAACTCTGGAAAGTGAACCCGGAGGTATTAGGTTATCTGGGAGATGATGCCGAAGCCATGAGGGAGAAGCTACTCGTGTGGGATCAAGGCCCAGAGGCGTACGTCCAAACTTACAACATCGACGAACGTGCTGGAGCCTCTGAGGCGGGAGATCCCGGAGAGGCGGGGACCTCTGAACCTTCCCGTGACAAAGTTCCGCCTTCCAATGAGCCGACTCCGCCAGCCTCAGTTGAAACCGATGCCCCCGAAGCCGCGGTCGTGGAAGCTGTAGTTACCCCCAATGCTTGAAGGGGTTTTATTTTTAATTATTTTTCATTTTGAGTTTTTCATTGCGGACATATTTGCCATAATTATAGCATTCTCCTTTCTTTTCTGCCGAGTTCTTTATTTATCTTTTGCGCTTAGGGTAGACTTTTATACGATAGAAACTGTTGTAGGGGCGTATGAGGTTTTGGTTCCAACGGCCAAAACCTATGCACTTCCCACTTGAAGCTCTAACGGATGATGTCTGTTCCCACGTAGTTTCTAGGTTACGAAGGTTTCCTGGTTCCAACGGCCAGGCTCCTTCCACCGTATTTTAGCTTTCCTAAGGCAAATAGCCAATCCCGGGACTTGTAGTTATACTGTTCGCTGGGATTGCTAAGGTGAGTCGTTCCATGGTTTGGAACGGGAGTTCTTTTGGTGAGCGTCGCTAGACTTAAGGTTAGATCTTTGCGAAGCAAAACTAACTGTGGTTGCGAACCTCATGGTGGCTGACTACAGGGACCTGGCATGGAGCCCTGCGAGGCAAGGCTCGTTGCTGTCGGGGAAATCGCCATGCCCACCAGGTGTGATCCCGGAGCAGGGGCTTTGCGAAGCAAGGCCTGCTGTGAGTGGGGGATCGACCATGTCTGCTCCTGGAGCTGAAACTTGCAATGGTCGAGGAACTCACCATGCATTATTTTGTGAGATCCGGAGCTGGAGCCTGCGAAGCAAGGCTTACAACGGTCGCGGATCTTGCCATCTTTCGCCTTGTGGGACCCGGAGCTGGAGCTTGCAAAGCAGAACTCTACAGTGATCACGGATCTTGGAATTTTTCGCCTTGCTGGACCCGGAGCTGGAGCTTGCGAAGCAAAGCTTTACAGGGATCGCGGATCTTGCCATCTTTCACCTTGCGGGACCCGGAGCTGGAGCTTGCGAAGCAGAGCTCTACAGCGATCGCGGATCTTGCCATCTTTCGCCTTGCAGGACCCGGAGCTGGAGCTTGCGAAGCAAAGCTCTACAGCGATCGCGGAGCTTTCTGCAAAGGACTTGTCAGGGAGTTGGGGGTGTTTTGGCGTAGCTCTATGAACGTGCCTCAACCCCCAGTCCTGTCCATTGCTGGGCTACACAGGAGATAATTTTCATGATACATAATGGCAGGCATTTCCATGGCAATTTTCACATAAGCACATAATGCACATATGACACGTAATGCAAGCATGTTCATGGCAACAAATAAACCTAAGCTTAACAATTTTAAACATTTCAAACAATTTAAAATTTTCAAACACAATGCTAGCACATAAGTGGTGTTCTTTGTACGTTTTGTTCAAGGGGCGTATGGCTATGCCTTAGCCATGTATACCCCCCCAAGTGAGCGTGGGGTCCGGACGTCTCCGGACCGCGTGGTCACTTGTTAAAACGCAGCTTTGAACACAAGGATAAAAAGTGCAGTAAAAGCGGAGTGAATCTCTCCGTGTTTCATTAAATTAGCCTGCTAGGCGTGAGTTTTACAACAGGGAGGATTATTTCCACATTTTTCACTTTTGCTAATTTCACCAAGGACTTCCGACTAGATGGTCCGGGGATTATTTTAGCTTTCCTAAGGCAAATAGCCAATCCCGGGACTTGTAGTTATACTGTTCGCTGGGATTGCTAAGGTGAGCCGTTCCATGGTTTGGAACAAGAGTTCTTCTGGTGAGCGTCGCTAGACTTAAGGTTAGATCTTTGCGAAGCAAAACTAACTGTTGTTGCGAACCTCATGGTGGCTGACTTCAGGGACCTGGCATGGAGCCCTGCGAGGCAAGGCTTGTTGCTGTCGGGGAAATCGCCATGCCCACCAGGTGTGATCCCGGAGCAGGGGCTTTGCGAAGCAAGGCCTGCTGTGAGTGGGGGATCGACCATGTCTGCTCCTGGAGCTGAAACTTGCAATGGTCGAGGAACTCGCCATGCATTATTTTGTGAGATCCGGAGCTGGAGCCTGCGAAGCAAGGCTTACAACGGTCGCGGATCTTGCCATCTTTCGCCTTGTGGGACCCGGAGCTAGAGCTTGCAAAGCAGAACTCTACAGTGATCACGGATCTTGGCATTTTTCGCCTTGCTGGACCCGGAGCTGGAGCTTGCGAAGCAAAGGTTTACAGCGATCGCGGATCTTGCCATCTTTCGCCTTGCGGGACCCGGAGCTGGAGCTTGCGAAGCAGAGCTCTACAGCGATCGCGGATCTTGCCATCTTTCGCCTTGCGGGACCCGAAGCTGGAACTTGCGAAGCAAAGCTCTACAGCGATCGCGGAGCTTTCTGCAAAGGACTTGTCAGGGAGTTGGGGGTGTTTTGGCGTAGCTCTATGAACGTGCCTCAACCCCCAGTCCTGTCCATTGCTGGGCTACACAGGAGATAATTTTCATGATACATAATGGTAGGCATTTCCATGGAAATTTTCACATAAGCACATAATGCACATATGACACGTAATGCAAGCATGTTCATGGCAACAAATAAACCTAAGCTTAACAATTTTAAACATTTCAAACAATATATAAATTTCAAACACAATGCTAGCACATAAGTGGTGTTCTGTGTACGTTTTGTTCAAGGGGCGTATGGCTATGCCTTAGCCATGTATACCCCCCAAGTGAGCGTGGGGTCCGGACGTCTCCGGACCGCGTGGTCACTTGTTAAAACGCAGCTTTGAACACAGGGATAAAAAGTGCAGTAAAAGCGGAGTGAATCTCTCCGTGTTTCATTAAATTAGCCTGCTAGGCGTGAGTTTTACAACAGGGAGGATTATTTCCACATTTTTCACATTTGCTAATTTCACCAAGGACTTCCGACTAGATGGTCCGGGGCCTACTGGTAGTAACGGCGGAGGTGCTCCGCGTTCCAGGCGCGCGGGACTTTAGATTCGTCGAGTCTCTTTAAGTGATACGTCCCATGGCCCCCTTTTTCTTGGACTTCGTAGGGGCCTTCCCAGTTGGGTCCGAGGACTCCCACTCCCGGATCCTGCGTAGCAGGAAATACTCTCCATAGGACAAGATCTCCAACTTCGAATGTACGGCTCTTGACTCTCGTGTTAAAGTGTCGGGCTATCTTGCCTTGGTACATTTTTAGTTGAACCTGCGACTGCTCCCGGAGCTCTTCGATCATGTCCAAGGACTCCTGGAGAAGGGCATGGTTCCGGGTAGGGTCGTAGGTATCTTGCCTGTGAGAGGGGATCATAGTTTCTACTGGGATGACGGCCTCGCAACCGAAGGTCATGGAATAAGGCGTGTGCCCCGTCGAAGTTCTCTCTGTTGTCCGATAGGCCCAAAGTACTCGCGGAAGTTCTTCCGGCCAGTGAGCCTTGCAGGCTTGGAGTTTTTTCTTCAACGTGGTCTTTAATATTTTGTTTACAGCCTCCACTTGCAAATTAGCCTGGGGTCTGGCGACTGCGGAAAAGCTTTTGATAATTCCATGCGAAGCACAGAAGTTCGTGAAGTGTTCACTGTCAAATTGCTTTCCGTTGTCGAACACAATTTTTCGTGGAAGCCCAAAACGACACACTATATTCCTGATGACAAAGTCCAGTGCTTTTTTAGATGTGACCGTGTTCATAGGTTCAGCTTCAGCCCATTGGTGAAGTAGTCTACCGCGACTATGGCATACTTCACTCCACCTTTTCCAGTTGGGAGGGAACCTACTAGGTCAATGCCCCAAACGGCGAACGGCCAGGGGCTGGTCATTAGGGTAATTTCTGTAGGCGGCGCTCGCGGAACCTTGGCGTACCTCTAGCACTACTCACATTTCCTGACATAATCCACACAATCCTTCTTCATGGTGGGCCAGAAGTATCCTTGTCGAAGGATCTTTTTGGAGAGGCTCAGCCCGGAGGTATGATCGCCACAGAAGCCTCCGTGAACCTCATGGGTGATGGTGCTGACTTCGGTTCCGGCAACACACCTAAGGAAGGGTATGGACAACCCCCTGCGGTAAAGCTTTCCATCCATAACCACGTATCAGGGAGCTTGATATTGGAGCTTCCTTGCATCAGCTTTATCAGTGGGGAGCTCTCCGGTGGTGAGAAATCTGAGGATGGGTCCTATCCAGGAGTGGGAATGGTCGATGATGGCGTTTATCCTTCGTGTCTCAGTACTGGGGGCTTCTAAGAGCCCGATGGGGACTAGGCCATACTGTTCAATCTCCGGGTCCGTTGCAAGCTTGGCCAGCGTGTCCGCGAGTGAGTTCTGGTCCCGGGGGACCTGGCGGATTTGGTAGCCTTTGAAATGCTGCAGTAGGCCGCGGGAGAGAGACACGTAGGCAGCCATTTTTTCGCCCTTCGTCTGGTATTCCCCGGATATTTGGTTTACCACAAGTAGGGAGTCGCTGTATACTTCGATTTTTTGGGCACCGACTTCTCTGGCCAGTCGTAATCCAGCTATCATGGCTTCGTGTTCTGCCTCGTTGTTGGATGCTGGGAACGCGAAACGGATGGCGCTCTGGAGCTGGTGCCCTTGGGGAGATATTAGGATGACCCCTGCTCCAGCTCCTTTTTCATTTGAGGCTCCGTCTACATAGACCTTCCAGGTGGGAAGTTCCGGGAGGTCATTCATTCCCGAGTATTCCACAATAAAGTCCGCGAGAGCTTGACCTTTTATGGAAACACGTGGTTGGTAGTGGATGTCGAACTGGCTCAGTTCCATCGCCCACTTAAGCAATCTGCCAGAAGATTCGGGTTTTTGCAAGACTTGTCGGAGAGGGTGATTGGTGAGTACTTTGATGGTGTGCGCCTGGAAATATGGCCTCAGCTTCCGCGAAGCAATTAGCAAGCAGAGGGAGAGCTTTTCGATCATTGAATATCTGGACTCGGCGTCCAATAACCTCTTGCTTACGTAATACACAGGGAGCTGGATACGGCCATCTTCCCGGACAAGAGCGGCACTCATTGCGTGCTCTGTCACAGCTAAGTACAAGAACAATGCCTCTCCTTCGACAGGTTTGGACAGAATGGGAGCCTGGGTTAAATGTTCTTTGAGGTGTTGGAAGGCTGCTTCGCATTCGGGGGTCCACTCGAACTTCTTGTTTCCTCGCAACACATTGAAGAAGGGGATACACTTGTCAGTGGCCTTGGATACGAAGCGGCTGAGCGCAGCTACCATTCTGGTAACGCTCTGGACATCCTTATTTTTCCGGGGGGAAGGCATATCTATGAATGCCTTTATTTTCTCAGGGTTGGCTTCCACTCCACGGGAGCTGACAATGAAACCGAGGAACTTCCCAGACGAGACCCCGAAAGTACATTTCTTTGGATTCAGTTTCATCCCGTACTTTCGGATCACGGCGAAAGCTTCCTCAAGGTCGTCACTGTGGTCCCCGGAGGTCTTGGACTTTACCAACATGTCGTCCACGTACACCTCCATGTTCCTCCCCAATTGGTCCTTGAACATTCTGTTTACTAGACGCTGGTACGTCGCCCCAGCATTCTTCAAACCAAAAGGCATGACCACGTAACAGTAGACACCTTTGTCCGTGAGGAAGCTGGTGTGCTCCTGGTCCATGACATGCATCTTGATCTGGTTGTATCCGGAGTACGCATCCATGAAGGATAAGAGTTCGTACCCGGAAGTAACGTCTACCATCTGACCGATTCGCGGAAGAGGGAAACAATCTTTCGGGCAGGCCTTGTTTAGGTCCGTGAAGTCAATGCACATTCTCCAGGACCCATCGGGTGTCGGGACCAGAACTGGGTTGGCCAACCACACGGGATAGTGCGACTCCTGGAGAAAGCCTATGGACATCAACTTGTCCACTTCAGCTTTGACGGCTTCGGCCCTCACTGGGTCTAACGGCCTCCTCTTTTGGCGAATTGGAGTTGCAGATGGGTCTATGTTGAGTGCGTGGCACGCAACATTAGGATTAATCCCCGTCATATCAGCGTGGCACCATGCCAGGATATCCTGATTATTCTTCACAGTGGCCACGATTTTATCTCGAATGGCCGACGGCAGGTTTTTCCCCACCTGAATGACTTTGGTGGGTTCTCCCGGGTTGAGGATCACCTCTTCGACTTCCTCCATCGGCTCTATTGCTTTCTCGATTCCCACTCTTGGGTCGAGTTCGTCAAAGTATGCCTCCTGAGCACTCCCAGTTTCTGGTGATTCTTCCGCCAAAGGAACGGCAGCAAACGTCTCCTGGACCGTGTAGACGGATCGGACGGAGACGTTATAACAGCTCCGTGCACTTCGTTGGTCTCCTCGGAGGGTGCCAATACGCCCATCGTCGCATGGAAACTTCAAGCATAAGTGGCGTATCGAGGTTATGGCCCCACAATCGATTAGGACCGGTCGGCCTAAGATGGCATTATACGCCGTGGGGCAGTCGACCACCACGAATGTGCTGTGCTTGAAGGCACAAGCGTCGCTTTCTCCCCTGAGGGTGACTGGAAGTTGAATTTTTCCCAATGGCATGAGTGCGTCCCCATTGAACCCTTGAAGCTGGATGGGGCATAGGGCCAGGTCTGTCTCGGTTAATCCGATCGCATGGAAGGCCGCTTTGAAGAGGATGTTTACGGAGCTTCCGTTATCGACCAAGATCCGTGAGACCTTCTTATTGGCAATCTGGGCTTCCACCACGAGGGGATCGTTGTGGGGGAAGTGCACATGCCGAGCGTCGTCCTCCATGAAGGTGATGGGAAGGTCCATCATTCGGGGACGTTGAGCAGGTGATTGAACCAAGGCGCACATCTCCCCGGTGTGTTCTAACTCCCTCACGTACCTCTTCTGGGAGTTGCGGGTGCTTCCGGCAAGGTGCGGTCTTCCGGAAATGGTGGCTACGTGTCCGTCAATGGGTGGCGGAGCAAGGCCGGGCGGATATGGGTTGCCCGGTCCTGGAGCCAACAAGGCAATGGGCGCCGGAGCGGGTGGAGCAGGAAGCGCTGGGAACTGAGACCCGGGAGCTTGGGGGTGACCGGCTCCAGGAGCGCTAGCGGTCCCCCTCTGTCCCGGGGAATATGCAGCTCCGTGAACTACCCCCTGTCCGGGATAGATAATGGGTATCCTCACCCACTGACCGAGGTGTCCCGCTCTTGCCAGGGACTCGATCTCATCCTTCAGCTGAAGGCACTCATTCGTGGTGTGCCCCACATCTCCGTGGAACTCACACCTCTTATTGGAGTCTCGCGGACGCCTTCCTCCGTGAGACACTTTCGGGGGCTTCCTGTAGTTGACCATATTACAGGTCGCCCGATAGACATTCTCTCGCGAGTCTATCAAACTGGTATATTCCGTGAACTTGGGCTCATAGTCCTTCCGGGGTTTCTTTGAATGGTCTCCCCGGTTGGAATTTCTTCCGCTTCGTTTGCTCCGCGATTGGCTCAAATTTCATTCTGGGCCTTCCGCTTGCGGCTGCGGCATGCCAGGAGCGATACTACATCCGGTTTGTACAGCTCCGTACCCAGAGAAATGGGTTTGACTCGGCGTCTGAGCAGACGCAGAAGGCCCATACACACTTGGAGTGAATTGGGCTCCTGGAAGCGTGAGGGCTGGTGCGGCAGCTTGCGAAGCAAAGCTCGGTGCAGTCACGGAGGGCGTTGGAGCCGGGGGAACTCCAAAGGCCTGCTGGTAGGCATCCTCAAGGTTGATGATTCCCTGAGCTTTTGACATGAATTCGGACAGCATTTTTGCCCGTCTCCTTTGCATTTCCCCCCATAGCAGGGAGCCGACAGTAAGGCCCGATTGAAGGGCGATCAGCTTCATGTCATCGCTGACCTTGGTCTTTGCAGCAGCTTCCATCATTCTCTGAATGAAAGCTTTGAGGTTCTCATTGGGCTGCTGCTTGATGTTGGTTAAGGAACCAACCTCCATGTCGTGGTCGCGGGCAGCAATGAACTGCCTCCTAAACGCGGACTGTAGCTCCTTCCAACTGTGGATTGACCCGGGAGCTAATCTTTTCCACCAGTCCTCCGCGGACTTGGTAAGGGTGAGTGAGAAGCACATGCATTTGGCGTCCTCACTGACACGCGCCACTTGCATCATTTTGTTGTATTTAGCTAGGTGGGTACGCGGGTCTGTCCTCCCATCATATAATTTTATGTGAGGCATTTTGAAGTTATCCGGGAGGGACGTTTCCGCGATCCTCCGAATACATGGTTCTGGGTCTTCCTCCTCAGAGTCTGACAGGGCCCCACTTTGCTTCCGGACCAGCTTGGTCAAGGCAGCAATCTGTTCCTCGAGCCTCTTCGTATCACTCTCCGGGAGGTCACGTCCCCGGAGCTTGTCATTAATATGATTTCGGAGGTCATCTCCGTGAGGCCGGGCCTTTTCTCCTTTGGCCTTTTCATACTTGGCCTCCAACCTTCTTCTTAGGTCCACCGTGGACCAGCTATCTTCGGAGTGCGAGTTCGCAGCCCGACCGTCCTGGTTGACGGAATCACTGGGGCGGTTGTTCCTTCCCCTAGGCCTGGGTGTCTTAGCACCGGGCCCTTTAGGCATGGAGTGCCCCCTTGGGGCTGAAGGACGTCTGGGCTTAGGAGCACCAGAGACCTTCTGCGCGCGCGGGGGGCAGTCGGCCTGGTGATTCACGCCTTTAGGAGGTGCAGGGGCGTCAGCGCGTACAGGCTCTCCAACTTTTTCTTTGCCCTTGTTAGGGGCGGCTTTGGATGGTCCAGCAGTGGCTGGATCCGGCATAGCGGTATCAGCACCACCTAAAACAGAGGCGTCCTCGTCCGAGTCGCCTAGGTCTCCGAACTTGCTTTGGAGGCGCTCCATCATGCGCTGCATTTTTTCGAAGAGGCGCTCCTGCTCAGCAAGCTTGGCTTTGGTGACCTCCAGTTCTTCGGCTACTTGGACCAGTTCTGGGTCCTTCTCATAGTAGCAGCCATCCTTGTAATAACCGTCTTGGACATACTCTTCTTCGTCTTCTAAGTATGTCGTATCTTCAGTACTGACCCGATCCTAGCGGGACGTCGGGCCTTCACCTTGGTAGTCCAAGGGTTCGTTTTGTACCGCATCTTCCATCACGGTATCGGGGTTGACCGTAGCATTTTTGTCAACAGCGGATTTTCTCGTAGTCACCATCTCTTTAGCACGAAGTGAATACAAAAAACGTACACAGAAAAAGAGCTGACTAACAACTTCCTACAGCTCTCAATGAAAGCACCAAAATGTTTACCGAGTTTTTTGGAAACGAATACAAACAGAATAATGAAAAGATAAGGACTGTAGAAATACTAAAATGTAAATAAACAAACAGTGTTTTTACGTGGTTCAGGCGTTAACGAGCCCTAGTCCACGAGTCGATGTTATTATACTTGGAAAGGATTACAGTAAGATGGCTGGTGTACAAGAACTTCACACACTCACAATGTTTCTCTCGGGTTCTCTTGAAGAAGAAGAAGCTAGAGAGATTTTAGCAGAGTTCTTGCTATGTGATTTGTTGGCCGTCCCTCTTCTTGTAAAATGAAGGGGTCTTTATAGCTAGGGTTTCGGATTAGGGTTTTTCTCTACGTACATGAGTCTTAATTACACCAGCCATAAATAGGGGATACAATTACTGTAGTAGCATGGCTACAAGACTCTATGTGGGTATATTTACGTGAAAGTATGGGGAACACACAAAGTCAGCCGTCTTTTCCAAGTTGTCAGCGGAACAGTAGGCGAAAAGGTACCCTTAGGCGTGCTGGGATGTGTGCTGCTTTGACCTGACGGGCGTGTCAGGCGGGATCCTGTGTCAGGCGGATATCATTCCAAATATGCCTCCTCCTGGACTCGACCGTTTGGTTTTGTTCCGTGCGAGGCAAGGAACTGTTTCCGCGGAGACCACTCGAAGAGCTTCTCCTGGAAGGGGCTTCCCCGAAGGATACCCCATCGGGAGTCCGGGAGAGTTGACGAGTTTCCGTGTTGTGTTTGCTTGGGAGAGTAATCCGGACACTAAACGGGAGAGGTGAAGCCTTTCTGTCCATCCGCGAGCTCTGGTCACCTACAGTGAAAGACATCGATAATTCTGCTTCCCCGAGGACATCAATCTAAACGCTATCCGGAAATCTGGATAACATTTACCATTTTGCCCTCAGGGACGTTTTCGGTACCCCGAGCCCTGAGGTAACCTTAGAGACTAAGTTAAATAAAACAAAACATAAGAAGCTTTCAGAAGTGTGAGAATCGAGCCAAACCTCTCTTCCTTTCCTCTTGTTTTCTCCCAACCTTACGAGGGGGAGACTTTGCAAATCAAGTTAGGATTTGACCTTTAAACTTGGAGAATTGCTCAACATCCCTTTGAGGATTCAAACAGGGGCTAAGGTAAACCTTTAATTGTGATTCTAACCATTGGATTCTATGATTATTTGGATGAGTTTATGGTTTTCTTAAGGTTCTAAAGTTTGAGATTGAATTTTGGGTTTGATGAGTTTTAAAGCTTGAGTTTGTTAGGTTTATCTGCTGGGAACATAGTGGAACCTCTAAGATAATTAAATTAGGTTGTTAGATGGATTTCAGGGGTGAGTTTTTCTGGGCTCGAGGGGTCGGGCCGCGACGCTGTTCTTGCTGAGCCGTGGCCCCTTAGAACTTTGTGGAGGCTGGAAATGGAGGCGCGTCGCGGCGCCCTTCAGGAAGGGTCACGGCACTTAGTGCATTTTTGGTTTTTGAAGAGGTTTTAGGTTCAAGATGGATTTTATCACCTGGATTGATAAAATTCAATGTCCCGGAGATTAGAATTATGGCTCGAAGTTATTTAATGGATTAGAACTTAATGGATGAATAATTTTAATGCGTTGTGACTAGGATTTCAGCGAGGCTCGGACTAGGGGACTGTACTCGAGACATCGGTGCTTGGAAGGCTTGGGACACAGATAAGAAAACCGATGTTCCCGTAGAGCTTGTATACAGGGCAGGGCCCTGTATGATTGTGTTGCAGGGCGCATCCCTTTGATTGAGTTTATTCATGTTAAGCATTTTATTTATTATGCTATGTGTGCATATATGTGAATGAACGGCAAGAGTCGGGAACGGCGAGGGCCCAGAACAGTGAAGGCTGAGAGCGGCAAGAGCCGGGAGCGGCAAGGAGCTGGGAACGGCGTTAAGAACATGAAGTGCAAGGCCGAGCGCGGCAAGGGACCGAGAGCAGCGTTTAGCACGCGGAGTGCAAGTTGCCAGGGCGAGACCCTAAAGGATACCTGGGATATCCTTACGGTGTGGACCGCGAACCCAGGGCCTGGTAAAGCACCTGGGACGGCATCGCCGTATGTGTATTGCTTGTTGATGGCTTGTTTAAATGCTAAGTGTTGATGCGCATATGTTATCTTCTTGTGAGGGTTTTCTTGCAGGGCTTCGGCTCACGGGTGGTTTATGGTGCAGGTAAGGGCAAGGGAAAAGTCGACCAACTATGAGTACGGAGAGCGTGAAGCAGCATGTACAAGTTTGGCCTGCCTGGTTGCCATGGCCAGGGGTATTTTGCGAGATGATTGTACTAAACCTAGATTTTTTCGTTTAGCCGACACTGTTTATATTTATATGTTGTAAATATTTCTAAACGGTATTATGGGATCCCAAATGTTAAACACTATATAATTTTCAGTAAATGATTTATTTCCAAATTTATGACTCTGATTATTGTTTAATGACACTTTTGTCCTAAAACCTCGAATAGTGAGTTAATTGCACATTTTAAACTTGTTGACGATGAGAACTCGTCAACCAAGTTAAGTTAGAAAAATAGAAATGTAGAGATTACCAAAAGAAAAACTTCAAAGATCTATTTGAGAACTCAAAGAACAGTTGCAGAAAGAAAATGGTGAAATGAACTTGTATTTCATATGGTGTAGTGCTACAGTATTTTTTCCAACCCCCTCCCATATGGAATTGTGGTTCCTTTTATAGTGGGCTCTAATGGCCCCTGATACATTGTGGTCCAGGGGACCAGATGGTACACAAGTACACTGTCAGGAGAGTGGTTTCAGGGGTAGTGGTGGTGGAAGAGTGGGGGTTTGCTCTAGTACGTGTCAAGGGTCTGAAAAAGTACTCCTGTCTTGGTACCATATTATGCCTCCACTACTTGTTGGGTACGGATCTCATAAGCATGTTGAGGGAATCCTGACCATGTACCATTCTTGTACTGCCACTACCTGTCTAGCATGGACGCCGTACCATCTGTATTCTAACTCTTCTTGCTCCATGGTCACCACATGGACAACCCTAAGGACGAGGCTGGTGTGTGAGAGGAGGCCACCATGAGGACCACGGCGTGACTGTTGCGCGTGGCGTCTTGGGGCTCTCGAGATGCTTGTCTCCTGGTGGTGTCGCGAGGCGCCTGGGCACGCGAGGGGTGCGCGAGGCACTGGGCGCGAAAATAGCAGGGCGCGCGGGACGCTAAGGTTCTTTACCAGTGTCCAAGGGTGATTGGTCATTTGGAGCAGGGTCATTTGGAGCACGGTCATTTTCAGCAGGGTCATTTTGATCACTAATTTGAGGGTTCAAATGGACTTCAAACATGGTTTCTTTGAACCTTCCATGGACCTTAGGCATGAGATGTGGGTTCTTTACCAGTGTTGAATTTTGAGCATCCACACTTGCCCCCTAGTCTAGGAGAGGACCTTTAGGTTCTCTGGTAGACTCTTCTCTTTGATTCTTATAAATAGGTCTTCATGCCAGGCCTATACCATGGCTTAGTGGTTTGCTGACTCGGCTCACATCCTTTCCCCGTCGAATGCCGAGAGGGACCGTCTTGCGGTTCGGGTCCGGGAGCTTGCTGAAACCAAGTCTATGCTAGAAAAGGCCTTGGCGACAATTTCTGGCTCATTGAAAAAGAAGAAGAGGGCAATTGCCAAGGCCACGATGTTTCTGGAAAGGGTCACCAGCCTAGAGGCCGAACTCCAGGGTGCCAAGGCTATCATGGGTGCGTCAAAGGAGAGGTTCGCTTCCTTAGAGGGCGAACTTGAGGGTGCTAAGGCTGCTGCAGTCACGTCACAGGAGAGGGTCGCTTCCTTAGAGGAAAATAGGGTAGCTATTGAATATAGGTCGATAGAACGCGCCCTTTACGTTGTATGGAGGTAGGATCCAAACTTTGATTTCTCCTCCTTTGGCGAGCACGCCATTGCCTAGGCGGTTGGGTGGAACGCCCGTAGCAGGTGTCGTGGCTAGTGCGTGAGGTAAGGCAAGGTGCATGCGGGAAGCCTAGTGAAGTGCCCTGCATAGAGAGAGGGTTCAAGGTCCTTAGAGTGTCTCTCATAGCAAGGCGGCCCTATGGGACCTATGTTCGGATCCATGTGTCTATGCATGCGGGACACGGGAAGTCAATGAGGTTGTACCCCATGTGATCACTTGGAGGCAGGAAACAAAGTCTCGCGTAGACACGACGCGCATAGGAGGCCAGCCGGGAGCCTCGCACAGCGAGGGTGGCTCTCTTGGATGGAATTCACAAGGGAAGAATTCCTACAATCACATCTCCGGTGCCCTCGACATCTCTCAGCGTCAAGACAAGTAGGGCCTCGCTATGCGAGGGCCTCGTGCACCTGCCCTCTCGTGACACGTAGCTTGGCCTCTTAGACTAGCAAGGCCATACTTCACGGCTCATAAGGTGATGCTTCTCTTGGGACAATCTCCTGATTTCACAAGACTTACAGGTCTGAGCCTGATAATGTGACTAAGTTTCATTTAGCCTTGTAATTTAACCATGTACTGGAGATTTTTTTTATGGTGGATTTTTGGTATCCACACTTGCCCCCCAGTCTATAGGGAGGCCTTTAGGCATTGTTGTAGACGCTTCCTTTTTTTTCTTTTCTTTTTTTGGATTTATCATGCTCGAGGTCCTTTGGAGCCCACGCGAAAGAGGGTTCGTTAAGTCTCTCTTTGGTGCACCTTGATCATATCTATAAGGATATATTGACCCCTTGGGTTCTAGTTATCCTTTTATATATTTTCGCGCGCGCTTATTTTTTCTTGCGAGAAGCGTCCTTCTTGTCATTAGGCATAGTACTATTTTTGCAAGCGTCTTCTTTGAGACCCTTATTGCAAGCGTCGTCTTTGAGACCCTTTTTGGAAGCGTCTACTTTGAGACCTTTTTTGCAGGCGTCTACTTTTGAGACCTTTTTTGCAAGTGCCTACTTTGGAGACCCTTTTTGTAGGCGTCTACTTTTGAGACCCTTTTTGCAAGCGCCTTCTTTGGAGACCCTTTTTGCAGGCGTCTACTTTTGAGACCCTTTTTGCAAGCGTCTACTTTGGAGACCCTTTTTTCAAGCATCTACTTTTGAGACCCCTTTTTGCAGGCGTCTACTTTTGAGACCATTTTTGCAGGCATCTACTTTTGAGACCCTTTTTACAATCTTTGAGGTTATCTTTCCTCGGGTCGGGACTTTAATGGCTAGATGGTCTTAGTTCAATCTCAAACTTGGTCAGCGACCTCTCTTGCACGACGCCCCCTTCTATATGGAATCTTCAGACGTATTGGTAGTAGGGCGACTGGAGGAAGGTTTGCTTTCTTCAACATTCGAGTTCTTATGGCCCTCTTCCACAAGTACGTATTTCTGTGCTCTCTCGAAGAAATCATCAAAATTCGAAACTTCTGTTTTGAGCATGTTACTCCATAATCTGCTTCCTGGTCGTACTCCGGCTGTAATATCCATCTTGAGCTATGCTTTGGTTAAGCTTCCCACCTTCGTTTCTTCCATATTGAACCTATGGATATAGTTCTTCAGACTTTCATTCTCGCCTTTTTTTATGTTAGCGAGGCTGGTAATTGGCATGACGTAATCACAGGCTGCATGGTGTTTCTGAAGAAATTCATTAGAGAATTGCTGCCATGATTTGATTGTTCCTGGCCTTAACCGCTTGAACCACTTGTACGCCACTCTTTTAAGCGTAACGACAAAGCAATGGCACTTTGCCCTGTTGTTGACCCCTCTTAACCTCATCAAGTTATTGAAGGAGTCTAAGTGATATTTTGGGTGTGTAGTACCCTCGTACGGAGTCATGCAAGGCTCGTGGAAGCCAGTTGGCATTTGCTCAGTCTGGATCTCCCTTGTGAAGGGCGAATCACAGTCAAATTCTTCATTATCTTTGTGCCCCCCAAGTGCAGTGGTAATTTTGTCCCGAGGGCTTCACATTTTAGTGTCTAGTCCCCTCCTCTTTTTACTTGCGGAGTCTCGTGGGTGCTCAGACTGAACCCTTGCTTTGGTGGTGTTCCTCGGGGGAACCGCGGGAGGCGCTTCTTTTGAGGTGAGTTCTGCTTCGTTCTTATGACCATCGTCTTCCTTCCGCCTTTGCTCTTGGGGGCATTTCGTTGACCTAGGTTCCCCATGGGACCTTGTCAGGGGAGTTTTACTGGTGGAAAGTCTGGTTCCCCCATCTTCTATGGGGGCCGTATCTTCCCCATTTTCATGCTCCTTCTCTTTATGCCTAGGAAGGGGTATGCTTGACTTTCCTTGTAGTAGGTCGTTTAAGACCTCCTGCATGTTCTCTATCGTGGTTTCTAGCCTTCGAGTCTTTTTATGTAACTCTTGAATCTCATCCCTGTAGAAGCGAGTCCTTGAGCTGGAACTTACCGAGCGTACCCCGGGACCCTTGGTTGGCCCGTGAATCGATGGGCCTGGGTCTTGGTGGCCTGGCGTGGTGCCACCGGAGGCCAGTGAAGTGGATGCACTGGTGGCTCTGAATGACCTCCGTCGGGCTGGAGGGCTGGGGATGATGCTTCCTTCTCCTCCCTTAAGGGAAGAGGCTCTTCCGGTCTACCTCCATGCTTGGGCGGAGGGGGGTCTTTCTTGGAAGCCCTCCATTCTACTTCCTCCTAACAAATCTCATCATCTTGTATTTGTTGTAGGCATTTTGAACGTCTTAGCATCTTTCTTTGTTGGAAGTGATGGAAGAACGCTGGCTTGATGCTTGTTCTTCCCACAGACGGCGCCAAACTGTTGACGGTGAGAACTCATCAACCAAGTTAAGTTAGAAAAATAGAAATGTAGAGATTATCAAAAGAAAAACTTCAAAGATCTAATTGAGAACTCAAAGAACAGGTTCAGAAAGAAAATGGTGAAATGAACTTGTATTTCATATGGTGTAGTGCTACAGTATTTTTTCCAACCCCCTCCCATGTGGTTGTGTGGTTCCTTTTATAGTGGGCTCTAATGGCCCCTGATACATTGTGGTCCAAGGGACCAGATGGTACACAAGTACACTGTCAGGAGAGTGGTTTCAAGGGTAGTGGTGTTGGAAGAGTGGGGGTTTGCTCTAGTACGTGTCAGGGGTCTGCAAAAGTACTCCTATCTTGGTACCATATTATGCCTCCACTACTTGTTGGGTACAGATCTCATAAGCATGTTGAGGGAATCCTGACCATGTACCATTCTTGTACTGCCACTACCTGTCTAGCATGGACACCGTACCATCTGTATTCTAACTCTTCTTGCTCCATGGTCACCACGTGGACACCCCTAAGGACGAGGCTGGTGTGTGAGAGGAGGCCACCATGAGGACCATGGTGTGACTGTTGTGCGTGGCATCTTGGGGGCCGCGAGACGCTTGTCTCCTGGTGGTGTCGCGAGACGTGCAGGGCGCGTGGGGCACTTGGGGAGTGCGGGGCGTGTGAAGCACCTGGGCATGCGCGAGGCACGGAGCGCGCCCAAGGCGCGGGGAACGTGAGGCGCAAGGCGCGCACGGTGCGAGCGAGGCGCCTAGGTGCACGCATGGCGCGCAAGGTGCCTGGGGCGCACGGGATGCTAAGGTTCTTTACCAGTGTCCAAGGGTTAGTGGTCATTTGGAGCTGGGTCATTTGGAGCAGGGTCATTTGGAGCAGGGTCATTTTGAGCACTAATTTGAGGGTTCAAATGGACTTCAAACATGGTTGCTTTGAACCTTCCAGAGACCTTAGGCATGAGATGTGGGTTCTTTACCGATGTTGAATTTTGAGCATCAACAAAACTCACTTAGTAACGGCTCTAACGCAGTAGGGCGTTACAATTTTTGAGAAAACATATATAAGAAATAATCATAACTTTATTACAACTCCAAAATAAATATTGTATCAATAACATAAAATTATAAATTTAAAATGAAATATGGCAAGGGTACCCATTGTTTATAGGTTTTATACATTTTTAGACCCTCTGTTTTGTCTCATTACCTGTTTGGACCCTGTGTTTTGACAAATTATTGTTTGGACCCTGTGTTTTCTAAAATAGTTCAAATTGACCCCTAAACCCGATTTCGATCAAAGTTTTTTGAACTAAAATCATAAATAATTCATCACACTAACAACTCAGAACAAAAATACAGTCATTCTGCCTAAAAATTGTGTTGTTATATTCAATTTTGTGTTCATCAAAATCAGGTTTAGGGGTCTATTTGAACCATTTTACAAAACACAGGGTCCAAAAAATAATTTTTCAAAACACAGATTCCAAACAGGTAATGTGGCAAAACATAGGGTCTAAAAATGTATAAACCCTTGTTTATAAAACATAAAACATAACTTTGAATACTAATTGCGGAATTACATCAAAACATAATTTTAAAGATATAACATAAATAACGTCGTCCTCGATCAACACGTAATCCATTGCGTCCATTCATCCTTAACACACAAGCCAAGCTACCAAGGCTCCTTCCACCTCTATATTTAATTTCCTGCATGATACTAAAATAAAGAAATGAGCCTAATGCCCAGCAAGGAAAATCTACTAACACATATAAGCATAAAACTATATCATATACATATACTAGAAAATATATGACTATAAAAATGTATATCATATAGGACTACAATATTATTGGCCATTAACTCATTAACATGGCATGTGATAAACCATCTAGGTCCTCTGTCTACTAATCGAGGTAGGTAGATCACATAATAGTATATGATAACCCATCTAGGTCCTCTACTAGTCGAGGTAGGGAAAATCATAACTCTAACCCATGAAATGATAAATAATCTTGGGGATTGCTATCTAAGCAAGTCCTATGCCCAAGCGACTAAAAACATATCATGCATATACATACCATAGCATAAACATATCATAACATAAACATATCATAACATATAAGCACATAAAATATATCCTATTTTCCTTACCAAAAGCCGGGATATTTGGGAACAGGAATGGGATTAGAAACTCCTATAAACCAACCGTAAGATGGTGAGAATCTCTAAAGAATAAAGATGAAAAGAGAACTAAACCATCAAGAAGAAACTTACCAAGAAGAACCTTTCAAGAACTTAAATACCTAATCAAGAATCATAAACAAGAGTTAGGATCTGAATAAAGAAAACTAAAGACTCAGAATTCATCTTGAAATACCTGTACTGTCATGCTCATCCAAGGAAACTCCTACTCCTAAGGCGTTCCTTACCCTTGGAAAATTTCCATCCAAGAACACATCACAATACCGTCGATCGAGCCAATCACAAATCCAATTCAGATAATCCTTGAATACTTTGTTCACCTATTTCTCAAAAACAATTTGACATTGACCAAATCCTCAAAACATTACTCAGCATCCCCAGTGCCCTTATCTAATATGATAACAGTCTTTTGCATATCCTTCTCTCTGATCTCTAGCTGGTAATAACCAGATCAAAGATCTCTAGTTGTCCCTAATCTCTAGCTGATACTAACTAGATCAAAGATCTACCTTGAAGAACATCATCCTACTCAATAATTGAGCCTTTAGTTCTAACAGCTTTGTTGTAACCGTTCAATACAGTGCCCCAGATCTGATTCGATCCCTGGCACCAATCCAATCACCATTCTATCTCTTTGTGCAGATGTACCCTTGACAAATTCCTTGGAAACTTATCTAGAAACTCACAGACTAATCCAGTCTGTCTTGATCCCAATGGTACAACCTATATAGTGTCCATCACACTAGCTAAGGTTCTAAGCATCCCCCTATAATAGATCTCCAACTCTAAATACAAATGCCATATATACAGCGCCAACTACGGCAAGGGTTTCTCCCTTTTAAACTCATGAGTTACTATTCCTTTCTTACAACCCATCACTGCCCCCAGACTTGACTGACCATTCCATATTCAAAGTCCTTACGTTGTAGCTGTCTTCGAAGATACTTTAAGTAGTAGCTGTCATGTTCACCGGTCTAAATGTGCTTCTGATCAAATTTCTTCATACTTGATCTATTCCCTTCCTGTAACATGACCTTGAATACCCTTGAAAAATGAAGTTAATACCTCCTGAAACCTTACCTATGACCCTGCTGCTTCAGTCATAATATCATCAATATAGTTGTCATTCACATTCTTCTTCTAACTGGGCAGTAGTTCAACACATCGCTAATGAATCTGAATGTAACCCATTCATGTCGTTCCTGTATTTTCTGCCTGACGAACTTATCTATGTCGTTGAAGTATAAATTTGTTAGGAACTGTTACTATTAATCCATCACACCCCACTTGGTACAAGTAATCATTCCTAAAATGTCTCTTTCCTTGATCCTCAGCTAGTAATAACCAGATCGAAGATCAATTCCTGAAGACATTGTCATGTCTTGTAACCAAGCATTTAAACTCTTCATCCCTAACAGGCAATATCAACGAGTCCTATGGTACAACGCCCCATCCGATCCAGCCCCTAAGTCAAATACTTATTCAGGGGAACCAGGAATTTCTTCTGCCAAATTAATATAATTCTTTACAAAGTCCCTGATACCAAATCCGCCCATACCCAAGTTCCGAACCATACCCAACAACTCCTTACATACTCAGTTGTACCTTTTCTGACCAATTTAATTTCCATTCGGTCTAATCAATATATTTCAAGAGATGTCTCTGACAGTCCAGGGTTGTCCCTTATGTAACACATTAGCTTTCCCTCAGGCCCATATCAAGGCTCTCATATGACAAGCTCAACCGCTTCCCCTATGAATCCCTTTACCACTCATATTCTAATTCCTCCTTGTAGAGTTGCTAACCACTCCTCAACAAGTACTCACATCTCAAGCCCCCTGTATAACCACCTTGCGGTATGTACTTCATATCTAAATCTTTCCAGGGAGACACATAACACCAAACTCCTTTAGATCATTTTCTAACCAAAAACAAAGACTATCAAATCCACTGGGCACTTCCGAGGAACTAGTCTCGGGCTCTGAATGTAACAAGGCATCCCAGTCTTCCCTTCTCTAATCCTGGAAAATCCGCCCTAGTGTACAAAATCATCCCATATAGAAAACATGTCCTTACCTGGCATCTTCTCAGATAGCGTCTTCCACTTCTGGTGCATACTAAATAACATCACTAAGCCTCATCCTTGTCTTGATGGCCAACCTGTAAACTAGACCCCCTGTTGCCCAAGTACAGATAAACATCTCATGCACTAGAGCATCCTTGATGCTCCGGCCCATCCCAGAGTTCAATCCATAAATAAATCATCATCTCTAAGCTACATCCATTTGTATCATAATCCAAAGTGGATTTATTAACCCACCAAACTCATTGACATACGCTGTCGCTATCTTACTACTTTGAACATCCTTCTACCACAAATACTTACTAACTACTATGTCTCAATCTATTATCCTCATATTATCAAGAATTTGATTAGCCATACCCATTCACTAACCACTTACTGAACAAATCCAAACCTTCCTCAAAACTAGAGGATAATGCTTCCAAAGTCTTCCATACAAAAATTCTTATCTGCTTCCCCCTCGGTAAACCTGTTGTTTCGCCCATCTATTCTCCTCTATCAAACCTCACAACCTGACTCACATACCAACAAACATCTGCTGCAAATCTCAAGGGCAGATGAAGGATTCCAACCCTAACTACCATCTGTAACCCTCACTAAAACAAAACCAGGTCCAATTAACCATCATGAACACATACAATCCGAATTAATCTGTCTTTTCCGACTAAACCCCTCAGCCCTGATGTTTATACCCAGAACCATCCCTAGGGCAGATCCAACTAACCATAATAATCATTCACACATAAAGCATACCAAACACCAATTAGCAATACTATACATAAATTATCAAATTTCATTACCACCAGGTACATACATACTTACTATGCTTTCAATTTACCGATAAACAGGTATAGCATATAAGTTCAATTTAAACATATAATCACCTGCAATCCATATACCAATCATTACCCAAGTATTCATCCACATTCAAGATGTAATGACCCAACAATTTCTAAGACCTTGGACCATTAAAAATAATAGACATAGCTACTATTTTGATACGATCATAAGAAATAACATATCTTTATTGAAAACCCAAAATATTGTACTAATACAAAATATAAAATAAAATGTGACATGTTATGTGATCCCATTGTTTACAACACATAAAACATAACTTTAAAAAAACTAGTTGCGAAATTACATCAAAACATAATTTTAAAAGACTAAAATAAATGTCATCCTCGATCGACAGGCAGCCCATCCATTCCATTCATCCTCAACACACAAGCCAAGCAGCCAAGAATCCTCCCGCCTTCCATATTCATTCTCCTTCATCAAGCTAAAAATAAATGAGTGAGCCTAATGCCCAGTAAGGAAAATCTACTGTCAACATAGAACATATATCATAAACATAAGACTACATCATATTCATATACTATAAACATATATCACATATGACTACAACATTAATGGCCAATAGTTGTTAGATAAACAAGTCATATGCCCAATATAACTTCTTGGGGCTTCCTTATCTAAGCAAGTCATATGCCCAATCATCCATTCTTGGGGCTTGTTATCTTAACAAGTCATATGCCAAATCAAAAATTCTCGGGGCTTGCTTGTCTAAGCAAGTCATATGCCCAAGCGACTGAAAAACATACTAATCATATACTTATCATAACATAAACATATCATAACATATAAACACATAAAATCTATCCTATTTTCCTTTCCAACGTCGAGATATTAGAGAACAAGGACGGGAATCGGAACACTCCTAAAACCAACATAAAAAAATATGAGTATCTATAGAAAAGAAGATGAAAGAAAACTAAACCATCAATGAGGGAAACTTACCGAGAACCTTAATGTTTATGAAAGAAACCATAAACAGAAGTTAGGATATGAAAGAAACTTAAGGAAAACTAAGGAATCATAAAGAATATTACTTATGAATAATATTACCTTGGATGAACTAGAACCGATCTAAATTTCAATATCGAAAACAAAATTTATCTCATTACCCAAGTGTTTATAAGGCTTAAGATGATAAAGCTTTTATTCCCCAAAACCCAAGTGTATCACTCTATAGAAATCCTAGCAACTTGAAGGCTCTTAACACAACTTGAAGAATGAAGAAAATGGCTGAGCACTAGGTCCTATTTATAGAGTTCGAGGAGTGAAGCTATCCTATTAAAAAAAATACTTAAATCCTTAAATAAACATGATTATAACAAGTGTCATGCTGTAACGACCCAAATTTGCTAATAAGGCTTAAGCGCCTTGATTAGCGTGCCAGGAGGGCATGATGGGAATTATGTGTGATTTTTTTATGAATTAAATGCATGATTATGATTTAAAGCATGTTATATGACTATTTTTTATCAGAGATGCATGACTATGTATATTAGTATGCATGTAGGCCCGGATCGTGTTAGAAGGGCATAACTGTAATTTTGGCCTTGTTGGGCATAACTGCATTGATATGTGATAATTGTATTCCGTGATTTGTACCACGTGAGTGTCGTGTTATTGTTGTGATGCACGTCCCGAGACGGTCCTAGAGAGCTAGTTAACTTAAGAGTCACAACGGGATTTTTATACCCGGCTCGGGAGGAGCCTAGGGGTACCTCGGGAATTTTATGGTCAAGTTGAGATTTAGCGGGTAATGGTTATTGGAGATTTAGTAACCTGGGTAACCATTAGTTACTGCTGAGAGTAACAAGTTCTAGATAGAAAAATGGTAGAAATGAAATAGAAGTAAAAGGACTTAAGTGCCCTTGAGGTTTAGTTGGGAAAGGATAGGCAAGGAAGGGCAAAATGGTCATTTGGCAAGGGTTATAGACATTTTGCAGCTGGGATTTAGGGGTATACGGTTTGGGCATTTTTTATGTCACTTGAGGCTTAATAGAAAGTGAAGAGAAGAAAGAGAAGGAGAAAGAAGCTAGGGCATGAAGAAGAAGAAGATGAGTGGAGGAGCTGAATTGGAAACCTAGGAGATGAAGGAAGCTTAGGGATGGATTCTCCATATGAGGTAAGGAATTTTATACACATTTAAGGCTTGATTATGTTATGGGTTAAGAAATTTGAGCATGGTTTAAGTTTGAACTTTGAGTTTTTTTATTTTTCTGAAATTGAAATCAAGGATGTGGATTTTGGGGATTTGATTGTGTGTTTGGATGTCTTTGATGATGTTTATGGGTTGTTAGATGGTCTATTTGATGTTTGGAATTGATCTTGGGGTTTGGGTATTGGTTTGGTATGATTTGGAAGGTTTAAGTTCGGGAAAAACGCAAGTGAAAACCCAGATTTTCTGGGTTCGCGTATGAGCGCCGCGACCCTGTTCTTGGGCGCCGCAGCGCGTTGTTGCTTCAGGAGTGGTGCTGGTCGCTGGGCGCGGCGGCCCTTGAAGGGGGTGCCGCGGCGCTAGGCCATTTTCAGGGGTTGGAAATTTCCATTTTTCAGCTTTTGCTCCGGGGGTTCAGGGGATGTTTCCGATGAATTGTTTTAGGGATTTGGGAGTCCCGAGAGTGCGGGATTGGTCCCGGGAAGTGGTTTTGGGTTGATTAGTAATGAGGGATGTTTCTTGTGTGTTGTAACTAGGTTGTTGGTGAGGCTCGTGCTTGAGGACCGTGCTCGTGGCTTTAGTGCATCAGGAGGCTCGGAATGCAGGTAAGAAAACTATAACACCCGAGAATAGGGCATGGCCCCACTGTGTGATTGTAGGGCATGGCCCCGGATTGTATTATGTGTAAATGTTTAACCTTAAATGAGTCGTGATGTGTGTGAATGTTTATTTCGAGTGTACTTTATGTGTGATTATGATGAAATGAACGGCAAGTGCCGAGTACGGCGTAAGCCGGGGCGGCCGTGGGCCGAAAGTAACACCTAGCACATGGGATGCTATATTCAGGGCGGGGCCCGGTGGATTCATGTGTTATGCTATATTCAGGGTGGGACCCAAGGGATACATGAGTTATCCTCGCGGTGAGAACCGTTACCCCAGGCTTCGGTAAGGCTCTGGGGCGGCATGGCCGTGTTTGCTTAGTCTAATGGTTGACTTGTTTATTTGTGGATTATCTGATATGATTAACCATATATATTTGCATATGTTATGTTCTGCATGAGTTTTCTTGCTGGGCTTCGGCTCACGGGTGCTCCGTGTTGCAGGTAGGGAAAGGACTGAGTCAACCAACCATGAGTACGGAGAGCGTGAAGCGACGCGTACATGTTTGGCCTGCCCGACTGCTTTCGTTGGGGGTTTATTTGAAAATGGCTGTAATAATCTATGATTTTATGATTTATCAACTGTAAACTTATTTCAAGATGTAAATAGTTTTCAAACCTTATTTTGGGATCCCAAAGGTTTAATACTAGCAGTTTTAAATGAAACGACGCATTTTCAAAGATTACTGCCTTAACTTTTAATTAGTCACACTTTTGTTTCAAAACCTCGGTTAGCGAGTTCTTTGCACACTGTTTTATCTTAAAAACTCACTTAGTAACGACTCTAAGGAAGTAGGGCGTTACACATGCTCTTACTGGTTCTGGAAGATTATAGATTTTCTAGAACTTTCTTTTATAATTAAATCCTTAAATAAACATGATTATGACAAGTGTCATGCTCTTAGTGGTTCTGGAAGGTTCTAGAGTTTCTATATCTCTTTTATTTAAAAAAAATACTTAATTTCATTCTAACTATAATCCAAATTTAAATTTAAATAAAATAGAATCCTAACTTCTAACTTCTTAAATCTCATAACTCTAAACTCACCTATAGTAAAATAAAAATAAATGGAGCTGTAAGATTCCAATTCAGACCATCTTTATACCGTTAGAAAGATAATTCAATTATCTACAACTTTCTAGAAAAACTATTTTTCAAAATTCGTAATATAACTAGGTCAAAAATGGGTCGAAAGTTACAGTATCCTAAAGTTACGGAAAATCTATTTAATTATCTAAATAACAACCTAATCCACAAATATCTTAACTAACCATAAAATAACAAACTCTAATTCCCTAGGCTGATTTCGAATTTACTAAGCCCAAAATCTTATTGGGCTTTTGGCCTTTATGTAGGCTCGATCCATAACACTTTTTAATAATATCATAATTAATTTATTCTTATGCAATCACCCCCTTTTCCACAAACAAGGCTGCTAATATCATAAACCTATACTATACTATAATAATCATAACTACTAAAAAAAATTAAACCTTATGTTATAATTAATATTTCTAAACTATAGGTTAAACTTATAAAATCCATAACTATTGCTACGAGTGTCCTACTAAGTCCCGGTTTGAACCAAAATCCACGAAATTTAAAATACTACAAACTAATACTAACTACTACTACTACTACTACTATCTAGCTAGTTAAGTAAATATTATGGGACTCTACACAAGAGCAATGTTAATCAGTACGCCTCAATATCGTCACACAGCATTCAAGGGCCAGACCCTATCAATATCTCATGCTCCCTATTAATCATACCAATTAATACACTCATATTTCATTCAAGCACTTAAGCATATAATATCATATATTCAATTACAAAACCTTGAGTCAAGCTTGTCTTTAGCGGCAAGTGTACATGTCCAACCAGTCTTCAAGAACCCTTAAACCTAGGACACTCTGATACCAAGTTGTAACGCCCTGGGTAACCAAGACCGTTACACTGTGTGTTTAAAATAGTGTAAGACTCACTAATCAAATCATTTAAACAAAATGTGAATCTAACGTCATCAACGGATTAGGAATAAAAGATTTTGGTCATAAACAAGTTATTTTCATTAAAAATGAAAGTTTAATACATGGAATCTCAAAACAGGGTTTAGATGACATATTTACAAAGTTTTTAGAAGTTATAAATAACCCAGGCCATTCTAATGGAAAAATACACATTTTTGGGTTTTCGTCCCTATACAATCCCTCGACCGTGGTGGTCGAGCAGCTCACAATGTACACCTCGCCCCTAGAGCTCTCCAACTCATGGTTGACCCAATTTACCCTTGCCTTTACCTGCACCACGTAGCACCCGTGAGCCGAGGCCCAGCAAGAAAACATGATATCATAGCATGATCAATATAAGTAACCAGATATTCCATAAAACATAACCAAGCATTTAGCAATTCATAACATTTGCCTATTCAATGATAACAATCGACAAATCACAATTTGTTATCCAAATAATCAACATTTCATATTTCATCAAATTAACAACAATAATCACATTCATAATCACCAGTTTATCACAACCATTACACAATACTCAGGGTCGGCGCCCTTAGGCCGCACCCTCTATGTAACCCACTGTCTTCGGCTCACTTAGGCCACCCCCAATGTTATACCCACTGACTCCGGCCAACTTAACCGAGCTTAGTGATTAATAAGCTGGCCTCAGCTACCAGTGGTTGAGCCGTGCCCTGTGCGCAAATATTGATTCTGGCACTCTTAGGCTGTTTATGACATGTTTCATGGCATAATATCATCTCATGACATTGCATAAGAATATAGGGAGCTCTTAGTCCCATGGAAATCATATAACAGAGCATACAAATATGGGGAACACTTAGTCCAAACCTAACCACAGGTGCAGTTTCTTACCTCTTGTTCGAGGGAGAAATAGTAGATAAACGACCCCTGAGAGCGATCGATCCTTTGATCCCTTTGTGGTCACCTAGTCATAACCAAATATGGAATGAAAACAACAATAAAAGGATATTGACCTAAACCTCACTCCCGGGACCGTGAATTTTACCCAAACGGTGAGTAGATTTGATCCCAAGCCTTAGGAATTGAAACCTCGAGCCAAAACCCCTTAAAAATGCCCAAAACCAAAATCTGAAGGAGCAGGGTAGCGTTGTAGCGCTACCCCCCTAGTGCCCCAGCGCCCTAAACAGAGAGAATTCCCCCTGAGTAGCGCTGTAGTGCCCACTTGTGGGCGCAATAGCGCTACACACAGCCAGCTTTGCCCAGAAATTTTCCCTCTTCAACTCCACCATTTCCAACCTGAACCAAAAGCTTCCAAACCTCATTTTAAGTCCCAATTGAGCCCAAATACCATATACACATGTCCTAGGCATCACAACATAACCAAGCTTGCCAAAAACCCCATTGAATTCTCAACTTTCAAACCCAAAATCCCAACTGAACTCAATAAGAAAAACAATGCAGAATACCAGAGTTCTAATGGTTGGAATCTTACCTCAAGCTCAGTATGAACTTCTCTTCAATGGTGGAACAATACCCTAGATCCTCAAAACTTGATTCCCTAGCTTAATTCTTCAAAAGAAGTTTCAAAATTGAAGAAGAAAAGGAGAAACAATTATGAATGGTTGAAGAAGGGAAAGGTGCTCTATTTTTCTATAGCCTTCTACAGCTTCCTAGTTTAAGTATGGATATATATCCTTTAGGGTTAAAAGACCTAAATGCCCTCAAGTCTAATTAAAATCCATAACAGCCACCAAGGGCAAAATCATCCTTTCGCCCCTATCTCGTTAATCATAATTAACACCCTCCATTTCCCGTTATTCTCAATATTCTCGAATACCAATAATTCATATCCCGTTACCCTTTAACTCCCGGCAATGCCCTAATCACCAAATTATCCTAGGACTCACCCTAAGTCCCGAACTTAATCCTGTTATGACCAAACCACTAACTTATACTAAAAGATCGTCTCATGCCAATCAGCTCGAGCAAATCCACATTATAATGTGGCCTCAACAGTAGTTTACCAATATGCATACAAATATACAATTATGCCCTCATAACAAAATATATACCCATATGCATGCATTTATCATCATATAATAATATGATCCACATAAACATGCATATAATAATATAATGGCATAAAAAATCAATTATGGCCCTCTTGGCCGCCTAATCAAGGTCCTAAACCTTATTAGGAAATTTGGGTCGTTACAACTTTCTTGCGTTTGCAGTCGATGGTTGCGCCATGCCTTGCTACCCAATCCAAGCCCAGTATCACGTCAAAGTCTTTGATCTCTAGTTCTATCAGGTCTCCTTCTAGTTCTCGTCCTCAATTTTGATCGGTATGCCTCATACTATCCGTGATGATAGGACTATTTCACCCGAAGGCAATTCTGTCACAAACCTAGTTCTAAATCTTTCACAAGGTTTGTCTAATTTCTCTATCATTCCTAACGAGATATATGAGTGAGTGGCTCCTGGATCAAATAATACTGAAGATACATTATTTAGGATAGGAATCTAACCTGTGACCACTTTATTACTAGCTTCAGCTTCTCCTTGGGTCCAGGGAAAGACTCTAGCAGGATTAGATAAGCCTTCTTTATCATTAGGGTGTGTTTCTATAGTTAGAAAAATAAGCCATCTTTATTATTTTCTAAGTCTATTTCTAATCAACCTATCTGACTTCATTCTTAGGCTCAAAACTCGTCGTTATTCCAAAGTTAACCATATTGAGGGAGGGCTGGGATCAGTAAAATCGTTCCCACTACTATGGCCCCCTAACTCTCAATATAGAACCCGGTTCATTGATTTGTATCCAACCTCACCGAACTTGGTCATTATTTATTAAATTTATTATTTATTATGATTGTAAAAAAAATCAAACTCATACATGTCATTCAAAAATAACAATAATATTCATTTGGAAAAAGGTTTTCACTAAGTACAATCATAAATGCAAAGATAATAAATCAAATAAATAACGAAAGAAATAAATAAACTAATTTAAAAATTAGGATCTTCTACATCTGTCCCTTCATCTAACATATCATCATCTATCTCCTCATAATCATCATTATCTTGAGCCTCAAAATTTCCTCGAGGAAGATTTGTAAAGATTCTATTTTTTTGCTCATTAGTGAATTGGAATTCCATCCTAGAGGTGAACCTAAGTATGAGAAAATAATATCTTATAGCTACCAGTAATTCATCTTCATCATCTATAGTTTCCCATATTTCTTTTAAAGTTGCAATTACAGAAGGATAATCTTTAAAAAGCCTAATCACCTGTAGCTCTCATCTATAGTTTCCCGTAGCTCTCATCATGATTTGCTTAGTTGTTTGGAGGTGAACTATCTCCCTGTGGAATAAAAGTAATCTCCGAGTGATTCTTTCTAACACTCCTACTGTATTCCTTGGCTCTCTAATTCTTTTCAATTCCTTAATGGCTCGAATATCCTCATAGGTCAAGGCTTCATCCATTCTTAACTGAAAACATAACTCTAAAACGTTAACTATACACATAAACTTAATAACTATAACATAAACACTTACATTGGCGGTTAGATTCAGAGCTTGAGTGTGTGTATCAAGGAGAACTTCATGCAAATGAATCGTTTCTCTGATACCAACTGTAATGACCAAATATTTCTAAGACCTTGGACCATTAAAACTACTAGACATAGCTACTATTTTTTAGAAAACATACATAAGAAATAATCATAACTTTATTAAAACTCCAAAATAAATATTGTATCAATAACATAAAATTATAAATTTAAAATGAAATATGACATGGGTACCCATTGTTTATAAAACATAAAACATAACTTTAAATACTAATTGCGAAATTACATCAAAATATAATTTTAAAGACATAACATAAATAACGTCGTCCTCGATCAACACGCAATCCATTGCATCCATTCATCCTTAACACACAAGCCAAGCTACCAAGAATCCTTCCACCTCCATATTTAATTTCCTGCATGATACTAAAATAAAGAAATGAGCCTAATGCCCAGCAAGGAAAATCTACTAACACATATAAGCATAAAACTATATCATATACATATACTAGAAAATATATGACTATAAAAACGTATATCATATAGGACTACAATATTATTGGCCATTAACTCATTAACATGGCATGTGATAAACCATCTAGGTCCTCTGTCTACTAATCGAGGTAGGTAGATCACATAATTTTATATGATAACCCATCTAGGTCCTCCACTAGTCAAGGTAGGGTAAATCATAACTCTAACCCATGAAATGATAAATAATCTTGGGACTTGCTATCTAAGCAAGTCATATGCCCAAGCGACTAAAAACATACCATGCATATACATACCACAGCATAAACATATCATAACATAAACATATCATAACATATAAGCACATAAAATCTATCCTATTTTCCTTACCAAAAGCCGAGATATTTGGAAACCAGAACGGGATTAGAAACTCCTATAAACCAACAGTAAGATGGTGAGAATCTCTAAAGAATAAAGATGAAAAGAGAACTAAACCATCAAGAAGAAACTTACCAAGAAGAACCTTTCAAGAACTTAAATACCTAATCAAGAATCATAAACAAGAGTTAGGATCTGAATAAAGAAAACTAAAGAACCATATAGAACTGAACTTAGGAATAGAAATACCTTGAATAACCTTATAGATTGGTCTAAACCTCAATACCAAAATCACACTATTTCTTACTTCCCAAGTGTTTATAAAAGCTTAGAATGACAAAGCTTTAACCCAAAACCCAAGTGCGTCTCTCTATAGTAACATTAGCACCTTGGAGGCTCTAACAAATGCTTGAAGAATGAACGAAATGGCTGAGCACTAGGTCCTATTTATGGAGTTCAAGGAGTGAAACTAACCCCTTTTTAATTTGAATAAATAAATTATTATAAAATGAAAAAGATTTGATTTTTTGTTCAACTGACGCCCAGAACTTGGTCAAAATCGTTCAAAGGCAGGTCTAAGTGGTTAAGGGTAATTTTTTAAAATTCAAAAATCAAACTTTCAAAAATACATACATGGAGCCGATATATCACCACCTATAGGCGATATATCGCCTCCCTCTGTATTCCCGAGCCTCGTTCGATCATTCGTGCAAAGTCGAAGTGTTTTCTGTATCTTCCGTAAGCGATATATTGGCCCCTATGCTACGATATATCGGCATACATTGATATATTAAACACATATTTGCACTTTTTCAGCATAATTTAAATTGGATAAATAGCTTTGACTGAGTCATAATACGATCCTAACAGCTGCTGAAGGTTCTAGAGCTTCTAGATCTTTCTTTTATTAAAATTATCCATAAAAAATACTTAAGTCCTTGAAATCATAATTATGATAAGTATCACACTCTTATTAGCTCTATCTAAACCATAGGTTATAATAAATATATATCTATGACCAACAATATTAATCAAACCTTATGTTATAATTAATATTCTTAAACTATAGGCTAAACTTATAAAATCCATAACTGTCGCTATGAGTTTCCAACTAAGTCCCGACTTGAACCAAAATCCATGGTAACTAACATGCTAATAACTAATACTAACTACTACTACTATCTAGCTAGCTAAGTAAATATTATGGGACACTACATATAGGCTGAGATCTTATATCTTGAAAAAGAATAGGAATCGATTTATGTTAACCTGCTATTAGAATAGGAAGAAAGAAATCTAGAATTGATTAATAAAATTAGAAGAATGAAAAGTTGATGAAATTAACACCCTAGGTCTTTTTCATAGTGAATTAAATCTTTTATTTAGTTGTTTTTGTTTAAAGTTATTTTCAAATTTAAGAATCAAATTCTTAGTATCCAAATAGAAATTTAAAGAAAAATTAATGGTACTTGGAAGATAGTCTTCGAGGGAACGATACTTTACTTCTCATGTATTACTTGAATCGATTGCGTGCACTTGCGTATATACATATTTTCATGATCAACATCTGCCACCTTGTTTGCTTTTCCTGGGTGGTACAGGATGTTGTAGTCATAGTCGTTGAACAACTTTAACCATCGATGTTGTCTCATATTCAATTCCTTCTGAGTGAAGAAATACTTCAAACTTTTGTGATCAGTGTAGATGTCGCAGTGTATCCCGTACAAGTAATGCCTCCAAATTTTCAATGCAAAAACCACCGCTGCCAGCTCTTGGTTATGAGTGGGATAGTTCTTCTCGTAATTCTTTAGTTGTCGAGAAGCATAAGAAATTACTTTTCTGTGCTGCATCAGCACTGCTCCCAACCCTTGGTCTGAGGCATCGCTATAAAAAGTATATCCCTCTGTGCCGTTAGGGATTGTCAGTACTGGGGCAGTCGTCAATCTTGTTTTCAGCTCCCGAAAACTCTTCTTGCACTTGTCAGTCGATTCGTACTTGATGCTTTTGCGGGTAAGGGCAGTCATTGGTGCAACTATTTTGGAAAATCCTTCAACAAATCACCAGTAATATCCCTCTATGCAAAGAAAACTTCTAACCTCATGAGAATTTTTTGGAGGTTTCCATTGCTCAACAGTTTCTATCTTGTTGGGATCTATTGAAATTCCGTCTCCCGACACCATGTGCCCCAGAAAACTAATTTTCTCTAGCAATAATTCGCACTTCAAAAACTTAGTGTAAATCTTTACATCTTGTAGATGCTGGAGGACCAGTTCCAGATGCGTTGCATGCTCTTATTGGCTTTTCGAGTATATTAGAATATCATCAATGAACATGACAAAGAACTTATCCAAATACTCACGAAATACGCCATTCATGAGATCCATGAATGTTGCAGGCGCATTGGTTAGTTCAAAGGACATCACTAAGAACTCATAGTGGTCGTAGCACGTTCTAATGGTCGTCTTTGGTATATTCATCTCCTTAACCTTGAGCTGATGGTAGCGTGATCACAGGTCTATTTTGGAGAATACCGATGCTCCTTGCAGTTGATCCAAAAGATCATCAATCTTGGGCAATGGATATCGGTTCTTGATCGTCACTTTCTTCAACTCCCGATATTCAATGCACATTCTCATCGAATCGTCTTTCTTCTTCAAGAATATGATCGGGGCTCCCCACAGAGAATAGCTTGGCCTTATGAACTTCTTGTCCAGTAACTCTTGCAGTTGCAACTGTAACTCCTTGAGTTCAACTAGCACCATCCTGTAAGGAGTCTTTAAGATCGGCGTAGTTCCCAGAATTAGCTCTATCTCAAACACGATCTCTCGGTCTGGTGGAATCCCTGGGAGATCTTCAGGAAATACTTCGGGAAACTTGCACACAACTAGTACATTAGAAGGTTGTTGACCCATCTCTTTATCCTTATCCACTATGTTTGCCAGGAAACCAATGCATCTGTCACTCAACATTTTTCTTGCCTTCATTGTAGAAATCATAGGGCACTTATTTTCTCTTGACATACCCTTGAACTCGAATGGTTCTTCTCCCGCTTGCAATTTATAACATCTCCATATTTGATTAACCAATCCACCTAAAATATGACGTCGTATTCATGTAGGTTCAAGACTAATAGATTCATTGTTAGCTCATGACCTTCTATCCAAACTAGTAAAGCTCTAACCCATGTCTGCACCAGCATATCCTCTCCCAAAGGCAAGGATACCCCACAAATAATAGGCATAGGCTGAGGCATTCTGTTTAGTTTTTCCACAAAGGATGCAAATACAAAAATATGTGATGCACCAGTATCCATTACTGCATATGCCGAGGTTTGGGCAATAGAAATCTGACCCAACACCATATCAGATGGTCCATCTCTTTTGTCGCTCTACATAAGCGCATAAACTCAAGGTGGACCTCCAATTTTTTTCTACTGGTCATTTTCGTTTCCCTTGGCTGGCATTCAGCACTCTTTATCAAAGTGCCCTGGCTTTCCTCAGTTATAACATACCCCACACTCTCCCCGATGGCATCGGTTACACTTGTTGCACAGTGTTCCTTATTCAAACTCAAGTCTCGGTCATTTGTTGGGACTAGCCATTGCCTGATTGGGAGGTCCTCCTTTTATTTTGTTACTTCCCCCATTATTCGACCTTGTGCCTCTTGGATTGTATGTCTTTCCTGAGTTCTGGCCGAACCTCATGTTGAACTTTCCTCTTGGGCCATTCTGATTGGCCTGAAATTGTCTAGGGTTGTTGGGAGTGTACCTCATGTCTTCGTTTTTCTTTGGTTCTGGCTTATCTGACACGGCCTAAGCCTCTTGGCGAAGAGCCCATTCCACAGCTTCGGCATACATTTCTGGGCTAGTCCTACCAGTGTTTACACACTTGGCAATGTCTTTGCGCAAGCCCTTCATAAAACTCCAGATCTTATTCTCTTCATTGTTCACCTGATTCTTCCCGAACCTAGACAGCTAGTTTAATTTTTTAACGTAGTTCTACACACTCGACATTCCCTGCTTCATATTAGTGAACTCATTCCCTTTGTGCTCGATCACTGCCTTACTAAAGTACTTGCCATTGAACAAGGTCAAGAACTCTAGCCATTCCATCTTGACAACGTTCTGTCATTTCTTGGCTGCATCCCACCATATGCGAGCATCTTTTCTCAGCATATAGGTCGCGAAAACTACCTTCTCTCTCTTGGTAGTTCCAATGAAGTCGAAGATCCTTTCAAAGATACTGATCCATTCCTCTGCCACTGTTGAGTCAGTGGTCCCCTTCAACATAGGTGGATTCTGGTTGTCGAACCTTTCTGATATAGGTTTGGCTCAAGCGGCTCTTGGTGCTTCTATTGGCGATACAGGTTTCTCAACGACAACCTACAGGCCAGGGTTCTGTTCTTCATTGTTTTCAGGTGGTATTTCGTTGTTCTTAGCATTATTGGGTGGCATGGGGACTCGTCCCAAAAGGGTGTTAAACCTTTCAGCTTGGAGGGCATCCGAGTCCTCCTATATCTTTTGCCCTCTTTCAATTTGGGCTCCCTACATCTCCACTAGCCTTTACAGATTATTCATCCGCTCGGATATCTCGCGAACTCTAGTAGCTTGGTTTGGAGCTCTAGTGGCAGGCGCTTTCTTAGCTCTAGCAACATTTGTATGATTTAAAATCAAAAAGCTCCTAAGCGCATAGGGACGAGAAGTTAATACCAGCATAGATAGTTAATTAATATCATAATTAAGCACGCCAAACATATCAAGCACAACAAGAAACCAACATTTTTTAACAAAAGTTAGCAACTTCAGTTCATAACTTATACCATATACAACAATGTTTTAAGTTCGGGTTGGCCATTCTAAGGGATTAACAAAATTAGCCCAAAAAACAGACTTATATCCCTGCTAGACCAGTTACTTATATACTTAATTGTATTCAAGGTACGTACATATTTCAAAACTAGGTGGGTTCCTAACACCAATGTAGCCCCTAACACTTAGTCGATGTCGCTGCCGGCGGCCAAATCCGAGCCATCCTCAGGATCTTCCCTAGAGCTCAGCGCGGGCCCCTCCTCAGGCTCTTCTTTAGGTCCTGTCTGAAACTCTAGTCAGAGTCCTCGTCAGATTGATCCATGGGATGTTCCTCGGTCTGGTCCATTGGCTCGTCATAGGAAAGTTCCCCATTGCCGAGTTCATCGTCGGCCACTTCTTCCACTGGCGGGTTCTCAGCTACAACTGGGTCCTCTACAACCACGGGGTTTGCTGCTGCTAGTTGTTGTGCTGCCTCTACAGCATGTGCTTGGGCGTTCTGCGCCGCAAGGAGCTCGCAAAATTCAATATGCCACCATGACCTCCTACCCAGAGGTCCAAAGGTCATCTCAATGGATGTCCTAAAGGCAACACAGCATAGAGTGGCTGGCCTCGAGTGCCTCTCCTGGTACCAAAGAAAGGTTGTTCCTCTCAGACACAAACTTTCCAATCTTACCTTAAATGTACGAGGTGTACCAATATCATCGAAAATGATGTTCAACGAGTAAGTCCATGCCCATACTTTGTTAGAATGGATTTCTCTGTTGAATACGATAGGTGCTATATATGTGAAGGCACGTAGATCTAGGTTCATTGCTGGTGGTCATATACTATAGGTGGGTCAACTACGATGGGATCAATCACCTCAGGTTCGCCAGCCATTTTTACAAACCTACAATTTATAAAATTTAGGTAAGTAAAAGGAAAAACAACAACCTAAAAGAAGAGGCAGTACTTACAGTGAGTGTCGGTCTATCTTTGTGAAATGTACATGTGGGTAGTCTACAAAACTGGCTCAACTCAAGCTCTGATACCAACTGTAACATCCCAGATTTTCAAGACTCGATAATTCGAAAATATAAACGTTTTCATGTAACAAAATGTCTCAAAACCCCGTATATAAAAAAACTTTTTAAAAGTCGTATCGCCATACTTAATATTTAATACAAACATAGTTTAAGAAGAGTAAACTAAGCCTAGTATATGAAAATAAAACAACATTTCTAAACACAAAACATCTTCCCAAAAGGTCAGTCCACATGTACATCCACAAAGTAGACTCCAGCGCTCACTGCTCTGCTTTGCCTTTGTTCTTACCTAAAACTGGAAACAACTAGGTAAGCGAAAACGTTTAGTAAGTTCAACTTTAAAAAAAAAAAAAAAAGCATGCAGAGAAGATTGGTGGTCACTGACCAAATTACTGTCCACTGATAACAATAGCTCACAAAATTAAGGTTCTGGATCCATCTGGACCCTACACAATCAATTTCAAGAACACAAAAGCATCCTGGAAAACTTATGGTTATGCCTGATTACCAATGGCAAACTATTTCATATAAACAGATAAATTCGTAGGGAAAGCTTGAAGTATTTAAGATTTGAAGGAGAAACTCAGGAATTGGAGCTTGGGAAATTTGGAGAATTGAGGCTAGAAGTAGATAGAGTATAGCTGGGGAATCCAAGCTACAGACTTATGTAAGGGTTCAAGTTTTAATTGTTGAATTTTGTTGTAATATAGTTATAACTTCAAGTTTGATGAGGGTAAGGATTGGTTTATAGGTTGGTTATGATGTTTAGGCTATAAGGATAAGAATTCTGGATTAAATTTTGAGTATGGTTGAAGATTTGGATATGAAATCAGGGTTTAGGCTCGAGGAAAAAAACAAGAAAAAGGCTGGTTTTCTAGGTTTGGGGCCTCGGCCCACGGCCCTGTTCTTCAGGCATCGCGGCCCAAGTGCTCGAGGAGGCTTGAAGGCCTTTGTTTTGTCTAGGTGCACTATAGCGCAAGGTGTAGCGCATCTCGGCCGGTGTCCTTCACCAGAGAAGCATTTTGCCTCTGACTTGAGCGCGTCGTGGCCCTTAATGGGTTGGCCGCAGCCTAATACAAAACCAAGGCTATTTGAGGGTTTCAAGCTCGAGAACCCAAATGTTAAGGCTTGGGAAGGATCCTACCACCCGGTTTGGTAGAATCCAACGTCCCAAAGGTTAGATTAATATTCCAAAGTTGATTATTGGATTGAGATTTTATAGTTGTCCATTATTTCTTGTGACTAGGATTATCGTTAAGGCTTAGGACTGAGGATCGTGCTTGGGACTCGAGGTAAGAAAACTGCACCCATGTGTTTGTGATCGAGACTGAGATTCCCTGTAATTGAATATATGTGTAATGTGAGTTATATATTTGTTATGTGAGATATGAAAGTACGGCCTAAGGGTATCAGGGCTGATGATAAGCATACTGAACGCAGCTCGGCCTAAGCGAGTCGGGGTCAGCTAAATAACCAGAGGGCTCGACCTAGGGGCGTCGACACCTAAGTACGTATTATATTTTGAGTTATGTGTTTGAAAGTATATGTTAATCATTTCCTAGCTTAATACTTGTATTCTCCTGATTAATCGAACTAATTGGTTTGAAATTTATTAAATGTTCTTGTTATTGTTTATGCTTGTTGATTATGGTTATCTTACTGGGCCTTGGCTCACGGGTTCTACATGGTGCAGGTAAAGGAAAGTGAAAGTTGGACCAACCATGTGTAGGAGAGCTTTGGGGGCGGTGTGTACATTGGTAGCTGCTCGACCGCCACGGCCGAGGAAATTGTAGGAACTGGAGTTAAAAATTGTATTTTGCCATTTAGACTGGCCTTTTTATTGTACTAACTTTTTATGGTTGTTTTTTATGCCAGTAAATATCATTTTTTGGATCTCATGTATTAAACACTTGTTTTAATGAAAACTAACCATTTATGATCAAAATCTTTTAACCCTAACCTGTTAGTTGACTTTAGCAAACACATTTATGTTTAAACAACCTAATTAGCAGGTCTTGCACTATTTTAAACACCAGTGTAACAATATTAGTTATCCAGGGCGTTACACGTACGGTCTCCCTTCACACATACTCATTCTTATGATATCTTTCTCACACAAACCAGAGTGTGCTAACCTAATATGTCAAGTCACAACTTCTCATATTACCTCATCACACTTGCACTCTGAGGTGATCCACCCATACGGTTTATACTTATTTTCCTCCATACACAGTCCAGGATGCCCTAAAGTCATAATAGCTTTTTTGGCTTTTGATTATCATTTCTCACTTGTTAGAGGACTAGGCAGTGCTCCTCCCGGTATACAAATTTTGGGTCTTAACACCCATTCAATTTTCTTGGATACAACTAACATAAGGGGTAGTATAAGACTCATCCAGAATCTCTACCTTGACACCAGCATCCATCGGACCACTCATCCGATCCTCATATCTTAACCTATCCATACTAAAATGGTAGGGTTCTTAACCATTCCTACGTGATCTTCTTTCTGTATTTCATTGTTCATAGAGGTATATCTACCAATTATCAATCACAGATTCTATACCAAACCCAACTGTTACCACATCTAACTTTACTGTAATCCATCACGAATCATACATGTAATGCCCCGGATTCCCTAATGTGGTTTAACAGCTGGATTTGTAGGCCAGGAGGGCCATAATTGTTTAATTATGCCATTTAATGTGTTTATGCATGTTTATGAGAATTATATTATAACATAATGTTAATTGTATGCATGTCGATGATATATGTTGAGACCACATTATGATGTGGGTTTGTTCGAGCTATTCGACATGAGACGATCGTAGATATTGATTAGCCGTTTGGTCACAACAGGTTTAAGTGTCGGGACTTGGGTTGAGTCTCGGGGTGATTTTGATGATTAGAGCGTTACCGGGAGATAAAGGGTAACGGGATGTGAATTATTGGTGTTTATGATTTTTGAGAATAGCGGGAATTGGAGAGCGTTAATTATGATTAACGAGTTAGGAGGAAAGTACCAAATATGCCCTTGGGAGTCTTTAGAAACCATTAATTGACCTAGGGGTAAAATGGACATTTCACCCCTAGGATAGATATATCACTTGTTGGCTGAAGAAAGTAGTGAAAACAAAGTATGCAAAAAGGAGTTCTCCCGTACCTTCTTTTCTTCATTTTTCTTTGTGGTTTTTGAGCCAACTTTGAGGATTCAAGCTTGGGAAGCAAGCCTTGGGAGTTTGGGAGTGTGTTCCACTATTGAAGAGATTCATAAGCCAAGCTTTGGGTAAGTTTCTAGCCATGGTTTTCTCTGGTTTGCTCTGTTTTGGTTTGTTTTGCAGCTGAGATTACTAGGATGAATTCATGGTTTTGTTGGGAGTTTTGGCTAGGGTTCCCATGCTTGTGATGTTTGGGGTGTGTTAGGATGGTTTTTGGGTTTATTTGGCATCAAGAATAGGCTTTGGAAGCTTGGGAATCGAGTTAGAAACGAAGGAGATGAAGAAGGTCGGTTCAGGGGTGTTTTGGGCTGGAGGTAGCGCTACAGCGCCCACCCTAGGGCGCTCTAGCGCTCCTCAGGAGGCTTTTTGGCTTTTGGGAGGTTCTGAGTAGAGTGCTGTGGCGCTAGGGGTTGAGCGCTGTAGCGCTACCCTGTTCCTTCCAAACCCCGTTTTGAGTGTTTTTAAGGGTTTTTGACTTGGGGTTTTAATCCTTAAGGCCCGGGATCGATTCTACTCACCGTGTGGGCATATTTCGAGGTCCCGAGGATGGTGCTTAGGTTAAGACCCTATTATTGTGGATTCTCATTAATGGAGGTTATAATTGGTTGTGATTAGGTAACTGCTAAGGAACTAAAATACCGATCGTTCTCAGGGGTCGTCTTTATCATACTTCTCGCTCGAACTTGAGGTAAGAAAACAGTGTATGGGTACAGTTGCACCCTGTACAGGTATATGACATGCATGGTTTGATATTGAAGCATGTTGGTGGATATATGTGAACGTGGATTGCATATGAAATGCTAATGAATGCTGATTACCTATTCAAGACACTGACTAGTCAGGGACCGACTCTAAAGTCGACGATCGTCCCTAAGGTCGAAGAACTTATAAGCGCTTGCCTGGTCTATGACCAGATGTCTATAGCCAAGGTATATGACCCCGGTGACCGTTAGTCACGTGGCTAAGGGACGTTGTCCATAACTTCGACTCTAGAGTCGTGAGGAAGGTTATGTTGGTGACTAATCACCATGCATCTGTCCTGGTCGAACATATGAAAGAATCATTTAACCGTTAAGCCCTGGTGACCCTATCGTCACATGGCTAGAGGGAGCGATGCTCATTATCGAGGCTTTTGACTATTGTCACCCATTTACTGGACTGATAGTCCTGAGTGGTTATTGTGATCGTTGTTGATATTATATCATGTTTAATTGTGTTTTCTTGCTAGGCCTTGGCTCATGGGTTCTTTGTGGTGCAGGTAAAGGGAAGGAAAAGCTTGGCCAGCCTTGAGTGGAGATCTTGGGCGATGTGATGTACATACAGGGCCGCTTGACCGCCACGGTCAAGGAGTTCTCAGAGGGACTAGGGGTTTACCCTATTTTTGCCGCTTAGGCTGGCGAAATTTGTAAATTTGGAACTGTAGTGACTCTTTTGTATTACAAACTACTTGTAAACATTTTGAAAGGCTCATGAGCAATTTATTTACTTAATGAAAAGTACCCTTTCCTTTTTACTGGTTTTTCACCTTAACCTGATATTAACACTTAGATCACGTTTTTAACCAAAGGACTCGGGTAGCGGGTCAAATTTCCGGTTCACCGTTCACCGTAACTGTTCTGGGGTAACCAGGGCGTTACAACTTGGTATCAGAGCAATGCCAAGGTTAGGGTTCCTGTAGACTGGCTGGGTATGTACACACATCACCGAAGTCAAGCTCGACTCATGGTTTGGTAACTATCTAAGTGGTTACATGTATAATTGCTTAAATGTGATATATATGCCTTACCTGTGTGTATGAGATATTATGTTGAGCTTGTGCCCTGAGATATTATATCTTCAGCAAATGTGTACTGATTAGTACTGAGATTGCTGGCGCCTGCTTATTAGTATGGTTGTTTATAAGTTATTATGTGATACATGCTGAGTGCTGAGTGCCATAAACATGTATCTGCTTGTGAATACTGAGTGACTGTGGAATGTGATAGTTGTCTGTTGTTCTTGGACCGTGAGGCGGCAAGAGGTTTAGTTATTACTACCTGACTGGCCGTATTGGTTATTGTTTCAGTAAGGTGTCAGTGACAGAATGAACTCAGGACAGAGAGACATGTCAGCTGGCCAGAGTGATCCAGGCCAGAATAATAGCAATCAGGGTCAAGAGAATGACCAATCTCAGATTCCACAGCCAGCACCTGCAAACTGGCAACAGTTGTTTGATGATTTGCAGGCTACAGTGTTAAAACAGGGAGAGGAGCTTCGTCTCCTAAGACAGCAGCAAGTGTCTGTAGTTGCCAATGTTGCAGAGGCACCTTTTGTGTCGGTGCCAGTTATTGGGCCACTGCCTGGGGTTGAAAATAGATTGGAACCTCTTTATGAGCGATTCAGGAAGCAACAACCTCCTGTGTTTGAAGGCAGTGCCGATCCTACCAAAGCTGAACAATGGATGAGCATGATTACCACTGTTCTGGATTTTATGAAGGTAGTTGGTACTGAGAGGGTGGCCTGTGCTGCTTATATGTTTCGGGAAGATGCCCGGATTTGGTGGGAAGTGGTTGGCCAGACCAAGGATGTTAATCTCCTGAGCTGGGAGGAATTTCAGACCTTGTTCAATGAAAAGTATTATAATGACGCCATTACAGCGGCGAAGGCTGATGAATTTATGAGGCTACTTCAGGGAAGCTTATCAGTAACCGAGTAGGCCTTAAGGTTTGACCATTTGGCAAAGTTTGCCAAGGAGTTGGTACCCATTGATGGGACCAGGAGAGAGCGTTTCTTACAGGGGCTACAGCCCAGGTTAGCCCGAGATGTGCGCATCACCACTGTGGCAGGAGTGACTACTTATGCACAGGTGGTGGAGAAGGCGCTTACAGCTGAAACTGCAGAGATTAAGATCTGGCGTGAAAGTGCAGCCAGAAGGGATTTCAGGAGGCCAGGTCCTCCATTTGTGGGTTCTGGTAGGGGTGTTGGCCCCAGTGATCAGAAGAGGAAGGTTCCTGACACCTTCCCGGTTCCAGGTCCTGACAGGAGACCTTGTGGTAGTACAACAGGTCGTCCTGGGGGCAGTGAAGCCTGGAGGTCTTATCCCGAGTGTCCTAGATGCAAGAGGCATCACTTGGGAGAGTGTAAGGCAAGGGCCTGCTTCTCTTGTGGAGCAGTGGGTCATCTGAAAAAGGATTTCCCTAAGGCAAGAAAGGAAGAGCCCAGGAAGGCAGACAGCTTGGCCCCAGCCCGAGTGTTTGCTTTGACTCAAGCAGAAGCTGAGGCTTCGCCCTCAGTTGTTACAGGTCAGCTTCTTAGTGCAGGAACTGCTTATAATTTATTGATTGATTCTGGTACTACACATTCCTTTGTTGCAAGTAGTGTTATTGATAGATTGTGTAGACCTTGTGATTTATATGCTGTGGGGTTTGGTACCTTGTTACCCACTGGGGAGCTGGTTGTATCCAGGAGGTGGGTCAGGTCTTTGCCAGTGATAGTGGAGGGCAGAGAGTTGTCAGTGGATCTTATAGAGTTGGTTATGACTGACTTCGATATGATACTGGGTATGGACTGGTTAGCCAAGTATGTGGCAACCATTGACTGCAGAAGGAAGATGGTTACCTTTGAGCCTGAAGGTGAGGATCCTTTTGTATTTGTTGGTGCTATGCATGGACCCCGTATTCCTATGATTTCTGTATTGAGGGCTAGGGATTTGTTGCATGGGGGTTGCATTGGGTTCTTAGCCAGTGTGGTTGATACCACCAAGGTCGTGCCAGTGAGATCAGAGGATACTAGACTTGTATGTGAGTTTCTGGATGTGTTTCCAGAGGATTTGCCAAGGTTTCCACCACACAGAGAGATTGAGTTCATTATAGAACTGGCCCCAGGGACGGAGCCAGTGTCTAGAGCACCATACAGAATGGCCCCAGCTGAGTTGAAAGAATTAAAGGTACAGTTACTTCAGCCAAGGTATGGCAGTCCTCGAAGATGCTTCATGTAAAAGTCGATGTGTTTCGCCAGTCTCACCGTGCTTCTAACCCCCAAGGAATTCCTTTAGCAAATTCCTTATTGTTTCTGTCTTAATTTAGTCATACACAATCCCATCACTTCCCATAATGTGACTGTAACATCCCAGATTTTTAAGACTCGATACTACGAAAACATAAACGATTTCATGTAACAAAATGTCTCAAAAATGCGTATATAAAAAAAACTTTTTACAAGTCGTTTTGCCATACTTAATATTTAATAAAAACATATTTTATGAAGAGTAAACTGAGCCTAGTTTCTGAAATTAAAACAACATTTCCAAAAGCAAAACAGCTTCCCAAATGCTTGGTCCACATGTACATCCACAAAGTAGACTCCAACGCTCATTGCTCTGTTTTTCCCTTGTTCTTAACTATAACAGGCAACAACTAGGTAAGCGAAAATGTTTAGTAAGTTAAAATTTAAAACAAAAGCATGCAGAGAAGACAGGTGGTCACTAACCAAGTTACTATCCACTGATAACAATAGCTCACAAAATTGGAGTTCCGGATCCATCCGGACCATATGCAATCAATTTCAATAACACAAAAGCGTCCTAGGAAACTTATGGTTATGCCTGATAACCAATGGAAAGCTATTTCATATAAACAGATAAATCTATGCACTCAGAAAATCCCAGAGCAAGCAGATGTAATATATCACAATATAATTCGAGACCAACGCTCGACAATTTCCAACAATTCGGGCGTATCACGCCCTCCAAAAAAATTTCTATTCAATAGGGGGAACTAAGTCTCAACACTAAGATCTAGCCAATAAATATCCCCATCAAGGGTAAATATCAAATTACCTAGGACATCACTACTTGTGAATACATGAATTCTTCCCTTGTGATTTCCATTCAAGTGAACCTCTACATTACGAGGCACGTTAAAAATTATGAGACACATGCTAGTGGGACAAAGGGGCACGTGCCTCACTTGGCATCGAAGGCGTTAGGCTAGGGAAACCACCCTCCCTATGCGAGGGCCATTGGAAAACAACCCATGCGCATGCCACTCTCGCTATTCGAGGGTCCTCGGCTGGCCCCCCCGTGCGCGTGTCGTGTCCGTGCGAGGCGTCATGCCTCACCCCCATATGATCACGCAAGGAAGCCTCGCCCCGTCACGCCTCCAAAGCAGCCTCGCTATGTGAGGGTGAAGCCTCACCTCGCCCCCTTGTGATCACGCAAGGAAGCCTCGCCCAGTCACTCCTTCAAAGAAGCCTCGCCTTGCCTCATCTCGTCTCCAACGTAGCCTTGCTATGTGAGGCACCCTCGCTATGTTCTTCGTGTCCCACATACGTAGACCATTGCATCCAAACAAGGGTCTCCAAGGGTCATCTCGCTATGTTAGACCCTCAAAGGACCCCTAGCATCTCATTATGCGAGGCCTTCACTAGGCCTCCCACGTGCACCTTGGCTCGCCTCAAACACCATGTGCCTCGCTAAAGAGGCCCTAGTTCCCTTCTAGGAGTAGGTGCCACCAGCGAGGCATCCCTAGGCCTTGTCTTCTCACGACATGTAATGTGTGGAGCCTCCTCAATATGCGTACGAGGAACACTTGGAAATACCAAGTAGGAGTGTCATGTGATCATAGGGTGCCAAACATGAATTGATGTGGACGACTGGGTACAAGGTACGTGTACTGATATGGGATGTACGACCATGACAAGGACAAAGGCGTGGCCCTGTCATCCACGTCTGACGAGTAGTGGCAGTATGAACTTGTAAGGAGAGTGGAGGCACTAAATGGGCACCCCCAACCATATGTCAGTGTCGACAGTACGATGTCCTACACCACTAGTCTGGCAATGTCAGGGTAGACACCACTATTTCCCGAGCCACTACCCTGGCCATGCACCTGCGTACGACCTTATTCCCTGGCACCTACTTGTATAAGGGGGCCAATAGAGCCCACCTATAAATAGGATCCGACCCCTCAGGCTAGGGGGTTGAAAAATTCTTCGTATGAGAAAAAATTAAGAAATATATGATCTTGGCTACATTGTGGTTCTATATTTTCTTTCAAGTTCTTTCCATCTTGTTTCCAGCTGTCTTTCACAATATAATTTGAGTTTTCTAACCTTGTATCGTTGACGAGTTCTTACCGTCAATAGTTTGGCACTGTCTGTGGGAAGGATAAGTATCAAGCCACTTGTACGCCCTGATTTTCCCACGGGCTGATTAGCAGGCTGAGCTGCGACCTAATCATGATAGATCTCATGGACATCCCCAAGACCGGAGCTTCCATCATAAGGTCGTACCTCCTTAGCTCGAGGTAACCCAAGGGTTCGCCAAGATTGCCTAAGACCTGAGTCCAAACTCTGAAGGCCAAAGGTCGAGTTAAAGATCCAGCTCGTGGTACGAGCTGGATCTGGAGGCTATGACCCTTTGTAAAGTCAACACACGCAAGGTAAACGTGCATATATCAGACATCACGTGTCTTATATGCCCCTGACTTCTCGGACACGCACCAGGAACGTGCGTATTCAGACACCCACGACTGGGTTGGGCTGTGCGGCCCATTATCTCCTTACCTATTGATTTGACCACACTTATGTGTCAGGTTTAGGAATTAATCATGAATGTCACAGAGTTGATATGATAGGTAAGAAGGTCACGGGATGACCTTCTTACCAACCCCCAGGTGACTTCTCCTATAAATATGGAGACCCTGGGAGTTGATAAGGGTTGGATTATCTCTTGTAAGAAATATCCTGTAATCATATATCCAGAATAGAGCAATAATATTGACTAGTGGAGTAGAAGGATTTTAACCTTTGAACCACTTAAAAACCGTGTCTTGAGTCACCTTTCCATTTCCTAAGATCATATATCTGTTTCGGTTCATTATTAGCACTAATCCCTTTCTCTTTTTCTCTTAATTACCTGTTGGCGAAGAACCGTATCAACAGTTTGGTGCTTTCATTGAGGGCAAGTCCGATTCAGTTCTTTCGCAAACATCCGACTATGGTGACAACTCGATCCAGGCACGATAACGAGGCAGAGAAACATGATGGGCAGGAGGCTCATCATACTGCCACCCCCAGTGAACAAGTTCCTGAAGTTCAGCAGCGGCCAGGAAAACAGTCGGCGGGCCAAGACGACACTGGAAGTTCGGCACCTCGGCCGCCTAACCCGAACCCATGTTATTACACTGTGGTGGAAATGGAGAATGCTCAGCTGAGGAGCCAGCTAGCAAAAGCTAGTCAGCAGATCAAGGATGTGCTGGCCCGACTACCCCCTCTCACAACCGACGTTAATGTCGGAGAGAGGCAAGGCGAGGCTTCTAAGTCTCGCCGGGGTAATCGGTCCAGGCGTAGCCGTTCAAACTGACTTCCGATGTCCAACTCCACTCCTTCGTCACACCTTCGAGAGGCAAACTTCAGAGGAATGCCTAGGGCCGAACAACAGCAATACAGCCGTTCGGTTAGAACGTCAACTCCTAGTTCCAAACCTTCCTCGAGCGCGCCCAGGAGAGCTCGAGGAAATTCCTGAAGGAGATCCGGGGAGGGCTCACAGCATCAGTCCATCCCCAACAACCATCCTGCGCCTTGTCCAGATCGCCAGGCGCGAGACCAGCGGGTTGGTAGGGCCGAAAGGCCCCCACCGAATCTAATCCGACCTGATGGAACCAGGATCGCCTCTCCAGTCAGGCATCCTCCGTCTCCGATCAGATATCTGTCTCCTCCTCGACCCATTCGAGATATTCCTACCTACGGAAGTAGCAGGAGAGACCTGCCATCAGCTGGACCTTCCCGGCGTAGCAGGGCGCCAGGGGAAAGCCCAGGACCTCACCACCAAAGGTGGACTCCAAGCCTATCTAGTAGGAGCCGCTGGACCGGCAGTCGCCGGAGTGGTCTCTCTGGGGGACACCTGCACCAGCGTTTGAGTTCGGCGCAAAGTCCTCGAGTCACCCAAGGAGGCGACCTTTGAGATCGCCTCAACTCCCATAGAGGGGAGCAGGCGGGAGGAGATAGCCACGCTCGCTCGGGGGGGGGGGGGGCTGTCCGAAGTAGGTAATAGAGGGAATGCCCCAAATAACCTATCTCAAGATAGGAGGGGCAATATCCCACCAAATATGTACAATGGATCTGGAGCTGTTGAATAGCCCCAGAATAACCAAGGACACCAGGACCAAACCCTCGAACGCCTAACTCAGATGGAGGAGCTGACGAGGAAGCTCCTGACGGAGAAAGAAAAAGATGAGTATGATTCAGGGGACGAGATGGAACTCTTTGCCCCCAGTATAGCAGCAACAGCGTACCCGCCTGGCTTCCGTATGCCGCACCTGTCAGAGTTCAATGGAGACGGAGACCCGTCGGATCATCTAGGAATGTTCAACACCTTGATGATGGCTCACAACATCGGCCCCGAGCTGAGATGTTTAATCTTCCCTTCCACACTGATTGGACATGCCAGGCAGTGGTTCAAACAAGGTAAAAAGTAGTCAATCAGCTCCTGGAAGACTTTCTCGGCAGATTTCAAAAGGGCATTCCGAGCCTCCCAGGCCGCCCGCGTTCAGGCTGACTCCCTGGCTAACGTGAGGCAGCAGCCCGGTGAGACTCTGAAGGCCTACCTGAGCAGGTTTGCAAACGTTGCTGCTCAAGCTAGAGACGCGAATGATAGCTCCAAGCTCATGGCCATGAGAACTGGAATCCTCGTCGGAGGAGATCTCTGGAAGGATATACAAAGGAAGGGAGTCAGCTCGGTTAAGGAATTCCTTAACAGGGCCCAAGAATGGATTAACTTGGAGGAGGCCGAAGCTTCAGCTGTGGGGACCAGCTAGGCCCCCGAACAGACTGCTGGAGTGAGGACAGAGGTCGTGGCAGCGACACAGAACGTCACACAGAACAACCAGCCTGGTGGAGGCAAAAGAAAGGGGAATGGTGAAGGCAGCCAACACGGTCAGAAGAAGAATAAGTCCATAGACAAGTTTAAGCCCGTCTTCGCAACTTATACCGAGCTCACCCAGTTTAGGGAGAATATCTTCCTAGCCAACTCTACTCGAGTCCCCTGGAAGAGGCCGGAGCCATTAAAGCACCACAAGGGGAAGAGAGACACTTCCATGTTTTGCCATTTTCATAACGATGTCGGCCACAATACCGACGATTGTAGACATCTAAAGGATGAGATCGAGACTCTCATTCGAGCCGGCCCCTTGGCTCAATACACATGAAATAGGGTTCCAGCAAGCCGACCTGCTCCGGAAATCCAGGCCAGTCAGCCCGGGTCTCGGGCAGACCAGGATGTTCCTCCTCCTGTGGTAGGAGGAGAGATATCCACCATCTCTGGAGGTCTGCACATGGCCGGCACAAGCAGAGGCGCCCAGAAGAGATACGTGAACGAACTAAAGGCTCATAATAGAGTGGATTTCGTCCTGGAACAGCGTCAGTCAAAGCAGCAACGATTGGAAAGGCAACCAATCATTTTTACGGAGGAAGATGCGGGCCATGTCCAGTTCCCTCACAATGATCCTCTGGTCGTAGCAGTTCAGCTCGCCAATCAGAGGGTGAGGAGGGTACTGATAGACAACGGGAGTTCGGTGAACCTCCTATTCCGATCCACCTTAGAGAAGATGGGTTTGACTGTCGCCGAGCTGAAGGCAACCTCCATGATGTTGTATGGTTTTTCGGGAGAAGGATCAGCGGCGATAGGGACGATCGAGCTGGTGATCACCCTAGATGAAGGATCTTGGACAGTCTCTAAACTCCTCGAGTTCGTGGTTATTGACTGCTCCGCTGCCTACAACGCCATTTTGGGACGACCTACGCTCAAAGCTTTTGAGGCCGTCACGTCCATTCGCCACCTCGCGATGAAATTGCCTACTTTGACGGGAATTTGCACTATCCATGGCGATCAGCTCGCTGCCAGGGAATGCTACAGCATTTCCATGAAGGGAAAATCTAAACCTGGGCAGCTGGCAATGGCCATTCAAGGTGAAGAGGAATCTCAGGAACCCTTAGTAGATCCTGAGATGGAAAAACCTCAAAGCGCCGAGGGGGAAAATGTCGTCTTAAGTGAGGATATTGACCCCCGAGTAGGCGAAGACAAATCCGAGCTCCAGGCGATTGAGGAGCTCGAGGAAGTGAACATTGATCCGCAGAATCCATCACGGATGGTCAAGCTCGGGAAAAACCTCTGTAGCAAGAGGAAGGTGGAGCTGACCAAGTTTCTGCGAGATAACCTGGACGTGTTTGCCTGGTCCCATGAGGACATGGTGGGAATCAGCCCAAGTGTCATCATGCATACACTTCATCTAGATAAGAGCGTTCCCGCCAAGTCCCAAAAGCAAAGGCATTTAGGAACAACTCGAGCTGAAGCCCTAGAGGAAGAGGTAGCCCGGCTCAAGAAATGCAGGTTTATCCGTGAAGCCAAGTTTCCAATATGGGTTGCCAACCCCGTGCTGGTCCCGAAGCCTAACAGGAAATGGCGGACCTGCATCGACTTCTCCGACTTGAATAAATCCTGCCCCAAGGATTGCTTTCCATTGCCAAGGATTGATCAGTTGGTGGACGCCACGGCAGGGCATGAGCTCATGTCATTTATGGACGCGTACTCAGGCTACAATTAGATCGCGATGAATCCGGCGGACCAGGAACACACCAGCTTCAGGACCCCGACTAACGTCTATTGTTACAAGGTCATGCCGTTCGGTCTGAAGAACGCCGGAGCTACCTACCAAAGGCTAGTAAATAGAATGACCAGATCGGAAAAAACATGGAAGTGTACATTGATGACATGACAGTCAAGTCAAAGACTGTCGATAACCATGTTTCCGACCTGGAAGAATGTTTTAAGATACTACGGGAATATGGCATGAGGCTCAATCCACAGAAATGCACTTTTGGAGTCACGTCAGGGAAATTCCTGGGGTTCATAGTCAATACCCGAGGAATCAAGGCAAACCCTGACAAAATCAGATCACTTCTCGAGCTTCCTTCACCCAGGTCGCGGAGAGATGTCCAAGGCCTGACAGGAAGAGTGGCAGCCCTCAACCGGTTTATTTCCAAGTCCACCGATAAGTGTTTGCCCTTCTACAACCTGCTTCGAGGAAACAAGAAGTTTGAATGGTCAGTAGAGTGCGAAAGCGTATTCCTCGACCTGAAGGCACATCTAGCTGAGCCGCCCGTGCTATCCAAACCCAAGGCAGGAGAGCCTCTTTTTCTCTACATGGCTGTTACTAAGGACGCAGCTAGTGCCGTACTGGTACGAGAGGAGGACCAAGTTCAGAAGCCTATCTACTACATCAGCAAGAGACTTCTCGGGGCTGAGTCGCGATACCTGCTGATGGAGAAATTGGCGTTCTGCCTTATCACGGCTTCGCGAAAGCTCAGGCCGTACTTCCAGTCCCACCCGATTCACGTCATGACCAATCAACCTTTAAGGCAGGTTTTGCAAAAACCTGAAGCATCGGGACGTTTGTTAAAGTGGACAATCGAACTCAGTCAGTTCGAGATTCGGTATACTCTGCGAACTGCTATAAAAGATCAGGCCCTGGCCGATTTCATGGCAGAGTGCACGGGATTCCAGGAGGATCCCGCAGAAGACTCACCCCAGGTCACCTAACCCCAAGCTTTGTGGAAGGTCTTTGTAGATGGTTCATCCAACGAGAACAGCTCCGGAGCTGGAATCATTTTGATATCCCCCGAGGGATATAGATTCCACTCCGCACTGAGATTCGGATTCAAAGCCTCCAACAACGAGGCCGAATACGAAGCTTTGCTGGCAGGACTGAGGATGGCCCAGAAGTTGAAGGCGAGCTCCGTCCAGTGCTTCAGTGACTCCCAGTTCGTGGTAAATCAGGTCCTGGGCGAATATCAGGCATGGGGACCTAAGATGGCCGCCTATCTGGCGAAGGTAAAAGTTGAGCTGTCCGCGTTTAAGCGAGGCTCGATCGAACAAATACTTCGGGAGCAGAACGCTAACGCAGACGCTCTTGCCAAGCTCGCCACCTCTGGGGAAACGGAGACCTTGGGGCTAGTACCAGTCGAATTTTTGGAGAAACCAAGCGTAGAAGATGTCAGGACGGAGGTCGAGATGATCGATGCCAGGCCGACCTGGATGACCCCCATCCTTGAATATCTCATCGAGGGCAAGCTACCTGAAGGACGTAACGATGCACGGCGAGTCCTATACCAAGCTCCTTGTTATAAGATAGTCGATGGGGTGTTGTACCGACGTGGGCACTCCCTACCTCTCCTCCGATGTGTTCTTCCAGGCGAAGCAAAGGCCATCCTGCAGGAAGTGCACGAAGGATTTTGCAAAGACCACACTGGGGGGCAGAGCATGGCCTTAAAGGTCCTGAGGTAGGGGTATTACTGGCCAACTCTGTCCAAAGACTCGATCTCATACGTGAGGAAATGCGACAAGTGCTAGCGATTCGCCGCAGTTGCCCGAGCTCCTCCAGTCGAGCTGAAGATGATCTCGTCCCCATGGCTGTTTTTCGTTTGGGGGATATACTTGGTTGGCGCCCTCCCCACTGGAAAAGGCGGGGTCCGTTACGCCGTGGTAGCCATCGACTACTTTACGAAGTGGGCTGAGGCAGAACCCTTGGCGATGATAACTCCCAAGAAAGTGCTTGACTTCGTGGTTAAAAGCATTATTTGTTGATTCGGCCTGCCCAAGAAGATCGTTTCTGATAACGGCACTCAATTCGACTGTGACCTGTTCACTGAGTTTTGCGAAAGGCACGGAATTGTGAAAAGTTTCTCCTCCGTGGCCTATCCTCAAGCGAATGGCCAGGTCGAAGCTGTCAACAAGACCCTAAAGGCGAGCCTCAAGAAGAGATTAGACAAAGCAAAGGGGGTCTGGCCAAAACAGCTCCCCAAGGTCCTATGGGCATACCAGACCTCGCATCGGACTCCTACGGGTCATACTCCCTTTTCCCTAACCTTTGGGAGTGAGGCAGTCCTCCCCGTGGAGATTAAGGTGCTTTCGCATAGAGTCCAGTCTTACGACCAAGATCAAAACCACAAGCTCCTGTGCAATTCCCTCGATCTAGTTGATGAAAGGCGAGAGGATTCGCAACTCCAGCTCGCCCATTATCAGTAGAAAATCACTCACTACTTCAACACCAAAGTCAAAAAACGCGCCTTTAGCGTTGGCGACTTGGTCCTAAGGAGAGTTTTCCTGGCCGGGAAAGATACCAAAGATGGAGTCTTGGGACTAAACTGGGAAGGACCATACCAGGTCATCGAAATCATCAAGGAGGGAACTTATAAGTTAGCTCGACTTAATGGAGGGGCGGTCCCGCAGACTTGGAACGCCATCCACCTGAAGAAATATTATCAATGATTCACTTGTAAGGCTTGGAAGGCCACTTTTTATGTATGAATGAGAATCAGCTTTTTGTACATGTTTGCAAGTGTAATCTAAAGTAACCACGAAAGACCCTTTCCCAGTTACTTGGGGGGCATATGGTGCCTGGATATAACCAGGTCTCCTTAATGACTTAGAAGTTGATTCATATCAATTGACCGTTGTTTTTCTTAAAAAACGCGAGATATTGATAAGGATTAAACGCTAACTAAGTCCTATCCTGGATATAATTGGATCATAAAACTTAGAAGTTGATTTAAATCTATTGATCGTTGTTCTTCTTAAAGAGCTCGAGATATGGATAAAAGTTAACACGAACTAAGTTTTCAAAATAAGTTCCTGGTCATAACCGGGTCATAAAACTTAGAAGTTGATTTAAATCTATTGATCGTTGTTCTTCTTAAATAGCTCGAGATATGGATAAAAGTTAACACGAACGAAGTTTTCAAAATAAGTTCCTGGATATAACCGGGTCATAAAACTTAGAAGTTGATTTAAATCTATTGATCGTTGTTCTTCTTAAAGAGCTCGAGATATGGATAAAAGTTAACACGAACTAAGTTTTCAAAATAAGTTCCTGGTCATAACCGGGTCATAAAACTTAGAAGTTGATTTAAATCTATTGATCATTGTTCTTCTTAAAGTGCTCGAGATATGGATAAAAGTTAACACGAACTAAGTTTTCAAATTAAGTTCATGGTCCTAACCGGGTCATAAAACTTAGAAGTTGATTTAAATCTATCGATCGTTGTTCTTCCTAAAGAGCCCGAGATATGGTTAAAAGTTAGCACGAACTAAGTTTTTCAAGAAATTGTAACCAAAGCGCGTAAATAAAAAAAAAAAAAAAAGGATCAATTGAAAGCGTTAAATCAAATTGTCTCGAGGTGAAAGCACCTCGTGCAAAGGTTACATAAAAAGTATTTAAAAATATTGAAGGGCACAAGAAAAGAAACGCCCTAAGCTCCGCCAGGTGGCCCCTTGGAGGTCGCCGTCTTGCCTTGCTCAGCTGTGCTAGAACCATCCCCGGTCTCCGAGGGCGCCTCTTTATCAAGGCGAGCTTGGAACTTCACCAGCAAGCGCTCCCAGAGGCTCGCTGACATGAAGGAGAAGTCTGAATCTGGATTGTAGACCCAGCAATTGTAGAACAGATCTTCCATGGACTTTTCCGAAGTTGTCCGCTCGGCCTCTAGGGCAGCCTGGGCAACCTGGACCTCAGTCTTCACGGCATCTAGGTCTGTCCGCGAGGTGGCGAGAGAGGTCTCGAGCTCTTGGACCTTCGAGCGGGTTTTTTCCAACTTGACCTGCGAGGCTGCCAAGGCATCCTTAGCCGCCTGCAGGGTGGTCTGGTGCTCGCTCCTCATGTCCTCGAGCTGAGTTTTGGTCCTGACGATGCTCCGATGAAGGGCAACGGCGCTCTGCGAAGTTGAAAAGACAATTGCCTCAGAAAAATAGGGAAGGAAAAGCAGAGCAAAGTGTAATGATAAAATCCACAAAAAAGTAAGTTAGCTTACCGTCATGGCCATGCCCAATGAAGACTCCAGCACGCACACCGGGCTCAGTGTCTCGATGGCCCAGAGCTCCTTCTCGGTGAACCTGTATATGTGGTTGACGGCGTAGTTCGCCGACTTATACACCGTTCCCCGGAAGGCCTCGGGGATCTTCTCCAGGTTCTGGGGATTGACTGGGATGCGTACATCGGAGGGTACAACCACCGAAGTCCTGGGCGGCGGCTGGAGCTCGCGGAGGGGGTGGAGGCATGTTGCTTCCCCTACAGCAGGAAGAATCGCTCCCGCGACTTGGGCAGCCGAGGTTTGCTCCTTCTCCTTTGCTGGAGACTTGGTGGGGACCCCAGCGGCGTTCTTGGATGTCCGGAGCCTTTTCATTTTTGGTCCAGCTGAGGGGTTCCCCCCGAAGACCGCACCTCGCAGGCTCTCCTCGGGCTGAGACATCTCTTCTGTCAAAACAACCATACAGATACAAAAACAAAGGGGTAAAGATAAAAAGTATATGAATACTAGGGGAATCCTACCCCCCGAGCTAGAAGAAGAATCTAAGTCGATTACTTCACGAGCTGGCGCAAGTTCTGGGTCCGAGTCTGACTCAACGCTAGATTCCTCTACGTATTGCCTAAGCCCCAGAGCTATGACACCCCTCCAGAGTGATGGCCATGTACGAAGGTTGGTCCCATACTCCTCGAATAGGATCGACCTAAAGGCTAGGGTATTATCTACTACTACGGTACCCCTAGGCCGGCTATCTTGGTAGTCCAGCACAAGCCGGTCGACACAATGGAGCAGGGTGGTATTCAGGTTCGGATCACTTCGGTGACGATGGAGGAGCTGCCTAGGATTGAACCTAGCCAGCCGGGGGTCTGCTGTGGCCCTATCTAGACTCCTAAACATGTAAGGGTTACCTTGGCCAGAAGGACCCGCAGCTGCTCCGGATTGGATCCTCTCCTCGCACGTCCTCTGGGTGACCTCCAAGGTCCGCTTCCTATTCCTCACGAGGGGAACTTCGTCACCCTCATCCTCCTCATCTTCATCTCCCACGACCTCCTCCACGATGATGGGTCTGGTGTCGCGAGCTGGGGGAAGCCCCCGAGGCCTCCTGAGGTTCAAAGTCTGATTTGGGAAAATCATCTTGCAGGCTATCATCGTCTCGTCTGTTATGAGCACGCGGTAATCTTTCTCGCTGGGGGGCAAGCCCACCAGCATCTCGTATTGGGCCCCGAGGGTCACAGATTTCTCTGTCCTCGCGAAAATGGCTGCAGAATTAGTCTAAGTCAAAAAGGGGTAAACGAGGAGCTAAAACGACACTTAACTTACGAGCTAAGGATGAAAAACACTTACGAGGACGATTGAAGTAGTGAAGCTCGCAATTCCTGAACCCCGTCGACATGAAGAATTGGTCCTTGAAGTCGTTGGGGTGGCTGGGCAGCTCGATGACCGCAGCCGTATTGGGGAATCGGGTTAAGTAGTAAAACCCGTAACCTCGCCCCCGCTGATCTGGGCTGGCCTTGAGGCGGAAAAAGTATAAAATGTCCGCTGCAGTGGGAACCTCCCACTCATGCTTCAAAAATAAATATCTCAACCCCGCCAACAACCGATAAGAGTTGGGGGGGGAGCTGAAATGGTGCCAACCTCACATAATTAAGGAACTCCGCGAAATACTGGTCCAGCAGGAGGAATGCCCACGCCTTGAAATGCTCGCCGCTCCAGGCCGCGAACACCTCGTCGAGCGGCACACAGCTCCGCTCGCCTTTTAAGGGAGGTCGAGCCACCACAGATGTTCTCCCCAGGGCGATGTTGTGGGAGAGAAAGATTTTGTTGATCTTCGCCTGGTCGGTGACCTTTGAGATGATCCTCTCTGCCTCAAAGAAGGCATCGGGGGCGACCTCGACCTTGACCTCCTGCTCCACCGCCGGCCCAAAGTTGGGGATTGGGGAGTCCGGCATCACCGCCTTTCCTTTGTCCTGCTGTGAGGCCGAGCTGCTGACGGTCTTCTTGGGAGCGTTCCTTTTTGGTGCCATCTGGTCGCCTAACGAACAAAAGAAAATATTTCAGAAAAGGCGACCCAAGCGTGATGAAAAATCAAATGTTATTTGCACGAGCTGAGGTAAGCCCAGCCCGTGGAGAGTGGGACCACGCGGTTCAATGAACACGCGCCTGTGCTCCCAACAGATCCCCGATTACTCGGAATTCGTGTGTCAAGAGGGTTAGGATAAAATTTTCCTTGGGGGGAAAGTTTCGGTAGGCAAAAATTGCAAAACCGCCTGTGAGGCGTGTCCCCTAAGCTACCCGGTTTTGCACCCAAAATATGTCAAAACTCCTACCCAGAAATTTTCCCTAGAAAAAGCATCTTGTAAACCATACTCTTAGGTGATTTCCTACAGCAAAAATACCCTAACCTAAAAAGGATTTCACCCTCCGTATCCACAAAACCCAGTAAACCCTTGCATGCGGCTACAGTAAAATATTTACCTAAGCTACAGTGAAATATATTTTCAAAACACACATGGTCAGGAAACTTACAGTGTTTGGCTGGGAGGTGAATGAAGGTATCCCCTAGATGAAAGCTTCGTCGGGGTATTGGCTTCCAAAGTTTTGGAGAAATCCTTAGGGCTAAGCTTCTTGAACGCTGAGTGTAGCAATCACAGAGAAGAGGGTTTTTTTCTTCTGAGATGAAGAGAGAAGAAGGAGAGAAGTTCTGAGAAATTTCAAATGAAAGTGTGGCCCTTGCGTAGGGTGGCCACCCCTTTTTATATACATGAAGGGTCACGTGTAGAAGGCCATTGGATGGCCCTGATGAGGGATCCGAGGCTCTCCACTTGAAATACGAAACGACGGCTGGGCATAGGCTAGGCCATTAAATGAGGTTCTCGTAAGACGTACCGTCACCAACCACTATGTTCCACGTATCAGGCGCCTGCGTAAGAGGTAGAATGTGAAGAGTTCATGGGGAAACCTAAAAGCCCTTACTGTGGTCTTATACTATGTGGTATACCACGAGCAGGGGCTTGGGGGGCAGATGTACGCCCTAATTTTCCCACGGGCTGATTAGCGGGCTGAGCTGTGACCTAATCATGATAGATTTCGTGGACATCCCCAAAACCGGAGCTTCCGTCATAAGGTCGTACCTCCTTATCTCGAGGTAATTCAAGGGTTCGCCAAGATTGCCTAAGACCTAAGTCCGGACTCTGAGGGCCAAAGGTCGAGTTAAATATCTAGCTCGTGGTACGAGCTGGATCTGGAGGCTATGACCCTTTGTAAAGTCAACACACGCAAGGTAAACGTGCATATATCAGACATCACGTGTCTGATATGCCCCTGACTTCTCGGACACGCACCAGGAACGTGCGTATTCAGACACCCACGACTGGGTTGGGCTGTGCGGCCCATTATCTCCTTATCTATTGATTTGACCACACTTATGTGTCAGGTTTAGGAATTAATCATGAATGTCACAAAGTTGATATGATAGGTAAGAAGGTCACGGGATGACCTTCTTACCAACCCCAGGTGACTTCTCCTATAAATATGGAGACCCTGGGAGTTGATAAGGGTTGGATTATCTCTTGTAAGAAATATCCTGTAATCATATATCCAGAATAGAGCAATAATATTGACTAGGGGAGTAGAAGGATTTTAACCTTTGAACCACTTAAAAACTGTGTCTTGAGTCACCTTTCCATTTCCTAAGATCATATATCTGTTTCGGTTCATTATTATCACTAATCCCTTTCTCTTTTTCTCTTAATTACCTGTTGGCGAAGAACTGCGTCAACACCACTTTTCTTCCATTAATTTCGGCAGGAAGAAATGCAAGACGTTCTAAATGACTGAGAGAGTTGCGAGAGGTGGAGGTCCACCTTGATGGAGATCAGCCGAAGGCCTCCATGAAGAATCCTCCTCGGCCCAGAGATGTGGAGGCCCCAAAGAAACCTGAGGTTCACGAAGATGAGAGGGAGGCCTCATCCCCGGCCGTCCCTCCAGATGAGAATCATCCGAGGTCAACAGCTGCTCCTACAAGAGATGCCAGCAAGTTCCCGCCCCCAAGGCCGCCACAGGTGCCAAACTCTGGCTAACAGGATCCGGGCCCATCGGTGCGCAGACCTGACAAGCATCCCGGGGTCCATTCCGTGAGCTCGAGTTCTAGTTCTCGATTCTATGAAGAGGAGATACGTGAACTGCACCTCAAGAATCCAAGGCTAGAAACCACCTTAGAGAACTTGCAAGGGGTGTTAAATGGCATGTTGCAAGGGAAATCAAACATATCTCTCCCTAAGCGAAAAGAGAGAGGTCAAGAGGGGACAGAAACCACCGTCCTGGTAGACGATGGAAGGACTCGACTCTCCACCAGTAATACACCTCGGGCGAAGCAGCACGAACGTCCCGGACCACCGAAGCAGCCACTGAGGCCAGAGCAGAAGAACAACACTGGCCCTCATAACGACGTCGAAGTCACCTCAAGGAGAACACCCTCAGATCTACGAGAGGAACTCAACAAGAAAAGGGCGGATAAAAGGACTACACCTCCTATGGCACCCTGGGAGGGCAAGGGAAAGGGAGATGCTAACCCGACCACGATGAGAGACTCCTTGAAAAAGAGGAGACAAGACCTACACACAGAAATGAGGAGCTTGCGAAGCAAGATCGTCACCGCATCCGGAGAAAAAGCCATTGAGGACTAGTTCGACCATGAATCTCCCTTCATTAAGGAGATCCAAGCCATCCAGCTCCCAGCCAACTTCAAGGAGCCTCATATGACCCCATATGAAGGAAACACGGAACATAAGTACCAGCTGGACACGTTTAACGACCTGATGAAGTTAAGGGGGATTAGTAGCAGAGCCAGGTGCCATTACTTTTTGTCACATTGAAAGGACCTGCGTACAAATGGTTCAAGAGACTTCGACCAGGGTCCATCAGGTCTTGGCAGCAATTTTCTGATGAATTTCTCCTACTGCTTCACGCCATGCATGGTTACACAATGTCGGGCACCAGCCTCGCCAACGTGAAGCAGGGAGAAAACGAGAGTCTAAAGAGCTACATCCACAGGTTTAACATGGAGGCAACCAAAGTAGGGAGCTTGACCCGCAGGGAGTTGAAAATGGCCATCACAGCCGGAGTGCATCCGGGAAGCAAGTTGTGGGATAATATGCTCAAAAGGGAAGTCACTGACCTAGATGACTTCTACGAGAGGGCACAAAAGTACATTCGGGTGAAGGGTGGCCATGCGAACTTAAAGGCAGGAAAAAACAAGTCCCATGTAAAGCCCCCAGTCAATGAAGGGTCGAATGGGGCGAAGAAGAAGAGGGCTTATGAAGGGCCAAGAGATGATCAACATAGAAGGTCCAAACGTGGAAGTGACCATAGGCAAACGGCTTTCACCTTCTATACGAGCCTGACGGACACCAGAGAGCATATCTACCTCACAAATAAGGATCAGGTTCCCTTCAAGAGACCCCCACCGATTAGAAAAGACCAGTCGAAGAGGGACCCTAGCAAATATTGTCAGTACCACAAGGATATCGGCCATACCACGGCAGAATGTACCCATCTGAAGGAAGAAATTCAAGAGCTCATCTGCAGGGGGCACCTAGGTCGATATATAAGAAGGGAAAAGTAGAAATGGAAGGACGAGCCGGTGATACCTCAGGCACAAGGAAGAGCCCAAGAGATACAAGGAGAAGTGAGAACGATCTTTGGAGGTCCAGGGTTTGGGGGAGAGTCCAGGAATGGTCGAGACAGGTACACTAGAGAAGCTAGATGGAGTCCACCACCATGTGTCATGAGTTTGGAGCAACGACCCCTGAAAATATTTAAGGGAGAAAATGACTCAATCACTTTCACGGAGGTGGATGCATGAGTGGTGTACTTTCCCCATAATGATCCTTTGGTGTTGATAGTCTAGTTGGCCAACATGCGGGTGCATCGGGTCCTCGTAGACAACAGAAGTTCCGTAGATATCTTATATTGCCCCGCCTTGGAGAAGATGGGTTTGGGCATCAGACACTTGAAACCCTGTCAATCCTCCTTATACGGATTCATGGGGGACTTAAAACAACCCTTAGGAAGATTGAATTTGCACGCACCATGGGAGAACAACCTAGACAGACCACAGTCATGGCAAACTTCATCGTGGTAGATTGTGCTTCAGCTTTCAATGCGGTATTGGGGAGACCATCCCTAAGAGAATTAAAAGCCATAACTTCTATATATCACCTCGCCGTCAAGTTCCCAACTCCCGGTGGAGTAGCGAGTATGAAAGGAGAACAAGGAGAGGCAAGGGAGTGTTATAACACATCCCTTCGCATGGCTGTGGAACCGCGAGAACCGATGGAGATGGTGGTAAATGGGGGCGCAAACCCATAAGAACTAGACCCCAGAATCATGGAGGAGCCAGGAGAATAATGCATGGAGGAGGTAGAGGAAATCATTGTGATGGAAGAGCCATTGCGAAAGTTGAAGGTGGGAAAAGCCTTCAGAGCAACGCGAAGGAGAAGTTTGTAAGGTTTTTGAAGGACAATCTGGATGTATTTGCTTGGAGTCACGAAGACATGGTGGGAATAGATCCAGCTATCATGTGCCACCATTTGAATATCACCCTCGAGGCGAGGCCCGTTAGGCAAAAGAGACGAGCGCTTGACCAAGAGAGGTAGGCAGCCTTAAAGGAGGAGGTTGACAAGCTGAAGGCCAATGGGTTCATTCGCGAATCATTATATCCTATATGGGTATCGAACCCGGTGTTAGTCGTGAAACCAAATGCAAAATGGAGGACATGCATTGACTTCTCAAACCTCAATAAGCCTTGTCCTAAGGATAGTTTTCTGCTTCCAAGGATAGATCAGCTGCTGGATGCAATGGTCAGGCACGAGTTACTTAGCTTTATGGATGCCTACTCTGGAGACAACCAGATACCTATGAACCTAGCTGACGAAGAGCATACGTCATTTATAACGGATAAAAGACTCTACTGTTATAAGGTGATGCCTTTCAGATTAACAGGTGCCACCTATCAAAGACTGGTGAACAAAATGTTTGCTAACTTGATAGGGAGGAACATGGAGGTATACGTTGATGATATGATGGTGAAGACCAAAAATGTCGCAGAACTCGACAAAGACCTAGGAGAGATGTTTGACACACTCAGGAAGTACCGAATGAAGCTGAATCCACTCAAGTGCACTTTTGATGTATCCTCGGGAAAGTTCTTAGGTTTCAGGGTCAACTCCAGAGGCATCAAAGCTAATCCTAGTAAGATAGAGGCCCTAATAGAAATGAGCCCACCTAAGAACAAGAAGGATGTGCAATGTCTAACGGGACGGGTGGTAGCCCTTAATAGATTCATTTCGAGGTCTACGGACAAGTGCCTCCCCTTCTTCAAAATCCTAAAAGGGAGCAAAAAGTTTGCTTGGGATGAAGAATGTGAGAATGCTTTTATCAAGTTGAAGGAACACTTAGGGAAGCCACCTTTGTTGAAAAAATCTGAAAGGGGCGAAAGACTATACTTATACTTGGCAGTATCCGAGCATGCCATAAGCACTGCCCTGGTTAAAGGGGAGAAGAAGCACCATCAACTTGTGTACTACGTCAGTAAACGATTAGTAGTGCGGAGAATCGATACTCGGAGATAGATAAGTTTGCATACGCATTAGTTATGGCTTCAAGGAAGTTGAGGCCCTATTTCCATGCCCATGCAATCGAAGTACTCACTTATAGCCCTTTAAGACAGGTCTTGCATAAACCTAAAACCTCGGGGAGACTGATGAAGTGGTTGATCAAGTTGAGTCAATTTGACATCACTTATACCCTAAGGACCTCCATCAATGGACAAGTGCTTGCAGACTTCATAGTGGAGTTCACCTATCGACCAAATGAAGAGGAGATGAAGAAGAGGGACAGTCAGTCATAGAAGGAGAGCCAAGGAGTTCTGAAGAATGGAGCCTGCATGTGGATGGAGCATCCAATGAAGGAGGATCTGGAGCAAGTATCGTGATGACTGGACCAGAAGGACACAGGATGTACTGCGCAATACGGTTTGGGTTCGAAGCCTCGAACAATGAGGCGGAATACGAAGCGCTTCTAGCAGGGTTGCGGTTGGCTCAGAGGCTAAGGTAACACATCTACACATTTTTAGTGACTCACAGTTGGTGGTATTCCAGGTGAAGGGTGAGTATCAGGCGAGGGGTCCCAAGATGGCTGCATACTTGGAAAGGGTAAGAGGCTATCTAGGGCAGTTGGTGGAGTATAGCATAGAGCAAATCCCGAGAGAGAGGAATACCAATGTTGATGCCTTCACGAAGCTGGCTTCCACTAAAGATGGGGATATCCTTGAATCAGTACCTGTGGAATACTTACCGAGGCCAACCATCGTTAATTCAGACATTCACATGGTCAGCATCCCAAAGGAGTCATGGGCCGACCCGATTATAAGTTACCCGAAGGATGGAGTTGTGCCAACAGACAAGAGGGAGGCTCGGAGGCTGGTGTATAAGGCTGCCCGATACACCTTGATAGATGGGATCTTATACAAGAGGGGGTTTTCTGTGCCACTCTTGCAATGTGTTGATGAGGAGGAGGCTATGAAGGTACTGTATGAAATACATGAGGGTAAGTGCGGCAACCATGCGAGAGGACCATCCACGGCTCGGAAAGCCATGAGGCAAGGGTACTACTGGCCCTCCATGGAGAGAGATGCAAATGACTTCGCAAGGAAATGTGACAAATGCCAGAGGCACGCAAACTATTCCCAAAAACCCCCAAATGAGTTAACTAGCATGACTAGCCCTTGGCCCTTTGCTATCTGGGGATAGACCTGATTGGTGCCCTTCTATAACGCCCTACTTCCTTAGAGCCGTTACTAAGTGAGTTTAAAGACAAAACAGTGTGCAATGAACTCGCTAACCGAGGTTTTGAAACAAAAGTGTGACTAATTAAAAGTTAGGGCTGTAATCTTTGAAAATGCGACGTTTCATTAAAAAGCTTCTAGTATTAAACACTTGGGATCCCAAAATAAGGTTTGAAAACTATTTACATATTGAAATAAGTTTACAGTTGTTTAATCATAAAATCATAGATTATTACAGCCATTTTCGAATAAACCCCCAACCAAAGCAGTCGGGCAGGCCAAACATGTACGCGCCGCTTCACGCTCTCCGTACTCATGGTTGGTTGACTCAGTCATTGCCCTTACCTCCAACACAGAGCACCTGTGAGCCGAAGCCCAGCAAGAAAACTCATGCAGAACATAACATATGCAATGTATACAGTTTATCATAACAGATAATCCACAAATAAACAAGTCAACCATTAGACTAAGCAAACACGGCCATGCCGCCCCAGAAACCTTACCAAAGCCCTGGGGTATCGGTTCTCACCGCAAGGATAACTCATGTATCCACCGGGCCCCGCCCTGACTATAGCATCCCATGTGCTAGGTGTTACTTTCGGCTCCGCTGCCATACCCGGCCTACGCCGCACTCGGCCCTTGCCGTTCATTTCATTACAAACATATATAACATAAATCAAGCAACATTCAAACATATGCCAATTTATTTTAAATCTGCACCCTAACATGTGATGCAATATGGTGCCATGCCCGGCAATCATCTCATCATGCAACATGCAATATAGGGCCATGCCCGACAATCACACTATGGGCCCACGCCCTATCCTACGGGTGTTATAGTTTTCTTACCTGTATTCCGAGCCTCCTGATGCACTCACGCCGCGAGCACGGTCCCCTAGCACGAGCCTCTCCAATAACCTAGTCACAACACACAAGAAACATCCCTCAACACTAACCAAATCAAAGACCGCTTCCCGGGACCAATCCCACACTCTCGGGACTCCCAAATCCCTAAAATAATTCATCGGAAACACCCCCCGAACCCCCGGAGCAAAAGCTCAAAAATGAAAATTTCCAACCCCTGAAAATGGCCTAGCGTCGCGGCGCCCAGCAAGACAGAAAGCCACCCTCGCCTGGACACAGCCTCGCGCCGCGGCGCCCAAGAACAGGGCCGCGACGCTCCTTCGCGAACCCAGAAAACTGGGTTTTCTCTTGCGTTTCCACCGAGCTAAAACCTTCCCAAATCAAACCAAACCAATATCTAAACCCCAAAACTCAATTCCAAGCTTCATATGAACAACCTAACAACCTATGGGCACTAGATACAAGGCCAAAACATCAACACATTCAAGAATCCACCCCTTGATTCCCATTTTCAGCAACTCAAACCAAAAACTCAAACACACTAACTCAAGCTCTAGATTTTACAAATCAAAACTTAAATGTGTATAAAATCCTTACCTCAAATGGAGAACCCACACAAAGTCCCTTATCTCCTCCTAGACTCCCACTTCTCCTTCTCTTCTTCTTCTTGCCCTAACTTCTTTCTCCTTCTCTTTCTTCTCTTCAATTTCTATCAAGCCTCAAGTGACATAAATGCCCAAACCGTATACCCCTAAATCCCAGCTGCAAAATGTCTATAACCCTTGCCAAAAGACCATTTTACCCTTTCCTACTAATCCTCCTTGGCTAAACCTCAAAGGGCACTGAAGTCATTACACTTCATTCCAATTCTATCACTTTTTACCTTAAAACTTGTTACCCACAGCAGTAACTAATGGTTACCCAGGTTACTAAATCTCCAATAACCATTACCCACTAAATCTCAACTTAACCATAAAATTCCCAAAGTACCCCTAGGCTCCTCCCGAGCCGGGTATAGAAATCCCGTTGTGACTCTTAAGTTAACTAGCTCTCTAGGACCGTCTCGGCACGTGCATCACAATAATAAAACCACACCCACGTGGTACAATTCACAGAATACAATTATCACATACCAACACAGTTATGCCCAACATAGCCAAAATTACAATTACGCCCTTCTAACACGATCCGGGCCTACATGCATACTAGTAAACATAGCCATGCATCTCAGTTAAACAAATAGCCAAATAACATGCTTTCAATCATAACCATGCATTTAACTCATAAAATCACACATAAATCCCAACCTACCCTCCTGGCACACTAATCAAGGCCCTTAAGCCTTATTAGCTAATTTGGGTCGTTACAACTATCCCCTCCTCATAAAAATTTCGTCCTCGAAATTTACCCAAACACATCAGTCAGCAACCCGCAATCTGACCAAAATCTCCAAGGTCCATCGCCTTACTTTAGTTCCCCTCAACGCTCTTTCAGGAGTAACAATCTTGGCTCGCAAGATCTCATCTGATAGCCATACTCTCGATAGCCCCTCTTTAACACCGCAACCCTGTCGAAGCCCAGGGTCTGCCTAGATTACAATGACCAATCCATTGTCTTATTCCTGACTCCATAGATACTCAAACGTCATCACCTCTACTAGGTGGGATCAGCTTGTAGGCCCCGCGGGCCTAACACTTAGTACAACCTCGAAATTTTATGTTGAATCAAGAGTCCGAACTCTCCCTTATTTCTCTGAACACCTTACAGATCCTCGTCTGTTATTACGCAGAGATGCAACTATTTCCTTTCGGAGCATTATTTCCTCATAATTAACCATTCACAAGCTCTTTATTCTTTCAGATAGGCAGACACTCCTGCCTTAAGAATTCTCAACGACCTCTTTGGCTTTCTCTTTGAACTAAAGCCAAACTGTAGTATTCACTATGTTTCATCTCTTACCATGTCCTATGTCGTGTTACCTTAACAAGACACCAGCGACTGCTACCATGACTAACTCGTCAGGGATTACACTTCCCTTAATACCTCAAGTATTCGCCTACTCAGCGCTTAATTCTTTAAGATCCTTGATAAACTTTCAGATTACCATTCCACTTGCAATCAACTGGTAATTCCAGGTTCCCACTCTATTCTTTTTGTCCTCCAAATCCATTCCAACAATTTAAAATACTATGGGGTCTCAATTCCGTATCATCGACGTTTTACCCTGAAACCAGTTCACTTGATCCAACACGTTAACTCAAACAACCGAGTTAAAAATTTTCATGTCTGGATACCTTTCTTAAGGTCTATTGTGGTCCATTTCCACGATACACCACCACATCACTTAACCCCTCAGGGTCCAAAGGAAAACACTAGATCCTGACACCCGCTCAACCCTCCCGGTACCGCGTACCCTAGGAGGTGGAATGATGTCCATTCAGAACCCTCATTCAAAACCAAATCCTAACTGGATCCCTCACTCGATCCTGGTATCCTATTTGTACCATCGTGACAGGGTCCTTCCCTGTTTCAACTCAAACCAACACTTTGAATTCCATAGCTCAGTGACACCCACCAGCTAACCATTACCTACTAAGTACGCAGTCGTAGCCATAGATTACCTCACCAAGTGGGTTGAAGGGGAACCTCTAGTAAAAATAACGGCCAAGCATATCACCACCTTTGTCAACAAATTCATTGTCTGCAGATATGGAGTGCCCTACAAAATTATTTCTGACAACGGCACCCAGTCTGAAGGGGAAATGTTCGAGGAGTACTATAGGGAAAGAGGGATAAGGAGAAGCTTCTCGACTGTTGTACATCCACAAGCCAATGGGCAGGTGGAGGCCATTAACAAAGTCCTTAAGAAGAACTTAAAAAAAAAAGCCAGAGAAGATGAAAGGGGCTTGGGTTGAGGAGCTACCTAATGTGCTTTGGGCCTACAGGAGCACACTGCGCACAACCACTGGAGAGACCCCTTTCTCCTTAGCATATGGATGTGAGGCTGTCCTCCCGGTTGAGATGAAGGTTAACTCCTTCAGGATACAGGCATACGAGGACCAGGTCAACCATGCAGCAATGGCAGAAAGCTTAGACATGCTAGAACAAAGAAGGGAAAAGGCACAAATGAGAGTGGTGGTATACCAACAATGAGCAGCAAGGTACTACAACTCGAGGGTGCGAGAGAGAATGCTCAGAGTAGGAGACATGGTATTAAGAAAAGTACTCCCTAACACGCGAGACCCGAGGGTGGGGGTACTTGGGGTGAACTGGGAAGGACCCTACCAAGTCGCTCAATACATACCACCAAACACCTATAATCTGGCGCGCACGGATGACACCATCATACCTCGAGCATGGAATACGGAACACCTCAAGAAGTACTACTAGTCAGACTTCCACATCTGATGCAAAGAATATCTATGTTTAGTTTGTTGCAAGTTATGTTAACTTAGTAGACAAGAATCAAAAAGGTTACCTAGATAACCTCCCAAGTAGATGTAAACATTTCATATATGTCGTTGTAACTTGCCTACTATAAATGAAACTGTTCACAACTTCGCATGTTATTTTTCTTCTCTATGCAAGCATCAACCAAAGTGCCTGATGGAATAAATTTCAACAAGCACTTGGGGGGCAAGACAAGAGGCACGTGTATAAGCAAAAAAAAAAGAAAAACCCTATCTCTTATATTCAAAAGGATTAGCTACCCTTATGAATATCAAGGAAATAGTGTAAAAGGATGACCTCCAACCAAAGGCTAACACCCCCACAGGGGGTGAGGCCGTAAGGAAAGGAATTTCCCAATAAGTCTAGAACGGCCAATAAGTCGGCTAGCCAAAAAGGGTCCTAAAAGAGACCCTTGAAGAAATAGTACTATGCATAATGACGAGAAGGACACTTCTCGTAAAAAGTAACAAGTGCGCGCAATGAACATAAGAGGACCCCAAGAACCCAATGGGTTAACGTGTCCTTAAAAGTATAATCAAGGTGCACCAAAAAGATTATCATCATCAGATCAAGGAAAAGATATGTAATCCACAAATAATAGTAATAAGAGGGACTTACCAAAGTCCCTTAAGTTCGATAAACACAAAAAGAAAAAGGGGAAACGGTGTGAAAGGTTACATGGCAAAAATATATATGAACCAAGTGCAAAGAAATCTACAAGTTTCCAACCCAACCCTTCCACTCAGAGATTTTCTCCACCGCATAATCTCCAAAGGGAGACAGGTCAACGGCAGGGTTGGTCCTCCACACGACATGTAGTGTGCGCTCAACTATGTCATTCTCAGCATTTACAAGCTCAGCCTCAAGCATAACAATCCTCTCGTTCAGGGTGTGGATGGTAGCCTCTAGCTTGGTGTTGGAGCGAGAGGTCGATGCAGCCTGCGCTAAAGTAGCACCCCTCTGTTGAACTGCCTCAGCCACTTGCACCTCCAAGTCACGGACCCATGCTGATAAAGCATCCTTCTCATCCTCAACCATCGAAAGGTTACCCATGGCCTCCTCAAGCTGGTGTTGAAGTCGTTGTGCGGATGAAGAGGTTAAGGCGATAAGCCAGTGACCCAGAATAAAAGCCTAAGTAAGGCCAAAAGAAAAAACATAGAATAAAACATTGGGGGTCAAACGATGTCAAAACAAAAAAAGAAAAAAAAATTATTATTATTATTCGAAGGTTTTAACAAGTACCTGCAAGGAGGCACACATATAGGTGTCTTCTAGCTCAATGTTGGGGACGTCCTGCAAGGTTCCCCACTCACCTTTGGGAAAGTTTCCCAGGTGATGGCTCATGGCTTCTCCATACCGCCTTGCCAGAGGATGATCTTCAGAGGTGGAAGCATAAGCTTGACCGGGGAAAATGTGTGGACCGACCAAGGCATGTTTGGACAGTGAAAGGGACCGAGAAGGTCCTGATCCATCCGCAGAGGTGCGGGGGGCAGAAGAGCGCGGAGTCACCTCCTTAGGTAAAGGGGCACCTGAAGACCCCCACCTAGAACATCCCCCCGAGGGTAGAGGAGCCCCAACAAAAGAAGAAATGACAAAATTCCTTTTAGGCGCAGAAGGACGGGGGATAGAGGCGTTGAAGGCAAACTCATCGCCAGGCATCGATGGTGGCACCCGAGAGGTGGCGCCGCCAGCATGTCCGCCGTCGGCCATGTCCCTAGCCTTGCCGACCAATGAGTGTAGGCACGAATAGTTCTCAGACACAACCGTCTCCTCAATGTCCATATGATCACCTGATGGGTAAACATAGTCTGTATCGGCTGCCTCGTCATAATTACATTCATCATGGCCGTATAGCCACTAACCTGTGGATTCAGATGAGACGGAGCATAGAGAGACGGATTGGTCCGGGGTCAGCAACTTGTACAAGTGAAGATTTCTCTCTATAAAAAGAGCACAGGCCTGTTTACACTCGGCCGGCAAGTCCAGGATCTTCATCACCCGATCATGAGCCGACGATTTCAAGTTAGAACCAACAACCCCTACAAGGCTTTCCATCAAGAGAAAAGAAATAAATGTAGTTAGATAAACCATGAAATAAAAGCAATGTAAAAGAAAAACATCTCATGTATGAGCTCAAGGTGAGAATTGCATTACTAGGAGTGTTGAAGCGAGTGTGTTGGGTGGATCCGCTATAGGTGAAGAAGTAGTCGGTTTTCCACGAGGCCCTGTTTGAAATGGAACCCTCCACAAGGGGATACCCTTTAAGGGCTGTGTCTTTTTGAAGCTAGTAGAACCCGAGAGTAGATGAATTCGCCCTCAGAGTGAAGAGGTAGTGAACATCGCTCATGGAAGGCCCTCTAGAGTGCACCTGTTGGTATAGCACGTATAAGTTGTTAAGCATCACCCAAGAATTGGGGGATAGTTGTAGAGGCGCCAGTTCAAAATAGTTAAGTACTCTGATGAAGAAGGGGTGAAGCAATAGAGCCCCTCTCGATTTGATGATGGAGTCGGTGAAGGCCATGAACCCTTCGGGCGGGTCATATGCGCGTTCATCGCGCTTCGGGATGACGAACTTGAGATTTGATGCTAGGTGATGATCCTTTAACATGTTCGCCAGTTTAACGCTTGTAAGGCTATACCTGCCTGCGTCTTCGGAAGTGTCAGAGGTTCTCTTCGGCATCTCGGGTACCTGGACAGAGATAGGTTGTTTGTGAGCTATAGACTTTCTAAGGATCCTAGAAGACCCCCCACACATCTTATATCTACCAGCACTTTGCTTGACCCTAGGGCGTAAGACTAGGGGCAGGGGAGGAAGCATGGGTGGGATCATAGAAAGAAACTCAGGTTTAATTGATTCACATGTATCACCTTCGGAGAAGGGACCCCTATGACTGGGAGACTAATCACCACAAATGGAAAATGACTTAGGGGGCAAGTATTCTTCTAGGCAAGAAATTTCAGAATGGCAATCCTGAAGGACTGATTGTAGCTGGGAAATGTATGTCGCATGCCAGGGGGAGAAACCTAAACCCTCATCCCTGGTATTAGATTCTAGCTCCTTCTCCAGGCCGCGCGCTTTTTGCCTGAGGTAGGACAGTCTCCGGAGGTAGAGCCTTCGTACATCCCCATGATTATATCTACCAGCACTTTGCTTGACCCTAGGGCGTAAGACTAGGGGCAGGGGAGGAAGCATGGGTGGGATCATAGAAAGAAACTCAGGTTTAATTGATTCACATGTATCACCTTCGGAGAAGGGACCCCTATGACTGGGAGACTCATCACCACAAATGGAAAATGACTTAGGGGGCAAGTATTCTTCTAGGCAAGAAATTTCAGAATGGCAATCCTGAAGGACTGATTGTAGCTAGGAAATGTATGTCGCATGCCAGGGGGAGAAACCTAAACCCTCATCCCTGGTATTAGATTCTAGCTCCTTCTCCAGGCCGCGCGCTTTTTGCCTGAGGTAGGACAGTCTCCGGAGGTAGAGCATTCGTACATCCCCATGATTAGAGGGTATGCAAATGTCGGCCTCAGAGTCGGAGGATGACAACTCAACGAATTAAACATTAGATGAACCTTCGGGACATTGCCTAGACACCATGGGCCAGCTAAGACTCGAGGGCGTGTGTGCGTAAGGATACCCCTATATCTACAACATGAGTATGAGGGGTATAAGAAAAGGGCCTATGCATATGTACTTGAAAGGCCATACGAAAAGAGAATGACAACCTCTAAAGAATGAGTGCAGTACAGCCAGTAATTCTACCCCCGCGTAATAGATATAAAAAAAAAAGGGCATAAGGATCATTGGAGGAAGGAGGCATACCTGGGGGTATATGTATGAAGCTGAAGGTGTGCAAGGATAGACATGTGTAGGCCTAAGGTCGGTCGAGCGATAAGCGAGGGTGAGACTGTAACGACCCAAATTTACTAATGAGGCTTAAGGGCCTAGATTAGTGTGCCGGGAGGGCATAATTGGAACATATGTGATTTAATGATTTAAAGCATGTTATATGACAATTTGAATATTTAAGATGCATGACTATGTGTATTAGTATGCATGTAGGCCCTGATTAGGTTAGAAGGGCCTAATCATAATTTTGGCCCGTTGCGGGCATAACTGTATATATATATATATGTGATAATTGTTGAGACCACATTATTATGTTGATATATCTGAGATCTATGATTCCAGACGATCCTAGTGAGCAGAATAGCGAAAAAGTCACGACGGAGATTTATACCCAGCTCGGGGCAAGCCTGGGGGTATAAATGGGAATTTAGAGAATATATTGAGGTTAATTTTGATAATGAGGAATATAATTGGTGATTAATTAGGTATCAGGAGGTAAGCGAAAAATATTAGAGACACTTGAGGAATTAGCGGGAATTGGGGTGAAATTACCAAAACGCCCTAGATGCACTTAAAGGTTTAAAATTAAAAGGGAGGGCATTATGGTCATTTGGCTTGCAAGGGATAGGTATGCTGACGCTTTATACTTAGTGGGAATTGTAGAAAAAGGTAGAAGGTTGAGGAAAGAAAGAAAAGAAGGAAAAGAAAGAAAAGAAAAGGAAGGAAAATAGAGTAGTTTTCTTAGAACTGGTAGTGTCTAGGAGGTGGATTAGAGCACTGTCAGTGATAGTTGATGGTAGAGAGTTGTTGGTAGATTTGATCGAGTTGGGTATGGAGGATTTCGATATGATTTTAGGTATGGATTGGTTGGTTAGATATGGAGCTACCATTGACTGCAGGAAGAAGATGGTAACTTTTGAGCCAGAGGGCGAGGATCCCTTTGTTTTTGTGGGAGCGGTGCATGGACCCCACGTACCCAGGATATCTGCATTGAGAGACAGAGACTTATTATAGGGTGGATGTATAGGCTTTCTGGCTAATGTGGTGGATACCACCAGAGTTTTATCAGTAAGGCCGGAGGAGATTAGATTGGTTTGCGAGTTCCTGGATGTGTTTCCTGAGGATTCTCCTGGGTTGCCACCGTGTAGAGAGATTCAATTTGTCATTGAGTTGGCACTGGGGACAGAGCCAGTGTCGAGGGCACCATATAGGATGGCACCGGCGGAACTAAAAGAATTGAAGATACAGCTGCAGGAGCTTCTAGATTTGGGATTTATTAGACCTAGCTACTCGCCATGGGGTGCTCCAGTATTATTTGTGAAGAAGAAGGAAGGGACATTGAGGACGTGCATAGACTATCGGGAATTGAACAAGTTGACTATCAAGAATAAGTATCCCCTACCAAGGATTGATGACTTGTTCGATCAGCTACAGGGTAAGACGGTGTTCTCAAAGATTGATCTTCGATCTGGTTATCACCAGCTGAGGATCAAAGATGAGGACATACCTAAGACGGCCTTCCGAACGTGGTATGGGCACTATGAGTTTCTGGTCATGTCATTTGGTTTGACCAATGCCCCACCAGCCTTTATGGACCTAATGAATAGGGTGTTCAAGGACTTTCTGGATTAGTTTGTTATTGTCTTCATCGACGACATCTTGGTGTATTCCAGTTCAGAGACAGAGCACGAGCTTCATCTTCGACAGGTTCTTCAGAGATTGAGGGAGCATCAATTGTATGCCAAGTTTAAGAAATGTGAATTTTGGTTACCAGAAGTGACATTCCTTGGACATATCATGGGCACAGATGGGATTATGGTGGATCCATCTAAGGTAGAGGCAGTTAGGGATTGGCCGAGGCCAAGGAACGCCTCGGAGGTGCGGAGTTTTCTTGGTTTGGCGGGTTATTACAGACGATTTGTAGAGGGTTTCTCGAAGATAGCAGCACCGATGACAGAATTGACACGGAAGAATCTGAAATTTATCTGGTCAGATAAGTGTGAAGAAAATTTTCAAGAGCTGAAGCAACGGCTTATTACAGCACCAGTGTTGAGTCTTCCTTCGGGGGAAGGGAAGTTTGTTGTGTACTGCAATGCATCGAGGTTAGGCCTGGGCTGTGTGTTGATGCAGAATGAGAAGGTTATAGCTTATGCATCACGACAGCTGAAGGAGTATGAGCAGCGGTATCCTACCCATGATTTGGAGTTAGCGGCGGTGGTATTTGCACTGAAGATTTTGCGACATTATCTGTATACACTGACCATGAGATTCTGAAGTATTTCTTTACACAAAAGGACCTGAACATGAGATAGAGACGTTGGCTGGAGTTGGTAAGGGATTATGACTGTGATATTCTTTACCATCCGGGGAAAGCCAATGTGGTGGCGGATGCATTAAGCCGCAGAGATCCAGGTCAGTTATATAGTTCTATTCAGATCTCAAGGAAGTTAGCGGATGAGATGGTCAGAGCGAGAAAAGAGTTGGTGGTAGGCCGGTTGGCCAATATTACTCTGCAGTCGACCCTGCTAGAGCGGATCAGAGAAGGACAGTTGGTAGATGCTCAGTTACAGAGGATTAGGGAGGATGTCTTAGCGGGAGTAGCTAAGGACTATTCTGTTTCTGAGGTTGAGTTACTTTGGTATCAGGGACGAATATGTGTTCCAGCTGATGAGGGGATCAGACGAGAGATACTGGATGAGTCTCATACGATGTCGTACTCGCTTCATCCGGGTACCACGAAGATGTACCAAGATTTACGGACCTTATATTGGTGGCCTGGGATGAAAAAGGATGTGGTGGAGTACGTGGCCAAATGTTTGACTTGTCAGCAAGTAAAAGCTGAGCATCAGCGACCAGCAGGGTTGCTTCAGCCTTTGGGTATTCCTGAATGGAAATGGTAGGACATTATTATGGATTTTGTGGGAGTTTACCCAGGACGGTTGGGCTTCATGATTCGGTGTGGGTGATAGTGGGCAGGTACACCAAGTCAGCCCATTTTCTTCCAATGAAGTAGACATACACCGTGGATCAGTATGCAGATTTGTATGTGAGGGAGATTGTTCGTCTCCATGGGGTTCCTAAGTCCATAGTGTCAGATCGGGATCCTATCTTCACTTCCATGTTTTGGGGTAGTCTGCAGAAGGCCTTGGGGACTCAGTTGAAGTTCAGTATGGCCCTTCATCCTCAGACTGACGGACAGTCTGAGAGGATGATCCAGGTATTGGAGGATATGCTCAGAGCATGTGTGATTGATTTTGAGGGTTCATGGAGTAAGTATCTTCCGTTGATTGAATTTTCGTATAACAATAGTTATCAGCCAACGATTGGAGTGGCTCCCTATGAGATGTTGTATGGGAGGAAGTGTAGATCACCCATTCATTGGGATGAGATGGGTGAGAGGAAGTATTTGGGACCAGATATGGTTCAGAGGACAAGTGAATCTATAGAAAAGATCCGAGCTAGGATCCTCGCATCTCAGAGCAGACAGAAAAGCTACGCTGATCCCAAGCGTAGGAACGTGGAGTTCCAGGTTGGGGACCACGTATTTCTTCGAGTTTCACCATTGCGAGGGGTGAGGAGGTTTGGAAAGAAGGGCAAGCTAAGCCCTAGATTCATTGGACCATTTGAGATCCTGGAAAGGATTGGTCATGTGGCTTACAGACTAGCTTTGCCACCATCATTGTTTGGAGTTCATGACGTATTCCATGTTTCTATGCTCCGGAAGTACATCTCAGATGTGACTCATGTGTTGAGATATGAAGACTTGGAGTTACAGACAGATTTTTCTTATGAAGAGCAACCGGTTCAGATCTTGGATCGGAAAGATAAAGTATTGCGGAATAAGACGATTTCTCTTGTTAAAGTGTTGTGGAGGAATAGTAAGGTCGAGGATGCGACCTGGGAGCTTGAGACAGCGATGCGGGATCAATATCCCGAATTATTCAGGTAAATTTCGAGGATGAAATTCTCAATAGGAGGGGATAGTTGTAACGACCCAAATTTACTAATGAGGCTTAAGGGCCTAGATTAGTGTGTCAGGAGGGCATAATTGGAATATATGTGATTTAATGATTTAAAGCATGTTATATGACTATTTGAATATTTGAGAGGCATGACTATGTGTATTAGTATGCATGTAGGCCCTGATTAGGTTAGAAGGGTATAATCATAATTTTGGCCGGTTGCGGGCATAACTGTCTATATATATGTGATAATTGTTGAGACCACATTATTATGTGGATATATCTGTGATCTGTGATTCGAGACGATCCTAGTGAGCAGAATATCTGAAAAGTCACAGCGGGGATTTATACCCGGCTCGGGGCAAGCCTGGGGGTATAAATGGGAATTTAGAGAATATATTGAGGTTAATTTTGATAATGAGGAATATAATTGGTGATTAATTAGGTATCGGGAGGTAAGCGGAAAATATTAGAGACACTCGAGGAATTAGCGGGAATTGGGGTGAAATGACCAAAATGCCCTAGATGCACTTAAAGGTTTAAAATTAAAAGGTAGGGCATTATGGTCATTTGGCTTGCAAGGGATAGGTATGCTGAGGCTTTATACTTAGTGGGAATTGTAGAAAAAGGTAGAAGGTTGAGGAAAGAAAGAAAAGAAGGAAAAGAAAGAAAAAGAAAAGGAAGGAAAACAAAGTAGTTTTCTTAGGGTCGGTTTGTGGTTTTCTCTTCATTCTTCTTGGAGCAAAACTCAGAAGGGAGCTAGGTTAAGCTGAGTAACAAGAATACTAAGCTAAGCTTGAAGGGTTGGCAAGGGGTTAGCAGGAACACACCAATACTTGAGGTAAGCCTTTGGAGTTTTTAGTTTCTGGTTTTGGCTAGTTTGAATTATGGTATCTAAGCTAAGTTGATGGGAATTTTAGGGGAACTCAAGCCAAGGAATTGAGGAAGAACAAGCTAAGGAGGTCTAGAGGCTAACTTGAAATCGAATTTCCATCAAAGGTATAAATTATGAGCTTTAAACTTTGATGTTTTGACTAGTTTCTGCTGAGTTTCTGAGTTTAGGGTCAACTATGGTGAATTTCGATATTAGGGATGCATGTGCTTGGGTTTTGAGTATTTGGGATGCTTGGGATGAGTGGAGTGTGTTAATAAGCTTATTTTTGAGTTTGGTGAAGATTTGGAGAAGTTTAGGTTAAGTTTGGCTCGAGGAAATCGCAGGAAGGGAAAATGAGGTGTTGCTTGTCTGTGACTAGCACTACAGTGCTAGCCTTTGGGCGCTATAGCGCTAGGCCATGCTTTCTGGGGATTTTGGTTCTGCTTGTAGCGCTGTAGCGCCCTCCTTAGAGCGCTGTAGCGCTGCCCTGTTTCCAGAAATGGGTTTTAGGGTTATTTTCAAGGGTTTTTGACCAAGGGTTCGGGGTTCGATTCCACCACCTTGTTTGGTGGAACTAGGACTTCCCGGGGGCTCGGGATTGGTCCCGAGGCTAGGTTTTGGATTTGAGGTTTGGTGATGACTTTGATCTATGGTTGTGATTAGGTGAGTGCTTAGGCTCGAGAGGGATTATGCTCAAGGAATCAAGTGAACAAAGCTAGCGAATCTAAAGGTAAGAAAACTGCACCTGATTATATGTTTGTGATGGGACTAAGTGCCCCCGATATCTGTATAATGTCAATGATGGTATTATGCCATGGGACATGTGATAGCAGCCTAAGGGTGTCGTACACAATATTTGCATACATGGCGCGGCTTGGCCACTAGTAGCCGAGGACAGCTCAATATTCACTGAGCTCGGTTTAAGCGGGCCAGAGTCAGTGGGATAACGGAGGGTGCGGCCTGAGGGCGCTAACCCTAATTATCATTTGTGACACTTAGCACATGGGATGCTATATTCAGGGCCAGGCCCGGTGGATATATGTGTTATCCTTACGGTGAGAACCGATACCCCAGGCTTCGGTAAGGCTTCTGGGGCGGCATGGCCGTGTTTGTTTAGTCTAATGGTTGACTTGTTTATCTGTGGATTATCAGATATGATAAACTGTATAAATTGCATATGTTATGTTCTGCATGAGTTTTCTTGCTGGGCTTTGGCTCATGGGTGCTCTGTGTTGCAGGTAAGGGCAAAGACTGAGTCAACCAACCATGAGTACGGAGAGCGTGAAGCGACGCGTACATGTTTGGCCTGCCCGACTGCTTTGGTTGGGGGTTTATACGAGAAATGGCTGTAATAACCTATGATTTTTATAACTAGTCAACTGTAAACATATTTTAAGATGTAAATAGCTTTCAAACCTTATTTTGGGATCCCAAATGTTTAATACTAGAAGTTTTAATGAAACGACGCATTTTCAAAGATTACAGCCTTAACTTTTTTATTAGTCACACTTTTGTTTTAAAAACCTCGGTTAGCGAGTTCATTGCACTGTTTTGTCTTAAAACTCACTTGGTAACGGCTCTAAGGTAGTAGGGCGTTACAACTTGGTATCAGAGCGAGCCAAGGTTTATTGGTTCTGGAGATCGACCGAACATGTACGCTCGCTGTCAGTGACAAGCTCGACTCAGGGTTGGTTGGTATGAATGATTGACATGTTTGAACCTATGTTTGAATGCCCTGTATGCCTGCTTATCTTTATGGAGCATGAGAAATGAGTTGATATATGCATGAGATATTGTTGGGGCTGGGCCCTTGACTGTTGCATGTTGAGATTAATGCGTGCTGAATAACATTATTATGCATGTGGATGAATATTGGCATGATGATTCGCATATTGAGTTTATGTGGTTGATTGTTTAAATTGAATTCGTATGTAATATCCGTTTATTTGCTTGTATGAAGCATGTTGAGACCTAGGTATACTTGGCGATGTTAAAATCTGGTAGCTAAATGTTTATCATTGTGGATTTGACCTAGTATATGCTTGTGTGTGCATTATACCTGTGGATATTTGGATCTAGTTGTGGGTTGGTTCAGGGTATGAACCTCAAAGTTCAGGAGTTGGTCAGTTTTGACAGATGAACTCGAGTTGTTGGTTCCTAGAAAGGGTTGTGGACCTGATATTGGGTTAAAAAGGGGGATTCTAGATATAAGTTGGAGTTGAGATCTCCAGTTATCCCTGAAAGCAGCAGCAGAGGGTCACTAGTGTGTGAGTAAGCTGTGGAGTTTGTTAGTTGAGATGGGATAGAAGAACAGCGGATTTCTCTGGGGAAATAGCTGATTTCAATTTTTTAACAGTAAGGTTACCGGTGTTGGTTTACTGTGAGGTATGGACAGAAAAGGGTATTAAATGAAAGGCTTAAAGGGTGTTATCCTCGGGTTTTGAGGAGAGTTCGGACTGACAAGGAATTTATCAATAGACAGGCAGAGTTAATTCCACCCTTGGTTAAGAGGATGAGAGATCCTGATTAGAGGGTTGTATTAAATGTTGAGGCAGAGAGATGCCTGGAAATGGTACTCAGGCTGAGGTACTGGCTTAATGGGTTGGGAAGAACCTAGATGATGAATGGTTAGAAGAGCTTTTAAAGACATGATTTGAACCGTGGAGACTGTTGGGCTTATAAGTTTGGTTTGGACTATTGGGGGTAACAACAGTGTAAATCAATGGGTTTCGTGAATTGGATAATTCATTTCGGGAATTTTTACTGGCGGATGTATCCGGAATTGATGGCGACCTATTTAAGGATTTGAGATCTGGAATAGTCTAAGGTATTTGGGCCGCTTTGATGTAAGAACTTATCGTCTGTATGTGGATGGCGGAGAGGGCCATGTTGTTCGAGGAACTGATGGTTGATGATTAGAGCATGAGTGCTAGAGCCGCAAGGGTGGTGCTTCCTTTGATGGAGTTAGTAAAGAGAGAATTGTGATAATCAAGTTGAAGGGACCCCGGATAGTGTTGTGGCCTCTGGATTCGCCAAGAAAGGGGAAAAGTATGATTAATAAGATGGTACTTTTGTGATAGAACGTAGCGAGGTCGGATTCTCAAATTGAGGCTGGAAAGAAGCTTGATTGAAAAGGTAACTATCAAAATGGTGATAGGAACCGGGGAGGTTATTTGGTATGCTCATAAGGGAGAGGATGCCACCTGAGAGGAGGTCAGGTGAGGGCATGACTTCTACATAGAATGACTCGAGATGTTAGGATGGATTTCCCATGGTGAGGGAGCGGAGAACTAGAATGCATTGATACATTCAAAGTTCGAGGCTGATTCCTTGGGGATGAGTATTTAACTGATTGGTTGATGCTTTAGTCATGTAACGAACTGGAAGAACTCGGTGTTGAGAATGTTCCGAGAGGGAGATGGACATGGAGAGGTAGCCTCAAGGGTGCTATTCGAGAGGCTGACAATAGTAATACTTATTGAGAAGGAATTTGAAACTCGGGTAGATGGATTGCAGAGGATATCATCTGGAGTATGTAAATGAGACTGAGTGGAAACTGGGCTGACCAGTGGGAGAATTATGTGGGTATGAAAAGAAAGATTCAGGAGTACTTCAAGATTAGACTACAGATAGGATTGGTATAAAGAATGTTGTAAAAGGTGGTTTTGGCTGACAGAAAGTCTGTTGAAGCAATCGAAGGAATTTGACCCTGGAGTAGCCAGAGTGTTATACTGCGGGGATTGTTAGCATCGTGGAGTTAGAACGAAAAGTACAATGTTGGATACAAGAAAGGACGATGTCTTCAAGAGTTGATCTATGACCTGGTTATTACCAGTTGGAAACCAAGGATAGAGACATTTCGTGAATTGTCTAGTTTGCACCGGGTAGGGTGTGAGGAGTTGGTAACAAAGATTCTGGAATGGTTCAAGCTACAGCAACACAGGTAAGTTCTTTAGGCAGAGAATGCATGAACGGTATGGACAGGTCCCCTTCAAGCTCACGAGCAGTGCATGCGGATTACTCCCAGATGGAAATGGTGAGCAATGATTATGCTGAAGACGTTGTACCCAGAAGGCAGAGTCGCAGGTAAGGTTCTACAGAGAATCAGTTTGGGTTTCGTTAGGAGTACTCAGAATAGATCTACAAGAAGAAAGGACAGGTAAGGAGAATTGATCTGAAGCCACGAAGAAGCTGATGAAGAATATCTTAATAGTAGAAAGCGTAACAGGATTGATAAGCGCATCACCTATTGCATAAGTATCTCCGGGGACAACTACATCAGAGATGAGGAGAACAGAAAAACTTGAGGTTGGACGGACTGAGTGGTGTCAAATCAGAAAGAAATTCAGAAGACAAGGTAAGAATTGATTAGTATCTGGTAATGCTGGAATATGTGTGTGTTATGGTTAAGTAAAGAGTGATTACATAAAGGACCTGATCTATGGTAAGGACATGGAAGTGGGGGAGTGCATCACGATTTGGGCACGCCCAGGAATAATTGACGCGAGGATGGATTGAACCTTGCGGGAGGTGGCTGAATGGATCATGGTTGATACACTTGGAACGTTAAGTCGACTGTTGTGCATGGCATAAGGTACTTGAGTGTTGGGTATTAGTAAGAAGATAACGTTGAGACCCAGATGCGGTGAAAAGTAATAGACGAATGATCAGTGTTTGAAATCCTCGATTGAAAGAGGGGAGATATAATTTTAGGCGGAACTCCTAACTGAGAGGCGTGTGTCAGTCAAGGAATAACGCCATAGACTGTAACGCCCTACTTCCTTAGAGTCGTTACTAAGTGAGTTTTTAAGACAAAACAGTGTGCAATGAACTCGCTAACCGAGGTTTTGAAACAAAAGTGTGACTAATTAAAAGTTAAGGTTGTAATCTTAGAAAAATGCGTTGTTTCAATAAAACTTCTAGTATTAAACATTTGGGATCCCAAAATAAGGTTTGAAAACTATTTACTTCTTAAAATAAGTTTACAATTGATCAGTTATAAAAATCATAGATTATTACAGCCATTTTCGAATAAACCCCCAACCAAAGCAGTCGGGCAGGCCAAACATGTACGCGTCGCTTCACGCTCTCCGTACTCATGGTTGGTTGACTCAGTCTTTGCCCTTACCTGCAACACGGAGCACCCGTGAGCCGAAGCCCAGCAAGAAAACTCATGCAGAACATAACATATGCAATTTATACAGTTTATCATATCAGATAATCCACAGATAAACAAGTCAACCATTAGACTAAGAAAACACGGCCATGCCGCCCCAGAACCCTTACCAAAGCCTGGGGTCGCAGTCCTCACCG